>NC_134443.1:990505-1338261 GCF_030867145.1 Opisthocomus hoazin
TCACACACCCCCCACCCCCCGACTGGGTCTGGGGGGAAAAGGACCCCCCCTGCTCAGGGTGGTTTTGGGTAGAAAAGACCCCCCCCCCCCCCTCAGGGTGGCTCTGGGTGGCTTTCAGTGGAAAAGACCACCCCCCCAGGCGGACTCTGGGGGGAAAAGACCCCCCCCCACCCCTGGCTGGCTCTAGGGGGAAAAGGACCCCCCAGCTCAGGGTCGTTTTGGGGAGAAAAGACACACACCCCCCCCCAGGGTGGCTCTGGGTGGCTTTCGGTGGAAAAGACCCCCCCCAGGCTGGCTCTGGGGGGAAAAGACCCCTCCCCTCAGGCTGGCTCTGGGTAGAAAAGGACCCCCCCGCTCAGGGTGGTTTTGGGTAGAAAAGACCCCCCCTCCTCAGGGTGGCTCTGGGTGCCTTTTGGTGGAAAAGACCCCCCCCCCTCAGGCTGGCTCTGGAGGGAAAAGACCACCCCCACCCCCAGCTGGCTCTGGGGGAAAAAGGACCCCCCCGCTCAGGGTAGTTTTGGGTAGAAAAGACCCCCCCCCCCCACCTCAGGGTGGCTTTGGGGGGGAAAAGACCCTCCCCTCCCTCAGGGTGGCTCAGGTGGAAAAGACACCCCCCCCTCAGGGTGGCTCTGGATGGAAAAGACCCCCCCTACCCGCAGGATTTGGGTGGAAAAGACCCCCGCTCAGGGTGGCTTCGTGTGGAAAAGACCCCCCCCCCCCCACTCAGGGTGGCTTTGGGTGGAAAAGGACACCCCCCCCCCCCCCCCCCCCGCAGACGGTTGGCAAGGCCCCCCCCCCCCCCCCCGCAGCCGGGAGCGGGGGGGGGACCCGCACCCTGCCTGGGGGCAGCCAGCCCGGCTCCAGCTCCCCGCACCTCACCGGGAGGGGGGGGGGGGGGGGGGGGGGGGTCCGGACCAGCAGCCGGGGGGGGGGGGGTCCGCGGGGTCCCCTCCCCAGGGAGGCCCGGCCGTGCCTCGGGGCCAGCGCTGGCTCTGGGAACCCTGCGGGACCCCTCCTCCTGGGGGGGGGGCACCCCACAACCTGTGGGGCTGGTGCTTACTGGGGGGGCACCCCTAAACCCAAGGCGGGCCCTCCTACAGCGGGGGGGGCTGGTGCCTTGGGGGAACACCTACACCCAGGGGGGGTCACGGCTCGGGGGGGCACCCCGGCAGGTTGGGGGGGGCTGGAGCTTAGTGGGGGGCACCCCTAAAATCACGGCAGGTGTGCCTACAGTGTGGGGGGGCTGGTGCCTTGGGGGGGCACCCCTACAACCAAGGGGGTCACGGTGCGAGGGGGGTACCCCTACAACCCATGGGGCTGGTGCTTAGTGGGGGGGGCACCCCTAAACCCAAAGCAGGCCCTCCTACAGTGGGGGGGCTGGTGCTTTGGGGGGGCACACCTACAACCGGGGGGGGGGGGCACGGCTCGGGGGGGGTACCCCGGCAGCCTGGGGGGGGCTGGAGCTTAGTGGGGGGCACCCCAAAATCCAAAGCAGACACTCCTACAGTGGGGGGGGCACCCCTAAACCCAAGGCATGCCCTCCTACAGTGGGGGGGGCTGGTGCTTTGGGGGTCACACCTACACACGGGGGGGTGACGGCTCAGGGGGGCACCCCGGCAGCCTGGGGGGGGCCGGAGCTTAGTGGGGGGCACCCCTAAAAACAAGACGGCCACTCCCACAGTGGGGGGGCACCCCTAAACCCAAAGCAGACACTCCTACAGTGGAGTGGGGGGGGGGGGTGGTGCCTTGGGGGTCACACCTACAACCGGGGGGGGGGCACGGCTCGGGGGGGTACCCCGGGCAGCCTGGGGGGGGCTGGAGCTTAGTGAGGGGCACCCCAAAAATCAAAGCAGACACTCCTACAGTGGGGGGCACCCCTAAACCCAAAGCAGGCCCTCCTACAGTGGGGGGGGCTGGTGCTTTGGGGGTCACACCTACACCCAAGGGGGTCAAGGCCCCCTCCTGCAGCCCGGGGGGGCCAGTGCTTGGTCGGGGTGCCCCCCCCCAGCTCCAGCCCGTCCCAGGGGGGCCGGTGCCCGGTGTCCCCCCCCCGCATCCTGCCCGGGCCAGCCCCGTGTTTGTCAACACGCTTCCCTCTGCCCCGGCGCTGGGGAAGGAAGAGGCCCCGCTCCCGCCTGGCCCTGGGAACGGAAAAGCCCCCCCGGTTCCCGGTTCCCCCCCCCCCCCCGGTTTCCCCCCACCCCGCACCTGGACCGGCTCCGCCGCTCCCCGATCCGCCGGGGCTCAGCACCGCGCTGAACCCCCCCCCCCCCCCCCGCAACCGAGCTTGACCCCCACACCGGGCTGAACCCCCACACCAGGCTGAACCCCCCCACTGGGGTCGACCCCCCCACACCCCCCCGGAGGCTCCGTTCCTTCCCCCCCCCCCCGGGGTCGGTCGCGCCTCCCGGTTCCCCGGTGCTCACCGGGGGTTGGAGCTGTTCCAGTAGACGGTATGGCGCTCGGCCGCCGCCCCCCAGCAAAAACCCCAGCCCCAGAAGGGTCAGGGGACCCCCCAAAAGGGTCAGGGGACCCCCCCTTTTTCTTCTTCCTCCTCCTCCTCCTCCTCCTCCTGCCGCCGCGCCCCCCCCTCCCCGCCGCCGCCGCTCCATGCGCTCCAGCGGGGATCGCTCCACCGGGCCAGCTCCGTGCCCGGTCCCCGCCTTAAGAACGGCCCCGCCCGGGTCCCCCCCCCCACCCCACGCCCCCCCCCCGCCCCGCCCCGGGGCCGCGCCACAACAACAACACCGGGGGGGGCCCCACGCGGGACCGGCACCGGGCGGGGACCAGACCCCGGCGACGACTTTGCCCCCCCCACCCCCCACCCCCCCTCCCCGGACCCCGAGGGGTCCGGGGAGGGGGGGTGGGGGGTGGGGGGGGGGCAAAGTCGTCGCCGGGGGGTGATCCAGCGTGGGGGTGGGCGAGGGGGGGTCACCCCTGCTGCGTGGTGATGGGGTGCGGGCTTTGAGGTGAACCCCCGGGGGGGGGGGGGGCAGCCGCGACCTCCTCACCGGGGGTGGGGGGGGTCTGGCTGGGGGGGGGGGGGACACACCCTGCTTGCCTGTGTGTCCCCCCCATGGGAACCTTGGGTGAGTGGGGTCGGTGGGGGGGGGTGCAGCCATGGGTGGTGGGGTGCTGGAGGGGCTGGGGGGGGGCAGGAGCAAGCCCCCCCCACCCTTACCGGCTGCGGCGTCCCACGTCCCACCCGCGTCCCACCCGCGTCGCGGCCGCTCCCGGCACCCTCGAGCTCCTTCGCTCTCATCCTCCCTCGTCGCGGCGAGGCCTGCCGTCATGGCGGAGCGAGGCCTCCCGCTGCCGGGGGGAGAAGCTTCTGGAACCCCCCCCCCTGCCCCCCGCCCCGGAGAGCCGCAGCCCACCGGGATCGGAGAGCCGGAGCACGGCACGGCGACGAGGGGTGCTGGCGTCGCGCCGGTACGGCCCCGCCGCGGCAGAGACCGGCTGCCTGGGGAAACTGAGGCAGGGGCCACGCAGCCCCCGGCCAAGCCCAGTGCCGAGGCCGTGTGTGTCCCCCCCCCCGGCAGGACAAGCTCCGGGGGGTGAGGACGCACCAGCCCGGATCGGGCCCATGGGACCGCGGTGCGGCACAGCGCCGGCAGCCGAGGGGCTCCCCCGGCCCCTCCGCCGGGGCAGGGCCACCGTGGGGGACGCGCGGCGGCAGAGCCGGGGTGACCGCAGGGTGGGCACCCGGTCGCGGCGCGGGCGGGTGACGGCGGGACGGGGTCGGTGCCCGCGTGGGCAGGGCTCGCGCTTTGCGGGACAAAGGTGACGCCATTTTGCGCCGCACGCGTCGCCGGCGCAGGTGGGGCCGGGCAGAGGCCGCCGAGCTCGTGACGAGCGATTTACGGTTCCGCGGCGCGGGACACCCCGGGTGCACCCCGGCCCCTGACGTCAGCGGCCGCGGGGCCCAGGGGGGAGGACGAGGAGCCGTCCGTCCCGCGGCCGGGAGCGAAGGCCGCGGTGACGTGCCGCGCCGCGCCGGCTGCGTGCAGCGCGGCAGGTAGGCACGGCCCGACGCCGGGCTGCGCGTGGCGGGGCCGCGGCCCCGAGGCCGGCCGGCCACGCCAGGCCCTGACGCGCTTGGCCGGACAGCGGGGAGCACCCAGCCCTGCCCGGGGTGCCGCGGGGCGACGCGGTGCCTCGTGCCGCGCGGGCCGGGTCCAGCCGCACGCCCCGTGCCCGCAGCTGGCGCGGCGGAAGCCATCTCAGCACCCACGGGGCACCCAAACCCCCCCCCAACAAGGGCTGCTGCCCCACGCCGTGGGGCGCGGGGCTTGGGGACCCCCGTGCCAGCACCGCGGGCGTGGAGCGGCAGCCGGACCCCACCGCGCCGGCGGCGTTGCCGCGCACACGCCGGGGGTGGCCGACGCAGTCCCCCGCTCCCCGCCACGACGCGCTGGCCGATAACCGGCACCGGGGTCCCCAGCCCACCCCGCCGCGTCCCCCCGGCATCCGGGGGGTCCGGCTTTGGCCGCGCCGGGTGCCGCTGCGCCAGGCAGACCCCCCGCCACGCCGCGCCCACCCCCCCACCCCAGGTCAGAAGGGGGGTGCCCACACCCCTGGGGAGGGGGCTCCAGGGCAGGGTCCCCAGCCCCCCGGCAGGCCGTGGGAGCGCGGGGGGTCGCGGGGCGCCCGGTGCTTGCCGGGAGCGCCCCGAGGACCCGTCCAACGGGTTCGCCGGCTCTTTCGGCACCCGGACAAGCCCGGGCCGGCGGGACGCCGAGCCACCGCCCCGCCGCGCTGCCGGGGGTGGGGGAGAGCGGCTGCTCCGCCGCCACGGCTTCGGGGACCCCCCAGCCGAGGGCCCGGCCGCGGCACGTCGGTCCCCCCCGGGAGAGGGGGCCGCAGCCCCCCCAGCCCCGCCGCGCGGGGAGAGCCGCTGCCGCCGTCCCCGTGGGCACTGGGACCCCCAGGACGGTGGGGGTGCACGGTCAGGACCCCCACGGCCGCTCCCCTGCACCCACCGGGGCTGTGGGGTGCTGCTGGGGGGGGGGGGCGGGTGCACCCCACTCCTCCATCGCCCCAGCGACACCCCCCCCCTTAGCTGTGACCCCCTCCCCAGCAGCTCCCCCAGCGCAGCCCCCTCCCCGCGCCGGAGGCAGTGGGGGGGAGCCCAGGGCATCCCCCCCACCCCGGGAGCCGCGGCGCAGACAGGCGTCTGCCGGATCCCCCCGACGCCGGCGAGACCCGGCATGCCCGGCGCAGCCAGACGCGCCTGGGGGGGGCACGGTGGGGATTCCCATGGGGAATCGGGGTGCCAGCTCACCCCGCGCGGCCGGCGAGGACGGGGAGGGGGGCACCCAGCACCCCGCACCGACACGAGCCGAGGGCCCTGCCCGCGGCCCCCGCACCCCCCTTACCCGCCAAACCCCCGCCGGCAGCACCGCGACCCTGCCGCGTGCTCCGCGCCGGTGCCTGGGGGTCGGTGGGATGCTGGGGGGGGGGCGGGGAGCACCCCGCGTCTCCCCAGGGTGCTGAGCCCGCGACCGGCGTGCCCACGGCCGGCGACACGGTGAGGTGGGCACCTCGGGCTCGCCGGAGCGCGCCGCGCTGGCCCAGGGACGGCCGGGAGCTCCGCGCGGCGCCGCGACAGGGGTCAGGTGGGTGGTTGGGTTTTTTTTTTTAATCCTTTTATTGGGTTTTTTTGGTAATCGACTAAGAGCGGAATATGAAAATCACCAGCCAAAGCACTTGAAAAAAAGGTTGAGAACGGCTTTGTTTGTTTGTTTTCTTTCGTTTTTCTTTTCTTTTTCCCCCCAAAAAGTGTCTGTGCGTTTGCATAGGTCGGGTCTTCACGGAAGACGAGGAGAATCCAACGCGTTCGGCTATGTACAAGGCCGGCGCCGCTGCCTGCGGTACGGCCACGTCGCGGCGGCCGCGCCCCGGCCAGCACGCGTGGAGCGCGAGAGGGGTATGTACAGGCTGCCCGGCCCGGGGGGGCCCCTGCCCGGCCCGGGGGTCCCCAGCGCGGCGCTGAGCCCCGCCGCGGGGCAGCGGCCGGGCGGCGGGCAGGGCTTCGTGCCGTGGGATGGCGGCGGCGGCAGGCGCGGCCGTGGCCGTGTGGCGTCTCGGCCGGGATCGGCGCGCGCGGCGGCTCTCCGGTGCCGGCCGGTCCCACGGTGCTTCCCCGCCGGATCTGACCAGGGGCAGCAAATCGGGTGAGGGGGGGGGTCCCCACTCGGCGGCACCGCGCTGGCCGGACCCCCGCCGGCGCCGGGAGCTAGGACGCCAGCAGCGTCATGAGGAAGAGCGCGGCGGCCACGGCGAAGGGCAGGTGTTCCCGCTTGGGGCTGGTGCCGCTGATGCTCTTCTCCAGCTTGGGCACCTCCGGGTTGAAGTTGTCTGCGGGCGACAGCGCGAGGGTGAGGGTGGCAGCGGGGGTGGCCCCGAACCCCGCGGCTGGGTGGGGGGGGACGCGGCGCGGTGGAGGGGGGGGGGGGGCTCTGCCCACTCACCCAGGTCCTCGAGCTTCACCTCGGGGCGCAGGGTGAGCTGCGGCAGGGTGGGTGCCGGCTTCTCCCCGGACTGCGACGCTGCGAGAGGCAGAGAGGGGACGGGGGGTCGCGCGCCCTGGCCGCCTCGCGCCGCAGCCCCCCCAGAAGGGGTGGGGGTCCCGCCCGCAGCCCCCCCGGGGGGGCAGGGGGTACTCACTGGAGGCGCAGCACACGAAGACCTTCATCTTCAGGCAGGCGCGGCGGTGGTTGTGCGTCGGCGTGGCTGCAAGGCAAGGGGGGGGCTGGGGGGGGGGGCTCCGCAGTGGGGGACCCCAGCCCCGGGCACCCCGAGGCTCGGGGGGTCTGGGCGTGGGGGGGGTCTGGCCCTGGCTGGGGGTGCGATCCGGGCGGGGGGGGTGCAGCAGCCCCCCCACCGTCCTGCACCCTGAAGCGGCACCCGCATCGGCACCTTGTACTGCTGTGCTGCGCCGGCCCCCCCCAGCACCCCAACCCTGCACCAGCACCCCCGAACCCCGATCCTGCACCCCAACCCTGCACCAGCACCCCTGAACCCCGATCCTGCACCCCAACCCCCCAGCACCCCAAGCCTGCACCAGCACCCCCCGAACCCTGATCCTGCACCAGCACCCCCCCAGACCCCCAATCCTGCATCAGCACCCCCCCCAGCACCCCAACCCTGTACCAGCACCCCCCAAACCCTGATCCTCCACCAGCACCCCAATCCTGCACTGGCACCCCCCCAGCACCCCCACCCTGCATCAGCACTCCCTGAACCCTGATCCTGCACCAGCACCCCCAGCATCCCAATCCTGCACTGGCACCCCCCTGAACCCCGATCCTGCACCAGCACCCCCTGAACACGGATCCTGCACCAGCAGCCCCTCCGCACCCCAATCCTGCACTGGCACCCCCCAGCACCCCAATCCTGCCTCAGCACCCCCCCGAACCCCGATCCTACACCAGCACCCCCTGAACCCTGATTCTGCATCAGCACCCCCCTGAACCCCAATCCTGCACGAGCACCCCTCACCACCCCAATCCTGCCTCAGCACCCCCCGAACCCCGATCCTGCACCAGCACCCCCGTGAACCCCAATCCTGCACCAGCACCCCCCCTGAACCCCAATCCTGCACCAGCACCGCCACCCACAGCCCCATCCTGCTCCCCCGCCCCCCCATCTTTCCCCACGCCTCCACCTCACCCCCACACCACGACCCCCCCCCATGCCCCCAACCCTCCCACGCCCCCCCTTCCACCCCCCACCCTCATCCCTGAGCTCAGGGTGCCCAGTCCCGAGGCGGCGGGGTGGACAGGGGGGGTCCTGGCTTGGGTGCGGACGCGCAGGAGCCCAGCCGGGTGCTGGGGACCACCCGGGGCCGCACATGGGGGAACCCAGCTGGGAAAGCGGGGTGTGGGCTGCTTGGGGGGGGGTGAGCTGCTTGGGGGGGGGTCCCTCCCCAGCCCCCCCACGTACAGATGTAGTAGTACTCCTGCCCGGCGCGGAACTCGTAGCCCAGCGAGAAGGCGCTGTACCGCTGGAACTTCTCGGAGAACTTGAGGGGGCTGTGGGGCGCGTGGGGCCCGTTGCACTCCCAGCGCTTGGAGCCCTGGCTGGCGTTGCAGGTCCGGTAGCCCTCGGCGCTCACCATGTAGAGCACGTACTGCTCCGGGCGGCGCGCCGGCCCCGACACGTTGGACTGCGGGCAGTAGATGTCCAGGTAGTCGTTGACGTTCACCTGCACCGTGTAGCCCTCCCGCCGCAGGCTGCAGGGAAAAGAGCACAGAACCCCAGCGTTGGGGGGTTGGAGGGGACCTCTGGGGTCACCCAGCCCAACCCCCTGCCCAAGCAGGGTCACCCAGAGCAGGGGGCACAGCACCGCGGCCAGGGGGGCTGGAATATCTCCAGAGAAGGAGACTCCACAGCATCCCTGGGCAGCCTGGGCCAGGGCTCCGGCACCCTCAGAGGGAAGAAGTTCTTCCTCCTGTTCAGCTGGAGCTTCCTCTGCTCCAGTTTGTGCCCATTGCCCCTTGTCCTGGCGCTGGGCACCACTGGAAAGAGTCTGGCCCCGTCCTCCTGACCCCCCCCTGCAGATACTGATCGGCATTTCTAAGGTCCCCTCGCAGCCTTCTCTTCTCCAGGCTGAACAAGCCCAGCTCCCTCAGCCTCTCCTCGCAGGAGAGATGCTCCAGTCCCCTCCTCATCCTCGCAGCCCTGCGCTGGACTCTCTCCAGTAGCTCCTCCTCTTTCTTGAACTGGGGAGCCCAGCACTGGACACAGGGCTCCAGATGGGGCCTCCCCAGGGCAGAGCAGAGGGGGAGGAGAACCTCCCTGACCTGCTGCCCACACTCCTCTTGATGCTCCCCAGGATCCCATTGGCCTTCTTGGCACCCAGGGCACGCTGCTGGCTCAGGGTCACCCTGTCGTCCCCCAGCACTCCCAGTCCCTCTCCGCAGAGCTGCTCTCCAGCAGCTCAGCCCCAGCCTGTACTGGTGCCTGGGGTTGTTCCTCCCCAGGCGCAGGACCCTGCCCTTGCCCTGGTTGAACCTCATCAGGTTCCTCTCTGCCCAGCTCTCCAGCCTGCCCAGGTCTCGCTGAATGGCAGCACAGCCTGCCAGGGTGTCCACCACTCCTCCCAGTTTGGTGCCATCAGCAAACTTGCTGAGGGTACACTCTAACTCTTCATCCAGGTCGTTGATGAAGAAGTTGAACAAGACTGGGCCCAGTACTGACCCCTGGGGACACCACTGGTTCCAGGCCTCCAACCAGACTCAGCGCCGCTGATGCCAACCCTCTGAGCTCTGCCCTTCAGCCAGTTCTCAATCCACCTCAAAGATTGGGGGGGGGGGGTCAGGGATACCCCCCCAGCGCCCGCTGGAACGCCGTCCCGCTCCCCAAAAGCGATCCGGAGGCTGGAGAGCGGGGCAGATCCCGGGGCGGCAGCGGCATCCCCCTGCTCAACCTCCATCTGGAGACCCCCGCCCATCCGCAGCCCCACGGACCCCCCATCGGAGGGTAGAGCCCCACCTCTATCTGGAGCCCCCGCCACGCCGGGACCCCCACGGACCCCCCAGCGGCGTTTTGGGGGGGCTCGGGCCAGCCTGGGGTGGGAGGGCTGCTGCCAGGGGACAGATGCTCCAAGCCACACGCACCGGGACAACGCGGTGGGATGGACAGACAGACGGACCCGGCCGCGGCGCCGACGGGCACTGGGGTCCCGCCGGCAGCAGGGACCCCGCGCGACGCAGCCCCTGGTCCTCACCGCGGGGTGCGTGGGGGGGCACGGGACGCCGGCAGCCCCCAGCCCACCCACCACGGCCCCGGCCGCGCCACGCGCCGCAGCTCGCGGAGAGGATTTCTCGCCCCGCTCCGGCTAATCGCCTTAGTTCGTTAACGCCGTCAAAGGGCGGCCCTGGGGGAGCCTCATTCACTCTGACGAGGAGCAGAAATCCCCTCAGATCCACTCGGGAGGGCTCCGCTGGCTCCTAATCCGCGCCCGGCGGAAATCCCGGCCGCCGTAATCCCCGCCGCCGCGCTGACCCGTTGCTCCCGCCAATTAATGACGAGCCGGGCGCTGCGAGGCGCTGGCTCCACGTCGAGCCGCCCTGGCAGCGCCGGATCCCCACCGGACCTCGCTCGGCAGCGGTGGGGTCTCCCTGGCCCCGCTGCGTTCGGGGTCCCTCGCCCGGCTCCCCCCGCGACGTCGACCGTTGCGGCTCCGCGGCGGCGCATGGCTCCGGCTCGGGGTCCCTTTCCCGCCCGTCGCGGTGACGCTGGGTCCGCCAGCCGCTGAGCCAGCGCTCGGGGTCCCCTCGCCCCACTGCGGGGGTCCCGCCACCCCCCCCATCGGCCCTGCCCGCAGCGGAGCCGCCGTCCCGGTCCCCGGCAGGGCTGGGCAGGCAGCGGGCAGGGCCGCGCGTGCAGACACCCCACCCTGCCCCACCGCCCGCGGCGCTGCTCGGGGAGCCCCGGCACCCTGCCAGGCCCCGCGGCACCCGGCAGAGCACCGACGCGGGACCCGGCGGAGAGGGGCCCCAAGCAGGGCCCCCTGCCCACCCGGGGCGGCCGCCGGCGGCGGGGGTCCCGTCGGCAGACCTCGGCACCCGTGGGGCAGGGAGCGCAGCACCACGCGGCTCCTCCCCTCGCTGCGCAGCCGCTATTCCCCGGCCCAGCCCGGCAACCCGCCGGCCGCCGGGCACCTCCTCGCCGGCGAGGTGCTGAGGCAGCCACCCTTGCTCCGGCACCTTTCATCTTCCCCCTTTGATGTGGTGGGAAGGGGGGGGGGGGGAAGAGAAAAAAGATGATGGTGATTATTATTATTATTATTATTATTATTAAAGAAATGGCCCCGGGGAGAAAACTGCAATTAACTCCGTGCGGGACGCTGGGCTGGGACGCCGGCGCAGTCCGAGCCGGCCGCCCCACACCGGAGCGGGCACCGGCAGCCGGAGCTCACCGGGAGCGAGGGGCCAGAGGAGCCGCACCCCCCGGGATCGGGCCCCGGTCCCTGCGCCCCACGGGAGCGACACCCGGCTCCACCTCCCGCCGCGCCGGGGAAACCCTGTCCCGGGGGGCCGGGGAGCCGTAACCCCCCCTTCCCCCACGGCACCCGGCACCGAGGCACGCGCACCCCCCGGACCCCGCTCCGGGGCTCATTAAGCAGCGCGGCCTCGCTAACGAGCGCTGTGCCGCGTGGCGCTGAGGTCTCCCCGGGGCTGCCGTACGGGGGTCCCCAGATGGCGCGGCGGGGGCTGGCACCCCACGGGCATCACGCGCTGGGAGCCCGGGGCCCCGGAGCATGGCGGCCACTGGGAGGGACTGGGGCACGGCCCCAAGCGGGCACAGCCACAGGGCCGCCATGGCCGGGGGACGGCAGCGGTGGCTTCGGCGACGTCGCCGCATCCCCTCCGCGCTCGGGTCCCGCTCCATGCCCACCGGGCGCGGGACCCCACGCAGCCCGATGCCCCCCCAGACCCCAGCCGCCCCGACGCCATTGCCGCAACGCCCCGAGCTCTGCCGGCAGCCCCGTCCGGCGGCCCCGCGTGCCCACCCAGCCGGCGGCGAGCCCACCCGCCCTGTTTGCGGGTGGAAAGACGGGGACGGGGACCCAGAGCGGGGGTCTCGGTCTCCTTCCTCACCGACGCCCACCCCGGAGCGGGCACCGGCTCCCCAGTCCCCGCCAGCTTCCCCAGCCGCTGGGAAGCCCCAGCAAGAGGGGACTTCGGTCTGGCCGGACCCCCCCCGGCCCCCCGGTAGCCGCGGCGAGGCCGGCGGGGCGCGGTGGGCTCCGGCAGCGCCCGCAGGGTTAAACGCGGGCAGCGTCGCTTCTGCACGGCTGCGTTTTTAGAGCAGGGGCTTCGCCAGGCAGCCGGCACCTTCCGCGGGCGCACGTCCCCCCGGCAGCACCCCAGCGCCGGCTGCGCTCGGCGCCCACCGGGACCCCGGCGACCCGCAGCCACCGGCGAGCCGGCCGGCCGCTCGGCTCCCGCCCGCCGCCATAAATCCGGGCCGAGCGCCGGCCGCCCGCTCGCGCGTTGCCGGGGAGCCTGGTGCACTGCAGCACGCCCCTGCGACGGTGGCACGGCGGGGGGGGCCACCGGACCCCCGCCCGGACCCCCGAGCCGTGGGGCTTCGTCCCCACGGGGCGGGAAAGGCCCGGAGGGCGGCGGGGCCGGAGCTGGGCTCCACATCCCCAGCGGTGCGGATCGGGGCGACGCGGTGCCGGTGCGGAGCCCCCCGGCACGGGGTGCTAGGGCAGAGCCCCCCCCCCCCCAACCCAGCCGGGCCCTTTGTTTGGCTCCGGCGGCGTCGCCCCCCCGGGACCCATCGATCAGCCGGGGCACGACAAAGCGCCGTGGATTCACGCCGCCCCGGTCGCCCCGCGTGACGGCGAGAGCCGAAGCCGCGTCGATGGCCGCCGGCGGTGCACGGCGAGGGACAGACGGACCCCCACCCCCCCCAGCCCCCCCCCAGCCGTGCCAGCCCTCCCCACGCAGCAGCGCGGCGCAGTCACGGCGCGCAGACGCGGTTCGGCAGCCAGCCCACGCGCACGGGTGGCACGGCGCAGCCCCCCCCCCCATGCCCCCCCCCCCCATCCAGCTGGCGCAGCCGCGAGGCATCGTCCCCACGGCCACCTCCCCGCGCCGGGAACTGGGGGGTCTGGGGAGATGGGGGGCTGCTCCCCGGGGACCACCTTCGGGTGACAGGCACATCCCCCCCCCCCCCCGAGACCCCCAGCACCGCCCTACACGTGCCCCCTGCCCCCCCCACCCCTCTCGACGGCCTCGCGATCCCGCTAATCCCCGCCAAAGCCGGCACCTTCCCGCTTTGCTAACAAGATCAATGAGGTTTCTAATTGGGTTTTAATTAAACCATCAATCTGCGACCGGTGACTCAATTGGGAGCCCGGGCAGGAGTGGGGGCCGCGGCCCCGTCGCACCCCAAGACGGCCCCCGGCCCCCCGCCGCCGCGGCCCCTGCTCCCACGGGAACCCCGCGGGCCTCGGCCGCGCTGCCGGGGTTCGGTGCCGCCCGGCGCGGTGACTCACGGGGCACGGCACCCTCCGCCCCCGGCACGGCGGCACCCGCCAGCGCCGCAGCCGGCACCCACGGGCGGCCGGGGGGTCTGCGCCCCATGGAGACCAACTTGGGGGGCACGGCTATGGGGCGACGGAGCCCCCCCGGCAGACCCAGCCCACCTGGGGATGCCGCAGCCACGGCGCTGGGCAATTAGCGATCAGGGGTGATCACCCCCCCTCCCCGCCACCAGCCCCGCAGCGGGGCGGGGAACTGCCCCGCGCCGCACAGCGCCACCTGCTGGATGCCCCCAGACCCGCCGGGGAGCGGGGGGTCCCTCCCGCTGTCGGCGACGCCGTCCCCAGTCCCACGGGTGCCAGTGGATGCGATGGAGGGGTCCAGCCGGGCACGGGCGCGGTATTGGGGTCCCAGGGGTGCAGGCCCCCCCCGGGCCCCCCGCCCACGCGAGACGCCGCGCCAAGGGCTCTCGAGAGCCGGCTCCGGCGCCCGCGCGCGGCGCCCGCCAGATAAAAGCCGCCGTCAAGAGGTGAGCGCGGCGGCAGCGCCGGCGGCTGGGGGGGGCCGCACGCGACACCGGGCCCTCCCCGCGCACGGGTGGGCTCTGAGCCGCCCGCCTCGCCCGGGCACCGGCACCCCGTGTACCCCCACCCCGCGCACCCCAGTCCACCCCCTCCGTGGCACCGGGTGCCCCCAGGCCTCGGGCACCGGCACCCTTGGTCCCCACGCCGGAGACACGGGCGCAGCGGGGCTCACCCCAACCCGCTCCGGGGGGGTCCCGGGGGCTGCAGCAGCGTCGGGGGGGGGCTGCCCACGCACCGGGACCACCCGCTGTCCCCACCGGCACCCGGGACACCCCCCACGGAGGCAGCACCCCACGCGCGCCCGGCTCAGCTGCAGACACCCCCAGGAGCCCCCAGCCCCGGGCACCCCAGGGATGCAGCCCCCCCACCCTGAAAACAAGCGCTGGGTGGGACACGGCCACCCCGCCCCGTCCCCCCATGCCACCGCGCCGCTTCCCGGCCAGGGGTCGTCCCCGGGGCTCACCGGCTGCCACCGGCGCGGGCACCAGCGCTGCCCCACGCCTCGGACCCCGCCTTCACACCTCCCCGGGGCTTCGCCGTCAGCACCCCGAAAACCACCGCAGGCAGCCCGGCCGCGTGCCCAAGGCGGGGGGGGACACGGGGACAAGCCGCCGCCAGCCCCCCGCTCCCCCCGAGGCAACGCCGGGACCCCTGGGTGGGCTCCACGGCGCGGCCCACCGCCCCGTCCTCCCGCCAAGGGCATGCCCGGCGGGAGATGGAACCGATTTCGGGGGGGGCCAGGCGCAGCCCCCCGGGGAGCACCCCACAGCCGAGCCCGCCGGCGTCCCCCCGCTCCCCGGCGAGCCCCGCGGGGCTTGTTTACCGCTCCGACTGCGGCGGGGCTGCGGGGGTTTGCAGGCTGCGGCCCAGGGAGCCGAATTCCAACCCCCCCCCCCCCATAATTTATCTAATCCCGACACTTCGCCGCGCGGCGATAATTGCGGCCGCGCCGCCTGACAATAAATATCCGAGCGCCGGAGTCCCTGGGACGCGTCGCTGCCGCAGCCGCCCCCGCCGCGTCGCCCGGAGCCGGACGCCGGCAGCCGCGCCAGAGACGCGTGCGCAGGCGAAAGGGCGGGGGTCTGGCTGCGACACCCCCCCGGTTCGGCGCGGCGGGGGGTCCCGCCGGCAGCCCCGTCCGCCCCCCTCGCATCCCTCGGGAGGTGTCGGGGCAGCGTCGCGTGGCGGCACGCGGTCGCGGGCGACGGGGTGGGGGACAGGCGTCCCCTCGGTCACCGCGCGGCGAGGCTGCGGGGGTCTCGCACCCGGTCCCGGCAATGTCACGGCGCGGGGGCGAAGCCGGTGGGCGCGGGGGGGTGCGGGGCGCGGGGGGGTGCCGGAGCCGAGCACCTCGCCGTTGCGCTGCGCCTCGGCACGTCGCAGACGCGCGCGATTTATGGGGCCCGGGCTTCCGCCCGGCGACGCAGCCTCAGTGGGAAGGGGCTGCTGGGGGGCTGGGGGGGGGGGGGCACACACGCTGCCTCCCCACACAAAGGGGCGCGGGGCGGGGGGCTCGGGGGACCCCCGGCACCCAGGGGTAGGGGGATGCTGGGCGCACGTCCCTGCCACACCCCTGCGCGCTCGCGGGCGCAGCTCCCCGATCCCCGCCGAGGGGTCCACGGACCCACTGCCCCCCCCCCGCGGAGTGGGGGCCACGCACCCCACGCAGCCCCCCCGGGTGGGTGAGGGCAGCCCCGACACGAGGCGTGGGGGGGTCCGTGGGCACCCATCGCCCGGGCTCCCGGGGGCTCCGGGATTCGCGACCCCCCCCCAAGCCCCCCCGGCCGCTGACCCGCGGGGGGGGGGGGGGGGCCGGGCACCCCTCGCCCCTCAACCCCCCCCTCCCCGCCGCGCCGCCGGTGCCGCTCCCGCACCCAGACGGGCGGGGGGGGGTGCGGGGAGGGGGGGTGTCTGGCGGCGGGGGCGACGCGCCGGGACCCCCTGCCCGTCCCGGGGGGGTGGGGGGGGTCCGGCCGTACCCTGCCCGTGGCACCCCGGTACCCGCCGAGGGTCGCGACCCCCCCCCCTCCCCGTGTCACCGACCCCCCGCGCCCGCACCGGCAGCCTCCCCGCCCCCCCCCCCCCCGAGCAGCGCCGGGCGGGGCCGCGCACCGGTACCGGGCGGGGGGGGGGCCCGGCATCCCCCCCCCCTCCCCCCAGCGCATCCTTCTCCCGCTCCCCCGCCGCGTCCTCCCCGACCCCCGGGTGACACCCCCCCCCCCCCCCCCCCCCCCCCCCCCCCCCGGTGCCGGCGGCCCCCCCCGCACTCACTGCGGGTTGGAGCTGTTCCAGTGCACGGCGTGCCGGTCCCCCGCCGCCCGCAGCAGCAGGAGCGGGAGCAGGGGCAGGAGCAGCCGCGCCGCCATCCCGCCGCCAGCCCCGGCAACCGAGACACCGGAGCGGAGCCGCCCGCGCGCCCCCGCGCCCCCGGCTCCGCCCCGCGCGCGCCCGCCGCGCCCCCGCCGGCGCGCGCGCCCCCGCCGCCGCCCCGCGCCCGTCGGCACCGGGAGGAGGGGAGCGGGGGGGGGGGGGGGGGCGCGGCTCAGCGGGACCCCGCCAGGGCTGGGACCCACTGACACGGGGGGGCTCACCGGGACCCCCGCGGGTGGGGCAGTGGGGCTGGGTCCCACGATATTGGGGTCTCAATGGGACCCCCACGGGTGGGGCATCAGGGCAGGGTCCCACCGAAATTGGGGTCTCCCCGGGTGGGAGCGCTGGGGCAGGGTCCCGCGACATTGGGGTCTCAACGGGACCCCCACGGGTGGGGCACCGGGGCTGGGTCTCACCGACATTGGGGTCCCACTGCGACCCCCGTGGGTGGGGCATCACTGACATTGGGGTCTCACTGGGACCCCCATGGGTGGGGCAGCGGGTCTGGGGTCCCACCAACATTGGGGTCTCACCAGGACACCCACGGGTGGGGCACTGGGGCTGAGGTCCCACCAACATTGGGGTCTCACCAGGACCCCCACGGGTGGGGCACTGGGGCTGGGGTCCATCTGACTTTGGGGTCTCACCAGGACCCCCACGGATGGGGCACTGGGGCTGGGGTCCATCTGACTTTGGGGTCTCACCAGGACCCCCTTGGGTGTGGCATCACTGACATTGGGGTCTCACCGGGACCCTCGCAGGTGGGGCAGTGGGGCTGGGGTCCCACCAACATTGGGGTCTCACTGGGACCCCCATGGGTGGGGCAGTGGGGTTGGGGTCCCACCAACATTGGGGTCTGCCTGGGTGGGAGCACTGGGGCCAGGTCTCGCTGACACTGGGGTCTCACCTGGACCCCCGTGGATGGGAGCGCTGGGGCAGGGTCCCACCAACATTGGGGTCTCACTGGGACCCCCACGGGTGGGGCAGCGGGGTCGGGTCCCACCGACACTGGGGTCTCCCTGGGTGGGGGCACTGGGGCTGGGGGCTCCGGCCCCCGCGGGTCCGCGTGGCTGGCAGAGCCGTGGGTGGGGGCTCAGGGTCCCGGCAGCACCGGGGGGTCACACGTGTGCGCAGAGGGGGACACGGGCGCCAGGGTGGGCACCCAGCCCCTCGCCACCGACACTGCCGGGTGCCGGAGCCGCGTGGGCGCCATGCCCGGCTCCGCCGCCATCCCCGTCCCACCCCGCACGCGGCCGAGCACCCGCCGGCGGGCCCGGACCCCTCCCCACACCCCTTCCCCCCGAGGGTCCGCGGGGCAGAGGAGCCGGCGGCACCCACGGGGACGCGGGAGGCAACGGAGCCCGGTGCCAGCTCCGCCGCGGTTCCTTGCCCGGATCCCGTAGCAGCCGCGGCGCGGCACCGCCCGGCAGCCCCACGTGCCAGGCTCCGCGCCCCGGCACACGCGTGCGCGCACCGGCGCGCTCACGCACGCCCGCGCCCGCCTCCGGCACCGACCCGACGGCTCCGGCAGCGCCCGTCACCCGCGGACCCGGGGACGCTACCGAAACCGCGGCTGGGCTCGCCGAGCCGGCTCCGGCGGCTCGCGCCGGGGCGACGCGGGGCCCGACGCCGCGTCCTCGCGTCCCCGCTGCCCGAGCCGTGGGCTGGCGGCAGCGGCTGCCCCGTGCCGGGGTCGCGGGGGGTCCCCAGTCCTGCCGGGGGAGCTCACGGTGGGACCGGAGCCGCTCCCCCCGCCCCAGGACCCCATTTTGGGCTCCCCAAGACCCCTTCGGACGTGCGGGTGCTGCCGCAGCCGGCGGCGGGGCACGAGGACGGGGGTGGCGGCGGGACCCCAGACCCCGCTCAGCGCCGCGGGGGCCCAGTGGCAGGGCTGTGGCAGAGGCCCCCAGCCCCCACCCGCGCCGGCGGCACTGGGGGGGCCGAACCCGGTCCGGAGCCGTGCCGGGAAGGGGGAGGGGGCGGCGGAAGGGCCCGGAGGACCAAAAAAGCCGCCATTAATAATTCATCCGGAGAAGCGAAGTGAAGAAAACGCAGCGCGCGGCGAAGGGCTCTGGCTGGGCCAGGAGCGGGGGGAGCGGGGGGCTGCGGGGGCACCCCGATGCCGGGGCCCGGCGGCGGTGCCGGCGGCGGCTCCCTCGCCGTGTGCCGTGGGGCTGGGGCATCCCGGGGGGTCCGCGCACCCTCGGGAAGGGCCCGGCAGCACCCGGCGCTGCCACCATGGAAACGCCTCGGCTCGGCAAACCCATGGCAACACGCACAGCTCCGCATGGAAACCCCTCGGCTGGCGGCACCGCGTGCGCCGCCGCGCGCGCTGGGGGGGACCCCGATGGCGGTGCCCACCCACGCGCGGGCGCCAGCGCCCACCGGGCATCGCACCCCGGGCTGGGGGACGGCGCCCGGCTGCGGCAGCCGGCGCGTGGCGGGGGTCGGCTGGGTTTCGCCGACCGCAACCGGCGTCGGCGTCTGCGGCGGGGGCCGGCGGGGGGCACGGCCGGGCAGCGTCGCGCTCGGGAGGGCACGGGAGGCCTCGAGCTCTCCAGGGCACGAAGCACCCCCGGTTCCCCCCACCCCACGCCCACCGCGCCGAGCACCCGCAGCTTTCGGCTCCAAAGCGGGGCGGGGGGTGCCCAGAGCAAAGCCCCCCCCCACCCACGCAGCCATGGGCACCGCCGCGGGGCGGGCACGGGGGTCCCGCCGGCTGCGCGCTCCCGGCAGGGCACGGGACCCGCTTCGCCCGCCCTGGTTAATATTTAACCGCGGCTTCCCGTGCCGGCGTGTCGCAACCGCAGAGCAGCGCCGGCGTTCAATAAATCATCGCCGGGCGGGGAGCTGGGGGGGGAGGCGGGGGGGCAGCGCCCAGCCGAGCGGGGGGGGGGGGAGCCGATAAATAATTCATTAAATAAATAAACACGGCGAGAGCACGGGGAGGAGGCGGGAGCGTCGCCGAGAAAGGGCTCGGTGAACGCGGGCGTGAAATCTTCGGCCCCGAAGGCGCCGAGCTCGGGGCTCCCGACCCGGTGCTGGCACGCGTCCCGCCGGACGCGGCGAGAACACGCTAACGGCACGCCAGGCCCCCGGGGACACGGCACGCGGGCAACGCCGGCGCATCCGAGCGGCCCCCGGCCCCCAGCAGCGCTCGGCCGTGCGGCTCGGGCAGCCCCGCGCCGGCGCTCGGGCACGCTGCCGTCGCGGCCGGGAACGCGCCCGGCCACCGCGCCCCGTGCCACGTGCCCACCCCGCTCCTCGTCGCCATTTTTCATCCCCGCGTCGGTCTTTAAATTTGAATGAAGCCTCACGGATGGTCGCGCCGCGTCAGCGTCTCGGCGAGGGCGCGGGGTGCTGAGCCCCCCCCCCCCGGGACCCCCGGCACGAAGCTTCCCGCGGGACCACCCGGGGTGGCTCTGGGGCTGGGCTCGGCGCGGCGGCAGCGTGATCCGGGGCGCGGAGGCGGCACAGGGTGGGGGGGTGAAGATGGGTGGCGGTGCCACCGTCCCCGGTGAGCCGCGGGTGGGGTGGGGGTGGGGGGGTTGGAGATGAGCCCTCGCCACGCAGACGGACACGGCGGCGATTCGTTAATTAGCGCCTCGGCGGCTTGAGATAATTGATGCAGAGCTCGGAGGTGCCGGATCGCAGAGGACGGTCGGTCGCCAGCCGTGCCGGGTGCCGGCGGAGGAAACTGGCTTCCTCGCGGCGCCGACGGACGAAGCCGTGCGCGGCTCCCGGCCCCGCCGCCGGCACAGCCCCGGGCTGGCTCCCGCTGCCCGGCGGGGAGGAAGCCACACGGTCCCTGCCCTGCGTGCCGGAAGCCTGGCTCCGGCGCGCTGCGCCGTGCCGAATCCCACCAGTCCCGGGTGGCACCCAGCGGTGCCGGCAGCCAGCTCCTCAGGGTTCCCGCGGCTGTGCCGCTGGCGGGTGATCCCCGGTAGAAAAGGTCACCGCGCCGCGGGGCGCAGCCCGGCAGCCACAGCCACGCCGTGGAGCGCGGGTGCTGGACCGGGATGCCCGGCGGTGCCAGGGTCCCCGGCGTGCCGGCAGCAGGGGCTACCGGGCAGCGGGCACCTGAGTCAGCAGCCGGCTCCTCTCCTCTCCTCCGGCGTGGCGAAGCTCCCTCCCGGCCTCAAGATCACGCCAATATCACCCGCCGGCAGCAGCCGCTCCTGCTCCGGCACGGCCGTGGCGAGGATGCGCCGGTGGGCTGTGCCGGGGGGGAGCGGGCACGCGGCTGGCACCGGGCCCCGCTGCGGCGCAGCAGCCGCGGCTCCCCAGGGAAGGGACGAGGACGCGGAGCTCCGCTGGCCCCGTCCCTGCCCGCGCCGGTGCTCCGCTCGCCCCGGCTGTGCCGCCGCCGCGTCCCCTGCGCGGTGGCCGGGCGCTGTCTGGGGTGGGGGCTACGGCCTGGTGCCCCCCGGCCCCCATCAGCCCCGGGCAGGCAGCGGCGGCGATGGCGACGGAGAGCCGGGCGCAGGGCTGTCGGCGCCTGCGGCTGGGCCACGATGAGCCGCCAACGCCCGGCGCTGAGCCCGGCAGCACCCGAGCGGGCACGGGGTCACCGCAGCCCCCAGCCCCCCGAGGGACCCGCACCCCAGGCTCGCCGTGGCACGGCTTCGCGAGGTGCTGGGAGAGGCGATGGAGCCAGGGACCGGGCAGCGAGCCGGCCGCGGTGGCACATCGGACCCGTCCCCTGCGCTGGCACAGGACGGCGGTGCCGGAGCCGCCGCCAGCCCCGCTCCGAGCCCGGCTGCAGAGCTCCGCGCCGCCCATTACCGGGGCCCAAGTGACGTTAATCGGATCGAGGGGTGACAGCCAGCATCAATATCCCGCTCCCGCCGCGCACAGATCACGCCGCAATCAGCGTCGGCCGCCGCCGGGACCCAGCGCGCTGGCGGAGGCGGAAGGGTGATGGGGGGGGGGGGTGCCAGCCTGGGGGGCGAGGGGACGGGGCCACGTTGTCCCCGAGACACGATGCCAGGGGAGCAGCAGTCCCTCGGTGCCCAACGCGGGCTGGGGCTGGGTGCTGGGGTCCCGGGGGACGTGGGAGCCATCCTGGGGATCCCCCCCCGGCCGGCACCGAGCTCGGCAGCGCCGGGCTGCCCCGGCTCTGCCCTGGCCACGTGCCACCAGCTCCGGCGTTGCCCACCGGCCCCTCGGCGACAGCGCATCCACCCCGGGACGCAGCCGCGGCGGTGGGCGACGGCCTGGGCGCGGGGCTCGGCGCACGCGGTGACCGCGCTCTGCCGCGCTCTCGGTGCCGGGAAGCAAAGGGGCTGATAAATCGTGGGGGTGGGCGCGGGGGGGACACACGGCTCGGGATAACGCGTGCCGGCGCGGGAGATCTCAGGGCCTGACACATTCATCAGGTTTGATGCGGCGCCCGCCGTCACGCCGGCCGCAAGCTGCGGCGCGGGGCGGTTTTAATAACGCAGCGCTGGTAAGAGGCTGGCGAGAGGGGTCGGGGGGCGCGGCGAAAAGCGGGGGTCCCTCCACCTGCCGCCGCTGCCCCAGCCCCACGCCGCCGGCTGGGCGATGCCGCGGTGCCGGGAGCCCGGCTGGGGACGGAGCGCGGCAGCGGGTGCCAAGCCACCCGGTCCGGGCTGGGTGGGGGGTCCCCCGCCGCGGCGCGAGCGATGCCATGTGCCCACCGCAGCCGGACGCTGGCCAGGCGGCACGGGGCCGTCGCGTGGCTAACGAGGTCTGTGCCAGGGAAGCTCGTTAGCAGCCTGCCGATCAGCGGCGCACGGGGTGGATCGATGAACGTGGGGAGCTGGCACCGCAGGGCTCCGGCACCGCGGCCCTGGCACGAGGAGGGACCCCTGCCCGGCAGCCCCCCGGGGACTCACCCCCGCCCTGGCAGCTCCAGCCATGGGTGCCGGGGTCCCCCCAGCACCCTCCAGCCGGACACACGCCCGGGAGGGACGGACAGGGCTCTGCGCCCGCGAGCTGCGGTGAAACCCCGCCGCCGACCCTCGCAGCACCCACCCCCGGCACCCTTGAGAGACGCTGCCCTGGGTGGGCGCCCACCCCAGCCCCTGGCATCACCACCCGGGGCAGACCCCACGCCGCGGGCTGGGGGTCCCGCGGGACGCTGGCCCAACGCTGGGCACCCAGGGGACGCCGGGGGTGTCGGCACCCCGGCGCGTGCAGCGGCCCGGGTTGACGGAGGCAGGCGCGGACGGACAGACGTGGTGGGGATGCCCGGCTGGGGTGGCATCGCACCGGGGCCACGTCCCACCCCAAGCCCGCGACCGCCGGGTGGTGGGGTCCGTGGCGTGACGCCGGAGGGCCTGGGAGCCGGTGCTCGGTGCCGCGCTCCTCAGGGCTCGGCACGCGTGTCCCCTCAGCACGCGTGTCCCCTCGGCTCAGCGTGTCCCCTCAGCACGCGTGTCCCCTCGCCACGCGTGTCCCCTCGGCACACGTGTCCCCTCAGCATGTGTGTCCCCTCGGCTCGGTGTGTCCCCTCGGCACACGTGTCCCCTCGGCGTGGCGAGCCGGTGGCCCCGTTTCCATGGTGACACGGAGCCATTTCCCATCGCCGGGATGCTCTCGGCGGCTCTGGGGTGGGGGCTGCAGCCGCTGCCCTGCGCCCATGGGAGACGGGCGGGGATGGGTGCCACCGCCCCGGGGGGACCTGCTCCTCCCTTCGTCCCCACGTCTCGCCCTTGTGTGGCCTGGTGACAGCATGGCCGCGGTGCCTCATCGTCACCCCGGGGCGGTGAGGGGTGCAGGGGGGTGCCGGGTCCCCTGTCCCGGCACGGCTGGGTGAGGGGACCCCAGCCGCGTGGCCACCCGGTGCCGGGAGCACCTCCACACGCTGCCGGGGCTGGGGGCCTGCACCCGGGCTCACCGCGGTGCGCCCACGGCCTCCGGTCCCGGCAGCGAGCCGGGCAAGGCCACGCCGTGCCGCCATCTCACCGCCCGCCACCGCGTCTGCCGGGCTGTGGGTGCAACCCCGCTGCCCCTTCGTGCCCCCCTCCATCTCCGGGCTGCCTGTTACCACCTCGCATCATTTTCTGTGCCCGGCGATAAATTTTTCCTTCCCAATTTGCGAGGGTTTTAATTCCCACTCACCCTGGACTGCCCCGTGGGGCACGGACCCACCGGCTGACAGCACCGCGGCACCCTTCCCCACTGGGGTGCGGGTGTCCCGGCACCCCAGCATCCTGGTACCTGAGAATCCCAGCACCCGAGCATCCTGGCACGAAGCACCCCAGCACCCCAGCATCCTGGTACCCCAGCACCCCAGCACCCTGGTACCCAAGCATCCTGGCATGAAGCACCCCAGCACCCCAGCACCCTGGTACCTGAGAATCCCGGTACCCGAGAATCCCAGTACCCCAGCATTCCAGCACCCCAGCATCTTGGCACCCAACATCCCAGTACCCAAACATCCCAGCACCCCAGCATCCCAGCATTCTGCTACCCAAGAACCCTGGTATCTGAGAATCCCGGCACCCAGCATTCCAGCACCCAAACATCCCGGCACCCCAGCATCCCGGCACCCCCACATCCCGGCACCTGAGAATCCCGGCACCCCAGTATCCCGGCTGCTGCGGGTGGCAGCTCGTAGGGGGGGGGTTGGCATCGGGGGGGGGGGGGAGCCCCAAGGCGGGGAGCTGGCGAGACAGAAGGGCCGGGCTAATGGAGCCCATTGCTCCCCCGATTCCATTTGCGCCGCGGCTGGCTGCGCGGCGCGGAGCCAGCAATTGGATTCCGCGGACGCGGAATCTGATTTGGAGCGGCCGCGCCATCAATTAGCTTTTATTGATGGCATCGCTCATTGGCAGCCGATGGGATCCGAAGCCGGCGGCAGCTCCCGCATACCAAGCAACCCCCGCTCAAGGACAGGGCCCCGCCGCTCCCAGCCCCCACCCTGGGGTCCCTGCAGGGACCCTCGGCCTCGCCTGGGAGAGCTTCAGGGGTGGCAAGGCAGGCAGCCCCCCGGAATCCCGGTATTGGGTCCCACGGGGCACAGCTCCCCAGCGTGGGGGTCCCACAGGGCACGGCTCCCCAGTTGGGGGTCCCACAGGGCACGGCTCCCCAGTTGGGGGTCCCACAAGGCACAGCTCCCCAGCTTGGGGGTCCTGCAGGGCACAGATCCCCCTCCCCCCCCCCGCATCCCGGCATGGGGGTCCCACAGGGCACCATCACCCCCGACATCCCCACACAGGGTCCTTGGGGGGATGCCCGCACCCAGCATCCCCACATCGGGGGGGTCCCTCGGGACACGGTTGCTCCCAGCACCCCGCATGGGGGTCTCCTGGGTACAGACCCCCCCAGATGGGTCCCACCAGGCACAGCCCCTCCCCCCAGCATCCCCACATCGGGGGGGTCCCTCGGGACACGGTTGCTCCCAGCACCCCGCATGGGGGTCCCCTGGGTACAGACCCCCCCAGATGGGTCCCACCAGGCACAGACCCCCCCAGCATCCCCACGGGGGGGGCCAACAGGGCACTGCCCCCCCTGCCCCGGGCAGCCCCTGCGCCCCACAGCGATGGGGCCAGACCCCACGACCCCGGCGGGAACGGGGTGCCCCCCGAGCGAGGCTGGGGTTCGGGGTGCAGCGGGGGAGGGGCAGGCAGCGGCGCAGGGGTGGGGGGGGGAGGGGCGCGGTCAATGCTCCCGCTAAGCCTCTCGCCGAGCAGTTTCACCCGAGAAGCCATAAAACCCGTCTGACGTGCCCAGCACCACTGCGGCAGCGGCCGCCAACGCCTGCGCGGGCAGGGAGGGGGCTGCGGGGCCTTGGCCGGACCCCCCCGAGGCAGGGGGGCTGCACCCATGGGTGGGGGGACGGGAGCCGCTGCGGGAGCCTCGAGCATCCAACCGCTGCCGGCTCCGTCGCGCGGCTGCGCCGGAGCCACGACCCCGGCGAGGGCCCGGCTGCGGCGGGGGATCGGGCCCCGCGCCCCGTGGGCGAAGGGTGAGACCCCCGCTGGGGTCCCCTAAACCCCAAGTGCGTCTTAGGGGGGGGTACGTGGGGGGCGGACGGACGGACAGACGAGGGACCACCACCCCACGGGCAGCCCAAGCGCAGCCGAAGGCAGCGAGCGGGCGCCTGAACCGGGGGGGCTCTGGGTGGGCAACCCCCAGCCCCCCACCCCGGGCGGCTCGTCTGTAATTCCCGCTCCCCCCGCGACCTCTCGATATCAAATCGCCGCCATTAAACCCCCCCCCCCCAGCCCCGGGCCTGAAAGGTGACGGCGAGGGGCGCGGGGACCCCCGGCCGGCGGCCGCCCCGCGGGGATGGGGACCGGGGCACGGCAGGGGGGCTCAGGGTGGGGGGGCTGCACAGCCATCTTGCAAAGACTGTATTGCTCGGCTCAGTCACTACCAGGGGTTAAAACCAAACCGTGGGGGCCGGTGAGGAAGAGGAGGAGGAGGAGGAGGAGGAGGAGGAGGAGGAGGAGGAGGAGGGCGTCTTCGCAGAAGACAGATCGGTGTGTCCTCGCCGGAGGACAAGGCAGCGGAGAGGCCGGGAGCCGACCTCCGTCCGGCACCCGGAGGAGCTGCCGCCCCGCTCCGGGGCCGGGGGGGGGGTCCCCGAGACCCCGAGGCGGGGGGTCCGCAGGGGGAAGGCACGAGATGAGGCGACGGCCCTGGGGGAGCCCAGCGCCGGGGCTGGCGGCGAGCGAGGTCCCTGGGAGGGAGAGAGCCCCGTCACGGGATGCCGCGGCACGGCGAGGGGTGCCCGTCTCGGGGGGCACCCGCTGCCCCGGAGCCCCCCCGTACCCCCCTCACCTTCCAGCCCGGAGCCCCCGGCTCGGCTCCGGGGGGGTCCGGCGGGTGCGTCGTGGCCCGGAGCTGCCCCATGGGCTCGGCGGGGAGGTGACGGCGGAGGAAGATTCCGGCAGCGGGCGGGGGGGCAGCGGTGCCCGTCCCCCGCCCCCACCCCGGGGTCAGATCCAGCGCGGGGCGAGCAGCGCCAGCGCCAGGCACGGGGCGCAGGGCTGCAGCGGGGCCGCGATGCCCCGGGCGGGCGCCGCGTCTGCCAGGGCACGAGCAGAGGTCACGGCCAGCCAGCCCCCCCGGGCCCCCCCCGGCCCCCCACCCACCCGCACTCACCCTCCGGCCCCCCGCGCCCACGGGGTTGCGAGTTGGGAACCTGCGTCACCGGCTCCGGCGCTGAAAGGAACCCCGACAGCGTCAGCGTCCGGCTCCCCCGGGGCGGCCCCAGTACCCCCAGTACCCCCAGTACGGACCAGGCTGTTGTGGGGGGGGTAACGGGGAGGGGGGGGACCCGGACTCACTGGTGCCTCTGCAGCAGACGGAGACGCGGAGCTTCAGGCAGCGCCCGGCGCTCCCGGGGCTGGGGACGGCTGGGCAGAGGGGGGGCTTCAGCGGGACCCCGGCCCGGCACGGGACCCCCCTGCGGCAGCGACGGGCCCGAGGTGGGCCCGGGGCTGCCCCTCCCGCAGGGCTGCGGGGTCGGCACCCCCACCCCGGGCATCCAGACCCCCCCCTTCACCCTGGCACCCCCACCCTGGGGCATGCAGACCCCCCCTTCACCCTGGCACCCCCACCCCGGGCATGCAGACCCCCCGTTTCATCCTGGCACCCCCACCCCGGGCATCCAGACCCCCCCCTTCACCCCGGCACCCCCACCCCGGGCATGCAGACCCCCCCCCCTTCACCCTGGCACCCCCACCCTGGGGCATGCAGACCCCCCCTTGCACCCCAGCACCCCTGCCCCGGGCATCCAGACCCCCCCTCCGGGCATGCAGACCCCTCGGGGTATCCCGACCCCTCCCCTTGCACCCTGACCCCCCCCCATCCCGGGGCATCCCGACCCCTCGGGGTGTCCCAACGCCCCCGCCCCGTGCACCCCAATCCCTGTTGCATCCAGATCCTGAGTGCAGCCGGCCCCGCCCCCCCACCTCAACCCCAGCTGCACCCCGACACCCGAGAGCACCCAGCCCCCCCGTGCACCCCGACTCCAGCTGCACCCAGACCCTCAGAGCACCCCGACCCCCTCCTGCACCCCAATGCTCCCCCACGCACCCCAATCCCTCTTGCACCCAGTCCCAGCTCCCTGGGTGTCAGCGGACCCCACCAAGCACCCATCCCAGCTGCACCCAGACCCCCCCTCAGTTATACCCAGTGCCGGTGGACCCTCCCCTGCACCCCCACCCCAGCTGCAGTCAGACCCTTGGAGCACCCCAATCCTCTCCCATGCACCCCAATCCCTCTTGCACCCAGTCCCAGCTCCCGGGGTGCCACCAGACCCCCCCAAGTACCCATCCCAGCTGCACCCAGACCCCCCCTCAGTTACACCCAGTGCCAGTGGACCCTCCCCTGCACCCCAACCCCATTGTGTACCCCAATCCTCCCCCCCCAATCCCTCTTGCACCCAGTCCCAGCTCCCGGGGTGCCACCGGACCCCCCAAGCACCCATCTCAGCTGCACCCAGACCCCCCCTCACTTACACCCAGTGCCGGTGGACCCTCCCCTGCACCCCAACCCCCTTGTGCACCCCAACCCCCTTGTGCACCCCAATCCCTCTTGCACCCAGTCCCAGCTCCCTGGGTGCCACCAGACCCCCCCAAGCACCCATCCCAGCTGCACCCAGACCCCCCCTCACTTACACCCAGTGCTGGTGGACCCTGCCCTGCACCCCCACCCCAGCTGCACCCCAACCCCCTTGTGCACCCCAACCCCCTTGTGCACCCCAACCCCATTGTGCACCCCAATCCCTCTTGCACCCAATCCCAGATCTCTGGGTGCCACCGGACCCCCCCAAGCACCCATCCCAGCTGCACCCAGACCCCCCCTCACTTACACCCAGTGCCGGTGGACCCTGCACTGCACCCCCACTCCAGCTGCACCCCAACCCCCTTGTGCACCCCAACCCCCTTGTGCACCCCAACCCCATTGTGCACCCCAATCCCTCTTGCACCCAATCCCAGATCCCTGGGTGTCACCGGACCCCCCAAGCACCCATCCCAGCTGCACCCAGACCCCCCCTCACTTACACCCAGTGCCGGTGGACCTTCCCCTGCTCCCCAACCTCTTTGTGCACCCAATCCTCCCCCACGCACCCCAATCCCTCTTGCACCCAATCCCAGATCCCTGGGTGCCACCGGACCCCCCAAGCACCCATCCCAGCTGCACCCAGACCCCCCCTCAGTTACATCCAGTGCCGGTGGACCCTGCCCTGCACCCCCACCCCCTTGTGCACCCCAACCCCCTTGTGCACCCCAATCCCTCTTGCACCCCGTCCCAGCTCCCTGGGTGTCAGCGGACCCCCCCACGCACCCATCCCAGCTGCATCCAGACCCCCCCCTCACTCACCCCCTCCTCACTTACACCCAGTGCCAGCAGACCCCAGCTGCACCCAGACCCTTGGAGCACCCCGACCCCCTCCTGCACCCCAATCCTCCCCCATGCACCCCAATCCCTCTTGCACCCAGTCCCAGCTCCCTGGGTGTCAGCAGACCCCACCAAGCACCCATCCCAGCTGCAGTCAGACCCTTGGAGCACCCCAATCCTCCCCCACGCACCCCAATCCCTCTTGCACCCAGTCCCAGCTCCTGGGGTGCCACCGGACCCCCCCAAGCACCCATCCCAGCTGCACCCAGACCCCTCCCTCAGTTACATCCAGTGCTGGTGGACCCTCCCCTGCACCCCCACCCCAGCTGCACCCCAACCCCCTTGTGCACCCCAACTCCCTTGTGCACCCCAATCCCTCTTGCACCCAATCCCAGATCCCTGGGTGTCACCGGACCCCCCCAAGCACCCATCCCAGCTGCACCCAGACCCCCCCTCAGTTACACCCAGTGCCGGTGGACCCTCCCCTGCACCCCAACCCCATTGTGCACCCCAATCCACCCCCACGCACCCCAATCCCTCTTGCACCCATTCCCAGCTCCCTGGGTGCCACCAGACCCCCCCAAGCACCCATCCCAGCTGCACCCAGACCCCCCCTCAGTTACACCCAGTGCCGGTGGACCCTCCCCTGCACCCCAACCCCATTGTGCACCCCAACCCCCTTGTGCACCCCAATCCACCCCTTGTGCACCCCAATCCCTCTTGCACCCAGTCCCAGCTCCCTGGGTGCCGCCAGACCCCCCCAAGCACCCCCACGGGGCAGCCCCCCGCCCGCTGCGCCCACCCCGGGGTGGGGGGGTCACTCACAGATGTAGTAGTAGGTCTCTCCCGGCTGGAACTCGAAGCCGAGCGAGAAGGGGGTGAAGCGCTGGATCTTCTCGGAGAAGCGGACGGGGCCGAAGGGCGCCCGCGGTCGGTCGCACTCCCAGCGCTTGAAGGCGCCGGCGCTGCGGTAGCAGCCGCGGTACCCGGCGCCGTCCACCATGAAGAGCGTGAAGGTCTCGAGCGGGGCGGCGGGCGCGGCCGCCTCGTAGTGCGGGCAGTAGATGTCCAGGTAGTCATTGATGGCCACCTCCACCGCGTAGTCGTCGCGCAGGAACCTGCCGGCGCAGCGGTCTCGCCAACGCCGCCAGCGGGCACCACGCGAGCAGGCGGCGGGGCGGGATCGGCCGCGGCCACGCCGACGGGCGCGAAGCCCCTCGCCCCGGGAACGCGCCTCGCGGCGTCGAAGCCAACCAGCCGGGCACCGCGAACGGCGCGGGGCGGAGCGGACCCCCCCGTGGGCACACGCCTGCGGACACGCGGGCACACGCGTGGCGCTGCCCGCCCGCGGCAGGCGGTGCAGCCGGAGCCCCTCTCCCCTCGCCAGGCCCAATTCACCGGATCCCGGTCCCGCCGTGGCACCCGCTGTGCCGGCAGCGCCAGGGCTGCCCAAATGCCCCCGGCTCGGGGGGTCGCCCCGGTTGCCCCCCCCACCAGGCTGGGGGTCTTCGAGGACAGGACCCCGCCGAGCCGGAGCATCCCACCGGGCGATGCCAGCCGGGACGGGTGCGGGCAGGGGACCGGGGCCCCGCCGTGACCCCGCAGAGGGGCACGCAGCCCCCCCTTCCTGGGGCACCCACGGGTGGGGGGTCCCCACACCTCCCACCCGCAGCTCCCCACGCCCGGGGGGAGCCCGGCAGCGGTGGTGCCCCCAGCCCTGCCCAGCGGTGCCCGTTTACCGCAGCCGGGCTCGGTGCCACCGGGGCTCGGTGACACCGGGGGTGCCCGTGGTGTGGTAACGCCGGGGGGGCCTCGCCAGCTTGGGACCACCCAGGGCTCAGCACCACCGGGAGGGACTCACCAGCTCAGGTAATGCCTGGGGGTGCCGGTGGCTCAGGACCACCGGGACAGACTCACCGGCTCGGGAGCACCTGGAGCTCAGCACCACCAGGAGGTCCTCACTGGCACAGAACACCTGGGTGCTGGTATCCCTGGGAGGGACTCACCAGCTCAGGACCACCTCGGGGTGCCGGTGGCTCAGGACCACCGGGAGGTCCTCACTGGCTCGGGACCACCTGGGGCTCAGGACCACAAGGAGGTCCTCACTGGCTTGGGACCCCCGGGTGCTGGTACTACTGGGAGGGACTCACTGGCACGGGAACCCCTGGGGCTTGGGACCACCGGGAGGGACACACCAGCTCAGGACCACCGGGTGCTGGTGCCACCGGGAGGGACTCACCGGCTCAGCAACGCCTGGGGGTGCCGGTGGCTCAGGACCACCGGGAGGTCTTCATGGGCTTGGGACCACCTGGGGCTCAGGACCATTGGGAGGTCCTCATGGGCTTGGGACCACCTGGGGCTCAGGACCACGAGGAGGTCCTCACCAGCTTGGGACCCCCGGGTGCTGGTACTACTGGGAGGGACTCACCAGCTCAGGACCCCCTGGGGCTCAGCACCACTAGGAGGGACACACCAGCTCGGTAACGCCTGGGGGTGCCCAGTGGCTCAGGACCACCGGGAGGTCCTCAGCGGCTTGGGACCACCGGGTGCTGGTGCCACCGGGAGGGACTCACTGGCTCGGTAACACCTGGGGGTGCCGGTGGCTCAGGACCCCCTGGGGCTCGGCACCACCGGGAGGTCCTCAGTGGCTTGGGACCACCGGGTGCTGGTGCCACCGGGAGGGACTCACCGGCTCGGTAACACCTGGGTGTGCCGGTGGCTCGGGACCCCCTGGGGCTCAGGACCACTGGGAGGGACTCACGGGCTCGGTAACGCCCAGGGGTGCCCGGTGGCTTGGGACTACCGGGTGCTGGTACCCCTGGGAGGGACTCACCAGCCCAGGACCACCTGGGGGTGCCGGTGGCTCAGGACCACCGGGAGGTCCTCACCGGCACAGGACCCCCGGGTGCTGGTACCACCAGGAGGGACTGACTCACTGGCTTGGTAACACCCGGGGGTGCCGGTGACTTGGGACCCCCTGGGGCTCAGGACCACCGGGAGGTCCTCACCGACTCAGGACCCCGCAGGGCTCGGGACCCCCTGGGGCTCAGGACCACTGGGAGGGACGCAGCGGCTCGGGACCCCCCGGGGCTTGGGACCCCCTGGGGCTCAGGACCACTGGCAGGGATGCAGCGGCTCGGGACCACCAGGAGGTCCCCACGGTCTCGGGCCCCCCCAGGGCTCGGGAACCCCCGGGGCTCAGCACCACCGGGAGGGACGCACCGGCTCAGGACCCCCCGGGGCTCAGGACCACCGGGAGGGACGCACCGGCTCAGGACCCCCCGGGACTCAGGACCACCGGGAGGGACTCACCGGCTCGAGACCCCCGGGAGGTCCCCACGGTCTCAGCCCCCCCCCCCCGGTAGCTCGGCCCCCCCCGGGGCTCGGCCCCCCCGGGACCCCTCACCGCCTCGGTACCGCCCGGTAGCTCGGTGCCCGCCAGCTCCGCCCCCCCCCCCCCGCGGGCGCGGGGCCCGGCGGGCGCGGGGGGCTCACAAAGCAGGGGGGGGGGGGTACCTGGGGTTGCTGCCGTTCCAGTGGACGCGGTGGCGGAGGCCGCGCACCGGCGGCGGGGCCCAGAGCAGCGGGGAGCAGAGCAGGAGCCCGAGCAGCGGCGCGGGGCGCATGGCTCCGCCGCGGCGGGGGGGGGGGGGGCCCCGGGGGGGGGGCTCGGCCCGGCCCGGCCCGGCCCCTCCCGCCAACTTCGGGCCAATCCGCGCCGCGCCGCCGCCCGGCAACTTCTGTGCGAGCGCCATTAACCCTTTGGGGGGGGGGGCGGCACCGGGACCGGAGCCCAGCCGGTAGCCCCGGACAGCGGGACCTCCGGTACCCATCGGCACCGGGACCGCGCCTCCATCCGCCACCCCCCCGGCACCGGGACAGCCATTCCCCGGTCCCCTCCCGGCGTCCCCGCCCCCCTCCCGGCGTTCCCGGTCCCCTCCCGGTATCCCCGCCCCCCCCCGGTGTCCCCGGTCCCTCCCGATGTCCCCGGTGCCCCCCCGGCATCTCAGGTCCCTCCCAGTGTCCCCGCCCACCTCCCGGTGTTCCTGTCCCCCTCCCGGAGTCCCCGGTCCCTCCTGGTATTCCCGGTCCCCTCCCGGCATCTCAGGTCCCTCCCGGTGTCCCCGGTACCCTCCCGGCATCCCAGGTCCATCCCGGTGTTCCCGGTCCCCTCCTGGTATCCCAGGTCCCTCCCGGTGTTCCCCGTCCCCTCCCGGTATCCCCGGTCCCTCCCGGCGTCCCCGCCCCCCTCTCGGTGTGCCCGGTCCCTCCCGGTGTCCCCGCCGCGAGCCGGCACCGCGCCCACCGCCCGGCCCCGGGACCGGCGCTGTCCCTGCACATCGCATCCACCCGGGACGGGCAGCACCGGGTGCTCCCCGCGCCCACCCGTGCACCGGGACCCAGCGGAGGGCGGTACCGGCACCGGCCGGGCGCAGCGGGAGGCGGGGGGGGAATACACAGACGGGTGCCGGTCGGTGCCCGCGGGGAAGCCCCTGCCCGTGCCCCGTGCCCACGTGGCTCCCGGGGAGAGCCCCCCCGCCCCGCTCCCCTCCGCCCCGGGGCGGCTGCGCGCAACCCCCACCAGGGGGCGCTGGCGCCAGGGAGCCACTTCCGGCGCTGGGGGCGAAGCTTCCGGCGGGTGCCGCGGGTAATGCTGGGAGTTGTAGTTCCGCTGCAAGTCGTGTCCCCCCCCCCGGTCCGGCGGAGGCAGCGCGGAGGCGGCAGCTCGCAGCCCCCTTTTATTGATCGTTCGGCAGCGGAGGCGGGGGGGAGGAAACAAGAGGGCGGCGGGAGGCCTTCCCCGCGGCTCCAGCGCTGCGGCGGTCCCGGCCCGAGGCTCAGGCCTCCGGTTGGGCGCCCGCGGGCGGCGGCGGGGCCGGCCTGGGGGGGGGGGGGTGATAACGGGACCGGGGTCACAACGCGACCCCGAGATGGGGGTCCCCGCAACCCCCCCCCCCGACAACCCCCCCTCCCGACCCCCCACAACCCCCCCTCCCCGACCCCCTGCAGACTCCCCAGCCCTGCATAGCCCCCCTCAACCCACCCCCCCCCCCTCACCTGGCCGGGACCACCGTGACGTAGGGGTGCCGGGGGGGGGTCTCACTGCAGGGCAGCGAAGGGCCCGGGGGGTCCGAAGGCAGCGGGCGCTGCGGTGGGGGGGGCTTGGCAGGACCGGGGGGCTGCGGGGGAACGGGGGGGGGGGGGGGGGGTTCAGTGCTGGGCTCCCCGGGGGGGCAGGCCCGGTGCCCCCCACACCGGTGCCGCCGCCGTTACCTGGGTACCGGGTGCCGCAGGGTCTGCGGGCAGCGGGCGGGTGGGGGGGGGCGGCCTGTCCGAGGGGGGGGCCTGGGCACAGAGAGCAGGGAGCGTGAGACAGCGCGGGGACGAGCCCCCCACCCCAACCCAGAGTGGGGGTCTGGGGGGCCGCGGCTCGCCCCCGGCCGGTGCCGGGGAGTGGGCACGGCCGCTGCGCCGCGGCCCGCAGGTCCCTGGTGAGAGGCGGTGCGCAGCCAGGCATGCAGCGGTGACCGGGACCCCCAGCCCAGCCCGGACCCCCACCCCGGGTGTTACCTTGGGTGCAGGGTCCGGGGGGAGCGGCCGGGACGGTGGGTCGGGCCGTGCCGAGCCGAGGGCAGCCGGCTGCGGAGAGAGGGAGGGGGGGGCAAGCCATGCAGCATGCGGAGACCCCCCTCCCGCCGCCAAGCAGAGACCCCCCCCTGCAGTGGGCAGCCTGGGATGGCCGCCACGGCCCCCGGCCCATGGCCACGGAGCGATGCCCCGGTGCCCCCCCCAGCACCCCGCTCTCACCTTGGTGCTGGGCATGGCCCCCAGCTCCGTGGCCTGACCCCGCTGCGGGGGCCGGGGGCGCGCGGGGGGGCCTGGCCGGGGCTCCAGCTGCGAGATCCTGCAGGGGAGAAGCAGGATCAGGCCCCCCCCGCACCGCGAGACCCCCGCGCAGCGACCCAGCGACGCCGCCACCAGCAGAAGCCCAAGAGAAACGAACCCCTCGGCTGCGAGACCCCCGCGCCCCGGGGCTGCCCCCGCGCCCCCCCCGGGGCACTGCCAGGGGAAGAGCGCAGCACCGGCGCGGCGAAGCAGGACGGCTCAGCCCCACGCCCGGGCTCCGGCGGTGACGTTACCCGCTCCGGCCGGCCGCCGCTTCCGGACCCAGGAATCGGACCCGGGTCTCAGCGCTGTGGGGAGAAGAGTTGGGGGGGGAAGGGGGGGCTCAGCGCTGGGGTGGGGAGCGAAGCGCGGTGCCGGGGGGTGACGATGCGTGACGGGGTCCCGCTACCCGCGCCGGGCGACGCAGGCACACGCAGCGGCACCGGCTCGGCCGCCCACGGGGGGATAACGCCCCGGCGCGTGCCCCGCTTTACCGCGACCCCCCCCCCCCCGCCACGCCGCGTGCCACCCGTCCGTTACCTGTACTGGCACGAGGTCCCCTTGCCGAGCTGGCAGAGGTGCTTGTGCAGCCCGGCGCGGCGCGCGCCGCAGAGCCCCAGCGCCAGCGCCAGCAGCGCGCTCAGCACCAGCGCGGTGAGCAGCCCGCTCCCCCCTGCGAAGAGCGGCACACGTCAGCCCCCCCCCCCTCGCCACTCCGCGTCGCGCCCCGGCGGCACAAAGCCCCATTCTCGGCGCGGCGGCGGCGATGGCGGCGATGGCCTCACCTCGCTCCGTGGCGGCGGGGCCGCTGTCCTGGCTGCCCCCCGCGCCGGGGGTCTCGCAGGTCGGGGGGGCCCAGCCCGGCTCGCAGTGGCAGTGCCCGCGGTTGTTGCAGACCTGAGCGGGCGACACCGAGCCCTCAGCCCCCCCCCGTTGGGTGCCCACCCCCAGCGCCCACCCCCCGGCCCCGCGCTCACCCCGCGCCCATGGCACTTGCTCCGGCACTGCTGGTCGCCCAGCGCGGAGACGTTCTGGCACCGGCGCTGGAGGCAAACCTGCCGGGAGACGCGGCCTCAGCACCGGGCGAGACCCCCGGGCCCCCTCCCCGCCGCCCAGGCGCTCACCTTCCCCGCGCCGCAGCCGGTGCCGGGCAGCACCATGGCGGCATCGCTGACGTCCTCGTCCCCGGGCGGGAGGGTCCCCGGGCAGGAGCCTTCGGCTCCGCCGCGCTGGCACTGCAGCATCCCGCAGCCGGCGTCCCTGCGGCGACGGAGGGGTCAGGGGCGCGGGGGGCACGGCGCGGGGGGCACGGTGGGGGGCACGGCGCGGGGGGCACGGTGGGGGGCACACGGCGCTCACCGCTGGGCGCAGGCGACGTAGGAGCCGTTGGGGAGCTGCCCGCAGTGCCCGCGTTCGTCCCCTCGCGCGTTCAGGGCGGCCATGCAGGAGCTGGAGACGGGGCCGGCGCCTGCGGCGGGGCACAGCGAGCCTCAGCACCCCCCACCCAAACCCCCCCCCGGCCCCCCGGCACGGCCGTGCCGTACCTGGCCCCAGCAGCTGCTGGCATTGCCCCTCGTAGCTGGCGCAGGCTCCGCCGTAGCAGGCCGCCCGCCCGCCGCCGCAGGGCTGCCCGTCCTGCAGGAAGGCGTCGGGCGGGCAGCGCGGCGAGACGCCGTCGCAGAACTCGGGCAGGTCGCACTCGCCCACGGGCTCCCGGCACGGGTGTCCGGCGCGGCGCAGCTGCGATTTCGGGGGGGGACACACACAGTCAGATGAGCTGAGACCCCCCCCTCACCCCAAGAAACCCGCGGCGGGAGCGGCCGTGCCGCCGGTGCCCGCGTACCCGGCAGTCGTGGCAGCAGGCGTCCCCCGCCGCGCACTCGGCCCCGGGGACGAGCTGGCAGCTGCTGCTGTTGCAGCAGGGATCGGCGCACTCCTGCCGGCACAGCCACCGCGGTGAGCGCCCGGCACCGGCGTCCCCCACGGCAAAGCCAGCACCCAGCCCCGCTGCGCCGAACGAGGCGGGTGGCGGGAGCGGGGACCCCCGCCCGCAGCCCCCGCTGCCGTACCACGCCGAGGCCGCAGTCGCAGCCCTCGCCGGGCTCCACGAAGCGGTTCCCACAGGTGGGGCCGCCGGCCAGGCGCCGCGGCTCGGGGACGTCGGCGAGGCAGCGGCTCCGGCCGCGCCGCAGGCTGCGCTCCAGGTCCTGCCGGCTGCAGTTGCTGAAGCTCAAACCGGGCGTCAGCCTGCGGAGCCGGAGAGCGGCCGCGGTGAGGGGGCTCGGCCCCAGCCCCCCCCCCCCGCGCCCCTGCCCGCTGTTCTCACCCCGTGGGTGCCGCCATGATGCAGCCGCGGTCGTGCCGGAGGTCGTCGCAGCGGCAGAAGCGCCCGGCGGCATCGTGGCGCATGCCCAGGTTGTGGCCCAGCTGATGGGCGACGGTGGAGGCGACGACGAGGACGCTGACGGAGTGGTCCTGTGGGGGGGCCGGGGGGGCTCAGGGTGGGCAGGCGGTGGGATTTGGGGGGGGGACACACACGACGCGGGGGGTACCCACCATGCTGACCCCGCCGGAGCGCGCCGGGGAACACATGGAGGCTTGAGCCGCCATCCCCACCGCGACGTCGCCGAAGCGGGCGCCCCTGGGGAGAGAGCGCAGGGGTTGGGGTGGGGAGGGGGGTTCCCCGCGCCCCCCCAGACCCCCCCCCCGTCCCCACTCACGTCAGGAGCTGGGCGTTGTCGTGGGGCAGCCGGGGCAGCAGCTCCTCCCGGCGCCAGCGCAGGAACCGCTCCAGCGCGGCCCGGCCGCTGCCGCCCACCGCGAACCGGTCGCCCTCGCTCCACACCTCCACCGCCACCAAGGCCACCCGCACGCCCAGCGGCTGGAAGAACTGGGGGGGGGGACACACGGGATGGGGGGGGTCAGAGACCCCCGGCACCACGGGCACAGCCGAGCGCCGCGCTGCGACCGGACGGCGCCGGGCGCCGACTCACCGCGTCCACCTGGTTGGCGATTTCCAGGGTGCGGGTGCGGACGCGCTGCAGGTCGCGGTAATTCTGGAACTGGGGGTGCGGGGAGGGGTGTCAGGGTGTGGGGCAGCCCCCCCCCCCCGTCCCCCACGCTGAAGACCCCCACCCAGCACTCACCGCGGCGTGGTCCACCACCATCACCAGCTCCACGAAGCGCTGCGCCGCCGGCTGCTCCGCCGCCGCCCGCTTGCCCTGGGGAGCAGAGGGGCTCAGGGCGCCGGCGAGGGGACCCCCTCCGGTGGGGAGACCCCCTGGGGTCACCTACCCTCTGCGGCCCGGGGGGCTCCGTCCCCTCCGCCTCGGCCCGGGGCGGCTCCGGGGGGTCCAGCCCGCAGGCGCGCGGCGCCAGCCGGACGCGCCGCAGCCGGTACGCGACGTGCCGTCCCGGGGGGCTGCCGGCGGCCGGCTCCAGCCCGTAGCTCCGGGTCCCCGACAGCCGGAGGTGGCCGCTGGGGACGGGGAGACGAGGCGTCAGCGGCGCGGTGGGTGCCGCGTTCGGGGATGGCCGCGTCCGGGGGGCTCACCTGAGTCCGGCGCAGGCGCAGAGGCCGGCCCAGGAGCCGGGGAAGCCGCGTGCCGTCCCCCGGTAGCAGCAGTGCTCCTGCGGCAAAGACGGGGAGTCAGGAGCCAGGCCCGTAGCGGGGTCCCCCCCGCGGCGCGGGGACACCGCGGGGACACCGCGGGGACACGCCGTGCCCGGGCCCTACCTTCTCACGGGCCTCCCGTGCCACCCGCGTGCCGTCGGGCAGGTAGTAGAGCAGCGTCCCGGCGCCCAGCACCAGGTCCCTGCCGGGGGGGGAGGGCACGGGTCACCCCCGCGGCGGGGACCCCCAGCTCAGCCCGCTCGGAGCTGACAAAAACGGGGAACCCGGTGCCCCCCACCCCGCTGCGGGCAGGCCGAGATGGAGATGGGGTCGCTGGGACCCCCACCCACCCCACGTGCAACGGGCGGAGGTGGAGTGGGGTCCCTTGTTCCCCATGTGCACCATGGAGGGGGACGGGGCCCCCCCCCCCAGACCCCCACCCCTTGTGCACCACAGGGGGAGATGGGGTCCCCCCCAGACCCCCACCCCTTGTGCACCACTAAGAGGGACAGGGTCACCCCCAGACCCCCCCCTTGTGCACCACGGGGAAAGATGGGGTCCCCCCCAGACCCGGACTCCACGTGCACCACAGGGGGAGACGGGGTCCCCCCCAGACCCCCCCCCTTGTGCACCACAGGGGGAGATGGGGTCCCCCCCAGACCTCCACCCTTTGTGCACCATGAAGAGGAATGGGGTCGCCCCCAGACCCCCACTCCATGTGCACCAAGGAGAGGGACAGGGCCCCCCCCAGACCCCTACTCCATGTACACCATGGAGGGGGATGGGGTCCCCCCCAGACCCCCACCCTTTGTGCACCACGAAGAGGCACAGTGTCCCCCCCAGACCCCCACCCCTCGTGCACCACGGATGGAGACGGTGTCCCCTCACACTCCCACTCCATGTGCACCATGGAGGGCAACGGAGCCCATGGGACCCCCACCCTGCACTGACACGGGACACCCGGGACCCCCCCACCCCCCCCAAACTCACCAGTTCTGCTCCAGCTCCAGCACCAGCCGCGTCCCCTCCAGCTCCAGCAGCACCCGCAGCCGGGCAGGGAACCCCCCCTGCCGCAGGCAGCCGTTACGGGAGGACCCCCCACCCCGAGGGTCCCCACGCGCCCCCCGACACGCCGTGACCCCCCCGCGGGCCATGGGTGGGGGCCGGGGACCCCGCCTGGCCCTGGCGCGTGCCGGAGGGAGGGGACGGAAGGGACCCCCTGGCCGCCCCGGCCCCCACCCTCACGCCCCGCAGGAAGCGTCCCTCCCTCCCGGGCTCATTGTGCCGGGCACTGGGGGGGTCGGACGGAGCTGCCCCCCCACCCCCAGCCCCCCAACACCCCCCACCCCGCGCTTCCTGCCCCGGTGCAGCGCGGCGGAAACGCCGGAGAGACTCCCAACGGCTGCGGGGCGGGCTGGGCCCTTCCGCCCCGGCCGGGAGGGGTGCCGGGCGCGGGGTGGGTGCCCCCACCCAGCAAGGTCCCCCAAGGAGAGGGAGGGGAAGGGGGATTTGCTGGGGGACCCCTCCCCACCACCCCCCGGGCGCCCAGAGGCTCGGACCCCCAGGGCCTGGGGAGCTGGATGCCGGGTTTCCGGCACCGGGAAAGGGGCAGGGGGAGGTGGGGGGCGCAGATGGCCCCCACCCCACCGCGAGCAGGCCCTGCGCGGGGCGGGGGGCTCACCTGGGTCGCCTCTGCCAGGCTGAGCGTCCGGCCGTCGCGCAGGACCCGTGGGGTGACGCGCCAGGAGCGCCCCGACTCCGCACGGCGCTGCCGCCCGCTGTCACCTGCGCCGGGCACGGAGCCGCTGGCACCGCACGGCCCCCCAGCACAGCCCCCCCCCGGCCCCCCAGCACAGCCCAGACCCCACAGCCCCCCAGCACGGCCCCCCAGCACAGCCCAGACCCCACAGCCCCCCAGCACAGCCCAGACCCCCAGCACGGCCCCCCAGCACAGCCCAGACCCCATAGCCCCCCAGCACAGCCCCCCCACGGCCCCCCAGCACAGCCCAGACCCCACGGCCCCCCAGCACAGCCCAGACCCCCAGCCCGGCCCAGACCCCCAGCCCAGCCCCCCACGGCCCCCCAGCCCGGCCCAGCCCCCCAGCACGGCCCAGACCCCCATGGGCCCGACCCCCAGCACAGATCCCCGCAGGCCCCCCAGCACAGCCCAGAGCCCCACGGTCCCCCAACATAGCCCAGCCCCCCATCACAGCCCCCCATCACACCCTGGCCCCCCCATCACACCCCAGACCCCCACAACCCCCCATCACAGCCCAGAAACCCATGGCCCCCCATCAGCTCCTGGCCCCCCATCACAGCCCGGCCCCCCCATCACCCCCTGCCCCCCCCAGTCCGGCCCCCCATGACCCCCCAGCACAGCCCAGAGTCCCAGCATCGACCCCCACAGGCCCCCAACGCAGCCCAGACCCCCACAGCCCCCCATCACACCCTGACCCCCAAACACAGCCCAGACCCCCATCACAGCCCGGACCCCCATGGCCCCCCATCAGCTCCTGGCCCCCCCACGGCCCCCCACCACCCCCTGCCCCCCCCCGGGCAGCCCCCCCAAGCCAGGGCAGGGCTCGGGGCGGGGAGCAGGAGCGGGTTCTCCCCCCCCACCCCAGCAGCTCCCGGGGTGCCCCCGAGCACCCCCACCCCGGGCACGCCCCGGCCGCTCCCAGCCCGGAGGTGACCCCCGGGGGGGGCTCCCCGGGGTCCCCCGCCAGGCCTTGCGTCAGCCCCGGCCCCGCCGCCCAGTACAACCAGCTCGGGGACTGGGGCAGGGCTGGGAGGGCCGGCCCGGCTGACTCAGAGCCCCCCGCCCCTTCCTCCCGGCTCCCCAGGGGACCCCCACCCTCGGCGGGATGCCGGCGGGGCGGGGGTCCCAGCGGCCCCGGGAGCTCCGGTCCCCCCAAACCGGGAAGGGGGCGGGGGGGGGGGGGCGCGGAGCATCCCGCGGAGCTGCGACCCCCGAGCCCGTCCCGGTCCCGACCCCCGGGTGCTGCCCGAGGGGGGGTCGCGTGTGTGTCCGCCCCGCTCACCTGTCCCGGGGGTCCCGGGGGTCCCGGGGGTCCCGGGGGTCCCGGGGGTGCCGGGGGTCCCGGGGGTGCCGGGGGTCCCGGTACCGGCGGCGAGGAGCAGCCCCGCGGCCAGCAGCAGCGCCCGCCCCGCCATCGCCGTCCCGCAGCCCCCGCGGGCCCCGGGCAGGCGGCTCCCGAGCACAGCGGCCCCGCTCCCGGTCCCGGTCCCGGTCCCGGCCCCGGCCGGCCCCGCCGCCGCGCATGGCACCGCCGCCACCGCCGGCACCGGCCCGGCCCGGGGGGCGGGACTTCCGGTCCCGCCCACCGCCAGGCCCCGCCCACCGCCGGGAGCGGGGCTCCGCCTCGGGGGCGGCTCCGGGGCTGCGGGCGGCGGCGGGGGGACCTCAGGTGGCTGCACCGCGAGACCCCGAGACCCCGAGACCCCCGGGCGGGGGAGACCCCCGCCTCCACCACCCTGTGCTCTGGAGACCCCCGCCTCCCATCACCCCACACTCCAGAGACCCCCATCTCCATCACCCATTACAGCGGAGACCCCCACCTCTGTCACCCCGTGCAGGGGAGACCCCCACCCTCATCACCCTGTGCTTCAGAGACCCCCACCCTCCTCACCCTGTGCTTCAGAGACCCCCACCTCCATCACCCCGTACAGTGGAGACCCCCACCTTCATCACCCTTTGCAGAGGGGACCCCCACCTTTGTCACCCCACACTCAGGAGGCCCCTGCCTTCATTACCCCATACAGCGAAGACCCCCACCTCCGTCACCCCGTTCAGGGGAGACCCTGACCCTCATCACCCTGTGATTTAGAGCTCCCCATCATCTGCATCCCGCGCCCCTGAGACCCCTGCCTCCATCATCCTGTGCAGGGGGGACCCTCGCCTCCATCACCCTGTGCTTCAGAGACCCCCACCCTCATCACGCTGTGCAGGGGAGACCCCCACCCTCATCACCCCACACTCCAGAGACCCCTGCCTTCATTACCCCATACAGTGGAGACCCCCACCTTCATCACCCCGTGCTCCAGAGACCCCCACCCTCATCACCCTGTGCAGGGGAGACCCCCACCTCCATCACCCCATGCTCCAGAGACCCCCACCCTCATCACTCCATGCAGTGGAGACCCCCACCTTCATCACGCCGTGCTTCAGAGACCCCCACCCTCATCAACCCATACAGGGGAGACCCCCACCCTCACCACCCTTTGCAGGGGGCCCCCCCGCCTCCATCACCCATTACAGTGGAGACCCCCACCCCTACCTCCCCGCACACCAAAGCCCCCCACCCCCGCGGACGCCCCCCACAGACCCCACCTCACACCATGCAGTCGGGGGGGGGTCGCCACCCCCTTTTATTTCGGGGCGCCCTCAGGCCGTGTACCCCTCGTCCTCGTCGCTGCTCTCCGAGAAGAGGCCGTAGTCCTGGGGGTTGCAGACCAGGCACGTGCCCCCCGCCTCGCGCCAGCACGGCCCGCAGTACCGGATGCCGCAGGTGGCCACCGCGCAGACGCTGTCCCGGGGGGGTCTCGGGGGTCCCGCACACGGCGCAGTTCCGATGCCTGAAGCGACGCAGGCGCGGCCAACGTTGGCAGCACCATTCCACCAGCGACGCCACCTGCGGCGGGGACGCGGGCTGAGCGGCCGCCCCACGGCGGAACCGACCCGGGCTTTGGGGGACACCGAGACCCCCCGGCACCCCGGCGCGCCCCCAGCCCCACGGCCCCGTCCCCACTCACCAGTCCCGGGTACTGCCCCGCGCGCTGGGCGATCCGCTTCCGCTGCCGGTGCACGAAGCTCCGCCGCCGCTGCAGCAGCTTGTTGTAGAGGTAGAGCACGCGGCTCTTCTCCCGCTGCGAAGACCGTGAGGGGTGGGCCCGGGGTGGGTGGGGGGTCAGCAGCCCACCCCGGTAACCACCCGCCGGGCCGTGCCGGGCCCCGGCTGCCGCTGACCTTGGGGAAGTAGAAGGCGGCGATGGCGCGGCGCAGTCGGTACGCGTAGACCTGGACCAGGCAGAGCAGGGCCAGCACGGCCAGGGGCACGGAGCTGCTCACGTACTGCTGCCGCGTCATGGCGCGGGGCTGCGGCAGGCAGGCTGGGGGGGCGACGGTGGTGAGACCCCCCCGCGGGGAAAGCCCCCCGGGGGAAGCCCAAGGTGGTGGTGGTGAGACCCCCAAGGCAAAGCCTCCCCCCCCAAGGCAAAGCCCCCCATGGAAAGCCCATGGTGGTGGCAATGAGACCCCCAAGGCAAAGCCCCCCCCCCAAGGCAAAGCCCCCCCCCCAAGGCAAAGCCCCCCAGGGAAAGCCCACAGTAGTGGCAGTGAGACCCCCAAGGCAAAGACCCCATGGAAGGACCACGGTGGTGGTGTGAGACCTCCAAGGCAAAGCCCCCCCCCCCCAAGGCAAAGCCCCCCATGGAAAGCTGACGGTGGTGGTGTGAGACCCCCAAGGCAAAGCCCCCCCCCAAGGCAAAGCCCCCCGGGGAAAGCCCATGGTGGTGGCAATGAGACCCCCAATGCAAAGCCCCCCATGGAAAGCCCAAGGTGGTGGTGTGAGACCCCCCAAGGCAAAGCCCGCCCCCAAGGCAAAGCCCCCCAGGGAAAGCCCATGGTGGCGGCACTGAGACCCCCAAGGCAAAGCCCCCCAGGGAAAGCCCACGGTGGTGGTGGTAAGACCCCCAAGGGAAAGCCCCCCCCCCCCCCCCCAAGGCAAAGACCCCTGGGGAAAGCCCACGGTGGCAGCAATGAGACCCTCAAGGCAAAGCCCCCAGGAGAAGCCCATGGTGGTGGTGGTGAGACCCCCAAGGGAAAGCCCCCCATGGAAAGCCCACGGTGGTGGTGTGAGACCCCCAAGGCAAAGCCCCCCCCCCAAGGCAAAGCCCCCCAGGGAAAGCCCATGGTGGTGGCAATGAGACCCCCAAGGCAAAGCCCCCCGGGGAAAGCCCACGGTGGTGGTGGTAAGACCCCCAAGGCAAAGCCCCCCACCCCCGCCCAAGGCAAAGACCCCTGGGGAAAGCCCACGGTGGCAGCAATGAGACCCTCAAGGCAAAGCCCCCCAGAGAAGCCCATGGTGGTGGTGGTGAGACCCCCAAGGCAAAGCCCCCCCCCAAGGCAAAGCCCCCCGGGGAAAGCCCATGGTGGTGGCAATGAGACCCCCAAGGCAAAGCCCCCCCCCAAGGCAAAGCCCCCCAGGTAAAGCCCACAGTAGTGGCAGTGAGACCACCAATGCAAAGCCCCCCGGGAAAGCCCACAGTAGTGGCAATGAGACCCCCAAGACAAAGCCCCCCATGGAAAGCCCACGGTGGTGGTGGTAAGACCCCCAAGGCAAAGCCCCCCACCCCCCCTCCCAAGGCAAAGACCCTGGGGAAAGCCCACGGTGGCAGCAATGAGGCATGACCCCCAAGGCAAAGCCCCCCATGGAAAGCCCAAGGTGGTGGTGTGAGACCCCCAAGGCAAAGCCCCCCCAAGGCAAAGCCCCCAGGAAAAGCCCATGGTGGTGGCAATGAGACCCCCAAGGCAAAGCCCCCTGGGGAAAGCCCACGGTGGTGGTGGTAAGACCCCCAAGGCAAAGCCCCCCACCCCCCCCCAAGGCAAAGACCCCTGGGGAAAGCCCACGGTGGCAGCAATGAGACCCTCAAGGCAAAGCCCCCCAGGAGAAGCCCATGGTGGTGGTGGGTGAGACCCCCAAGGGAAAGCCCCCCATGGAAAGCCCACGGTGGTGGTGTGAGACCCCCAAGGCAAAGCCCCCCCCCCAAGGCAAAGCCCCCCAGGGAAAGCCCATGGTGGTGGCAATGAGACCCCCAAGGCAAAGCCCCCTAGGGAAAGCCCACGGTGGTGGTGGTAAGACCCCCAAGGCAAAGCCCCCCACCCCCCCCCCAAGGCAAAGACCCCTGGGGAAAGCCCACGGTGGCAGCAATGAGACCCTCAAGGCAAAGCCCCCCAGGAGAAGCCCATGGTGGTGGTGGTGAGACCCCCAAGGGAAAGCCCCCCATGGAAAGCCCACGGTGTGGTGTGAGACCCCCAAGGCAAAGCCCCCCCCCCAAGGCAAAGCCCCCCATGGAAAGCCCACAGTGGTGGTGTGAGACCCCCAAGGCAAAGCCCCCCCCCAAGGCAAAGCCCCCGGGAAAGCCCATGGTGGTGGCAATGAGACCCCCAAGGCAAAGCCCCCTGGGGAAAGCCCACGGTGGTGGTGGTAAGACCCCCAGAAGCAAAGCCCCCCACCCCCCCCCAAGGCAAAGACCCCTGGGGAAAGCCCACGGTGGCAGCAATGAGACCCTCAAGGCAAAGCCCCCAGGAGAAGCCCATGGTGGTGGTGGTGAGACCCCCAAGGGAAAGCCCCCCATGGAAAGCCCACGGTGGTGGTGTGAGACCCCCAAGGCAAGCCCCCCCCCCAAGGCAAAGCCCCCCATGGAAAGCCCACAGTGGTGGTGTGAGACCCCCAAGGCAAAGCCCCCCCCCAAGGCAAAGCCCCCGGGGAAAGCCCATGGTGGTGGCAATGAGACCCCCAAGGCAAAGCCCCCCATGGAAAGCCCCCCCCCCCCCATTCTCGCCTCCAAGGACGGCCAGCCCGCGGAGCTGGGGGGGTGGGGGGGGTCTCCCCCCGCGGGGTCTCACCCACGTTGGAGGTCTCCATCTGGGTGTTGGAGGAGGTGTTGAGGGCCCCGATGGTGCTGCGCAGGAGCTGAGCCACCAGCGACTTGCCCTTCACCTCCACGGCCAGATGATGGCTGCCTGCGGGACGGGGAGGTGTGTGGGGGGGGGTGAGGCTGGGGAGGGGGGCGGGGGGCGCGGGGGGGGGGCCGTGGGGCTGGGGGCTCACTGTGAAGGAGTACTGCACGAAGGAGTGCTGCTGGATGATGCTGAGCATGGTGAAGAGCGAGTGGTCCAGGCCGAAGGCGAGGAGGAGGAGGAGCAGGGGCGGGATGCACTCCAGCAGCTCCAGCACCTGCGGAGAGCGGGGTCTGGCACAGCCTGGCCCCCCCCCCCCCCCCGAGCCCCGGGACCCCCTGACCCCCCCGGCAGCCCCTCACCACGCTCGGCAGCTCCAGCGGCTGCACGGCCAGCCGGCACGGGAAGACGATGGCCGAGACCTCCGCCTGGAGCAGGGGCAGCAGCGTCCGCTTGTGCTGCGGGAGGGAGAGCGGGAGGCTCGGTGAAGCCCCCCGAGACCCCCAGCCTGGGGGTGGGGGTGGGGAAATGGCTTCTCCTCCCCCCCCCCACCTGCTTTCTGCGGCGGGCGTCGATTTGGCGAAAGTAGGTGGTGATGTAGAGGTTGTCGAAGGTGATGTCCTGGCAGTAGCGCTTGGTGTACAAGAACGCCCTGGCGAGAGGAGGGGGTCCGGGCGGGGGGGCCAGGGCCCGGCTGAAGCCCCCCCCCAGGCTCCCCCTTCCCCTTCGTGCCCCCCCAGACCTGCCGCCAAAGGAAGCCCCCACCCCTCCTCGCCCTGCGGCTGGCACGGGGGTGCTCCCCCCACCCCCACCCCGTCCCATCCCCGGGGGTCTCACGAGATGAAGACGAGGATGAAGGTGCCGGAGAGCAGCATGCTGAAGAAGGAGGCGGCCCGGCTCAGGTGGGCGCCATGATGCCGCATCTGTGCCGTCACCTCCTCCATCACCTGCTCCGCCGACACGTTGACGCCCTGCAGCATCTCGCGGTGCTCCTCCTGCGACGGGGTTACGGGGGGACACGCACCGTGGGGTCCGGCGGGTTCCGGCCCCCACCCCGGCTCCGCGGCGGAGGGGCCAGGCACCCACCTGGTAGGCGACGTCGGCGCTGAACTGCTGGCTGAGTTTGTCGACGGAGCTGTTGACCTGGTCGTACGTCTTCCCGAAGTTGCTGTCCACGGGATCCTCTCGGAGCACCAGGTGCGAATCACTGCGGCGACGCAGCGGGCACGGTGCCGCCATCGCCCCGGCACGGGCCGGCCCACGCGGCGGGGAGCCGGCCCACCGCGCGGGACGACGGAGCGGGGGTCCCGCGCATCACCCACCCTGGATGAGCTGGCAGAGGGCCCTTGAACTTCATGGGCAGGCAGAGGAGGTGTCTGATGATGGGCACGGCCACGCTCGCCGTGCAAGCCTCGTACCTTTCGTCGAACCAGTCCGGCAGCGCTTCATGCCCAGCTCCATCACGTCTGGGGGGGACAGGGGGACAGCTCAGACACTGGGGGGTCGGCACGGGGGGGTCCGCGGCAGCCCCGCGCCCCGGCCGGCAGCAGCCAGCCCCCCGCCCGCCCCGCTCACAGGTGCAGCGCAGTTTGGTTTTGTTCTCGTAGAGCTCCTGGGTGGTGGGGGCCTTCTGGGGGTCCGGGTACCGGCCCCGCTCCAGGTCGTACCCCGCGTTGCTGGCCACCTCGTCGTTCAGCGCCAAGAAGGAACGCGAGACGTTCTGCACCTCCTCGTTCAGCGTCTGCCCGCCTCGCTGCCCGGGGACACACGGGCTCAGCCCGGCTGCCCCCCCCCCGGGACCTCCCGCCGCCCGCCGCGGCCCCCCGCTCACCGCCAGGTCCTCCACCACGCGGCGCAGGGGGGCCATCGAGACGCGCCACAGATGGCGGGTGTGGTTGACCTGCAGCTCGGCCGCGCAGCCCAGCGACCGCGTCACCTCCTCCAGGTTGTGCCACATGTGATCACTGGTCCTGGCGCGGTCGGGGGGTGGGGGGGGGCGGCTCAGACCCTGCCGGCCCCCAAGACCCCCCGCCTGCGGCGGGGACAGGGGCGCGGGGGACCCTACCGTTGTAGATGGCGGCGAGGACGAAGGAGAGGACGTAGATCCGACCCTCCTTGCCCAGGAATTTGGGGACCACGAGCAGGCTGGCGCAGCGAAAGTGGGGGGACGTGGCCCAGCCCAAGGCAGTCACCCCTGTGGGGAGCGCAGAGCCGTCCCTGCTGTCCCACAGAGACCCCCCCCGATGGCCCCCGGTGCCCTCCCAGCCCCATCCTCACCTGTCATCGTGCAGGAGACCTGCACCTTGCGCATGTCCGTGATGTTCATGGGGACGATGAGGAGCTGGCAGAGCCCTGAAACACCCGCGAATTCGCCCCGAGCCCCCGGTGCCGCCAGCCCCCCCGCCGTGCCGGGCACCGGGGCTCGCTTACCGAGGCCGAGGAGGATCCCGACGCCGGCGCCCAGGAAGAACTTTCTGACGCGGTACTGGTCCGGCTTGCTCCAGAGGAACTGGCTGCACGGGCCGGGCAGCAGCCAGGTCCCCGCTCGCTTCAGGGCTGGACGGGGAGGGAGGCGTCAGCCCCGTCCTCTGCCACTGCCCGCGGGCAGCCCCGGCCGGGAGCGCTGGGAAGGGAGCTCACTCGTGTTGGGGGGCTTCTGCCGCTGGCACTCGGCTGTCCCAGCTGAGCCCTCTCCTGTAGGGGCTGCCGTCGGCTCCATGGCTCCGTGCCTTGTCCTGGGATGTCCAGGATGCTCCCTGGAAACGACAGTGAGGGAATGCTCTCCTGAAACCCACGGGGTGGGGTTCTGCTCTGGAACCACCAGTGAGGGAATGCTCTCCTGGAACCCGTGGGGTGGGGTTCTGCTCTGGAACCTACAGTGAGGGAATGCTCTCCTGGAACCCATGGGGTGGGGTTCTGCTCTGGAACCTACAGTGAGGGAATGCTCTCCTGAAACCCACGGGGTGGGGTTCTGCTCTGGAACCACCAGTGAGGGAATGCTCTCCTGGAACCCGTGGGGTGGGGTTCTGCTCTGGAACCACCAGTGAGGGAATGCTCGCCTGGAACTGATGGTGATGGGGTGGTGCCAATGGGATGCTGCCCTGGAACCAACAGGGGTGGGGTGGTGCTGGTGGAATGCTCGCCTGGAACCAACGGTGATGGGACGCTTCCCTGGAAACGAAGGCAATGGGATGTTTCCCTGGAACCGGCTCATTATGAAGCGCCCATTCTGCCCGCCATATTCCCAGCAGAGCCTGGGAGAGCAGCAGGAGCCTGGGAGAGCCCGTCCCAGCATGGGGCTGGTCTCATGGCTGAGGAACCGGAGGAAGAGCGCGGCGCCGCTATCCGAGGGCCGGCGTCCCCGTCAGAAGCGCCGGTCGGGGGAGGAGAGCACGGTGCGGGAGCTGGGCCGCAGCTTCGGCGGCCTGGTGCTGGGCTTGGTGCTGGCCAGTCTGTACGGGGCTCTGGTGCTGCTGGCGCAGGGCCACAACGTCTGGTACTGCCTGGTGACCACCATCAGCCTGGGCGCGGGGATGGGGCTGGGCATGGCCTTCTCCGCCAAGGTGCGGGTCATCGTGCTGCTCTCGCTGCCCCACGCCTTCACCAGTAAGCAGCCGTCGGTCCGGGAGCCGGGAGCTGGGGGTGGGTGGGGGGGTGCTGGGTCCCAGCTGACCCCCCCACCCCGTCCCCGCAGAGGAGGGGAAGATGCTGATGCTGCTGCTGGCGCTGGGCATGGCCGTGCAGGGTCCCTGCACCAACATCCTGCACAACTTCTCCCGCTCCGCCGAGTCGCTGTCGTGCGGCGCTGAGCTCGCGCTCAACCAGACGGCCGAGCAGCTCCAGCGGGCCCGGGAGCCGCTGATGAGTGAGAGCCGGGGGGGGGGCTGGGGGGGGGCGGTGGGACCCCACGGGACCCCCAGCAGCGCTGGCCGGCGCCGGGCTGCCCTCGCCCCTGGGGGTACGGTCAGGGGTCCCCCCCTTCTCCGCAGATGCGCTGGCCAAAATCAAGGACATCTCCCAGAAAGCCAAGGTGGTGAGCGACCACGTCCGCAAGCTCTTCCGCTCCGTCATAGACTCCGTCACCTACGTCGGTGAGCGAGGGGGGGTCTCCAAGGACCTCCCCGGCTCTGGAACCGCCCCCCCCATCCCGCTTTCGGTGCCGTTGCCCGTGCCCCCCTCCCCGACGCCCGCTCCCTGCCCGCAGCCCGAACCATCCGCACCGTCTGGGTGTGGCTGGCCCACATGGGCCACGTCTGCAACCGGGAGCTGGGCACGCCGTACCGCCGCTGCATGCGCCTCTTCGACGAGGCCCAGGACAACTGCAAGCGCACCATCCCCCTCCTCTTCTTCCTCTGCTACATCATCTCCGCCGTCAGGCCCCTCTGCGGTCTGGCCAACGGTGCGTGGGTCCCTGCCCCTCTGCGGTGGGGGGGGGTTTGGAGGCGGCAGGGTGGACCCCTGCCCGCTGCGGGGTCCCCACCCTGGCAGAGACCCCTTGTTCTCCGCAGTCACCCTCTTCTTCTGCATCGTCCCGCTGTACATCCAGTCCTTCCTCAGGAGAAACATCGCCGTGCGTGAGTGTCCCGGTGCCGTGGGGGGTGCGGGGGGTCCCTCTCTGCCCACCCCCTCCCAGCTCTGCCCCCGACCCTCGGCGCCGTGCGGTCACCCCTTGTCACCCCCCCCGCAGCCATCAACATCGCCCTGGACCGCATCCGCCGGGAGTTTGAGTTCAACATCTCGACCACGCACCGCTTCGAAGTCAACCTCAACGCCAGCAAGAGCCTGAGCGAGGTGGCCCTGGACATCATGGAGAGCGTGCGCCTGCACATGGAGCCCGCCCGCCGCTTCCTGGCGCTCTTCACGCACTTCACCTTCTTAGCCATGCTCTACTTGTACCTCCAGTGAGTGGGCTGGGGGCACCTCCGCGGGGAGGGGGACCCAGCGGGCCAGCTCCTGGGTGCCCAGAAGGCCAGTGGGTTCCTGGGGTGCATTAGGAGGAGTGTGGGCAGCAGGTCAGGGAGGTTCTCCTCCCCCTCTGCTCTGCCCTGGGGAGGCACCATCTGCAGTGCTGGGTCCAGTGCTGGGCTCCCCAGTTCAAGAAAGATGAGGAGCTACTGGAGAGAGTCCAGCGCAGGGCTGCGAGGATGAGGAGGGGACTGGAGCATCTCTCCTCCGAGGAGAGGCTGAGGGAGCTGGGCTTGTTCAGCCTGGAGAAGAGAAGGCTGCGAGGGGACCTTAGAAATGCCTCTAAATATCTGCAGGGGGGGTCAGGAGGACGGGGCCAGGCTCTTTGCAGTGGTGCCCAGCGACAGGACAAGGGGCAACGGGCACAAACTGGAGCAGAGGAAGCTCCAGCTGAACCCGAGGAAGAACTTCTTCCCTCTGAGGGTGCCGGAGCCCTGGCCCAGGCTGCCCAGGGAGGCTGTGGAGTCTCCTTCTCTGGAGATATTCCAGCCCCCCTGGCCGCGGTGCTGTGCAGCCTGCTCTGGGTGACCCTGCTTGGGCAGGGGGTTGGGCTGGGGGATCCCCAGAGGGCCACCCCAACCCCCACCCTTCTGTGATTCTGTGATCCCCGCCACGTCCCCAGGGCGCTGCGCTACCGTCACCGGTACCTGCGGGACGACACCTTCGACAACATTTACATCACGCGGCGTTTCGTGGAGCTGGACCTGCAGCGGGCGGAGCAGGGCAGACCCACCGCGCTGCCGCTGACGGTGCGGGAGAGACGCCGCTACGTCCCCCCAGGTCAGCGCCGCGGCGGGGAGATGGGTGGGGGGGTCCCATCACGGGGGTCCCATCATGGCACGGCCTCACGGTTCTCCCGCATCCCGCCCAGCCGCGTGGTGGCTGTCGCGGCCGGAGCGGCTCCGCTACGGGCTGCAGCTGGTGGGGGTCCTGCGCCACGTGGTGCTGGGGGTCTGCATCATCTTGGCCGACTACAGCCTCTTCTGGCTCCTCGACCTGATCCGCAACCAGCTCCAAGGGGAGATCGTCGCCAGGGGTGAGCATCGCCCTCGGGGGCTTCGGGGGGCCGGGCGCCGCGTCGCCCCGACACCCAACGCCTCGTCCCCGCAGCGCCGGTGGTGATGGGCGTCAGCGTCGACGGGGCGGGCTACACCAGCGACATCTTCCGGGATCTGGTCTCTGCCTTCGACGCCTTGCAGCAGGGCAACGTCTCGGTGCTCTCGCAGCGCTGCCTCCTCCACCCCGTGGAGCCCGACTACAACACCTACATCAGCATGGGTGACCCTCAGGGTGCTGCGGAGGTGGGCGGGGGGGCTGCTGGGTTGCGGGGGGGTGGTCACCCCGCCTTGACTCGTCTTCTTCCCGCCAGGCATCCTGTACGGCATCTGCCTCTTCATCGCCTTGTTCGGCGGCCACATGGCACGCCTGCGCCGGGCGGTGTGTGCCGCCTACTACCCGAGCCGCGAGCAGGTGGGAACCCCCCCCCCCCCAACCCCCCCAAGCCCCCCACCTCCCCGCAGGCCCCCCTCAACCCCCCATCCCCGCCGCGCCAGGAGCGCACGGTCTTCCTCCACAGCACCATCTTGGCACGACGGGCAGGGTTGCTGCGCGCCTTGCGCCGGGCCACCACGCGGAACGCGGCCGACGCCGCCGAAGGCAACCTCCTCCTCTACCTCACCTCCAGGTAAGCCCCCCCGGGGGACGCATCCGTGGGGTTGGGGCCATCCTGACCCCATAACACCGTGCTGGGCAGTGCCAAGGGGCAACGCCGTCCCCGGGGGTCCGCGGCAAGGGCTTGGGGGCAACGCGTCCCCGGGGGTCTGCATCAAGGGCTTGGGGGCAACGCTGTCGCCGGGGGTCCGCGGCAAGGGCTTGGGGGCAACGCCATCCCCAGGGCTCTGCGGCAAGGGCTTGGGGGCAACGCCGTCCCTGGGGTCCGCGGCAAGGGCAAAGCCCTTGCCGCGGACCCCCGGGTACGGCGTTGCCCCCAGAGCATCGTCCCCCTGCCCACAGGCTGCCCGGCTTTGCCCGCCTGGCTCGGTTCTTTGGCATCCAGCAGAAATTCTGCCTGGGGCTGCGGCGCGGCGCAGCAGCCGGACTTCACCGCCTGCCTCACGCCCAACTGCAAAGGTCAGACCCCCAAGATTGGGGATACCCCCCCCCCCCCAAAAATATCTCCCACCCCTCTCACGGCCAATTTCCCCCCCCCCAGGGTTGTACTGCAGCGAGTGCTCCCGAACGCTGCGCAACGTCTGCACCGTCTGCATGGGACCCCTGACCTACGGTGACACCAGCGACGAGGAGATGTGAGCTTGGGGAGCGATGGGGGGGGGTTTGCGGGACCACCCTATTGGGGGGGGGGGTGGGTTGTAGCCCACCCGCTCTGCCCCGGTCCCCGCAGGGATTCCAGCGACGAGGAGAAGGTGCAGCTGTGGCTGGGGGCCCTGCAGAATCTGGAGGGACAGGAGAAGGGGCGGCTGCTGCGGCGACGCATCCGGGAGGTGGCGGGGGGCCGGGGGGGCAGCCGGCAGTTGCCCCCCGCGTTGGCAGCCCGGCTGCGAGCCCAGCTGAAGGATGAGGCGAGCGGGGAGAGCGATGGTGGCGACAGCAGGGTGGACAGCGAGCACAGCTCGGTCTCCAGGTGAGCACTGGCGATGGCGATGGTGACGGTGACGTCCCCGGCACTGGGGGGTCCCCATCACCGCTCTCCCCCACCCCAGCTTGGACTTCAGCTACCAGGAGCGGCACGAGAGCAGCGGCAGCGAGCTGGAGGAGGTGGTGGCGGCCCAGCAGCCGCCCAGCAGCAAGGGCATGGCCCGGTGACGGCAGGACGGAGCCACGCGGCGGCGAGGACGTGGGGCCAGGCTCCGGGGACGTGGCCGGAGCCCCGGCGGCGCGGTGGAAGCCGGGAGCTGCCGGGGTGGGGGGGGGGAGTGGCTGGGCAATAAAGCACCCGGTCCCCAGGGTGCCGGAGTCCCAGTGCTCCGAGCTGGCATCCAGCACTTCATGGTGGTCCTGACCTCGTGGTGTCCCCAGCTCCATCCCCGTGGTGTCCCCAGCTCCATCCCCGTGGTGTCCCCAGCTCCATCCCTGTGGTGCCCCCAGCCCCTCGAAGTCCATGTCCCCAAGCCTGTGGTGTCCCCAGCCCCTCGATGTCCCCGTCCCCAAGCCTGTGCTCCCCCCAGCTCCATTCCCGTGGTGTCCCCAGCCCCTCAATGTCCCCGTCCCCAAGCCTGTGCTCCCCCCAGCTCCACCCCTGTGGTGCCCCAGTTCCTCGATGTCCCCGTCCCCAGGACTGTGGTGCCCCCAGTTCAATATCCATGGTGCCCCCAGACTCTCAATGCCCCAGTCCCCAGGCCTGTGGTGCCCCCAGCTCCATCCCCATGGTGCCCCCAGCCCCTTGATGTCCCCATCCCCAGGCCTGCAGTGCCCCCAGCCCTTTGATGTCCCCCATCCCCAGGCCTGCAGTGCCCCCAGCCCCTCGATGTCCCCGTGCCGAAGCCTGTGGTGGCCCCAGCTCCAACCCCGTGGTGCCCCCAGCCCTTTGATGTCCCCATCCCCAGGCCTGTGGTGGCCCCAGCTCCAACCCTGTAGTGCCCCCAGCCCTTTGATGTCCCCATCCCCAGGCCTGTGGTGGCCCCAGCTCCAACCCCGTGGTGTCCCCAGCCTTTTGATGTCCCCAGCCTTTTGATGTCCCCATCCCCAGGCCTGTGGTGCCCCCAGCTCCAACCCCGTGGTGCCCTCAGCCCCTCGATGTCCCCATCCCTAGGTCTCTGGTGTCCCCAGCCCCTCAATGTCCCCATCCCCAATCTTGCAGTGCCCCCAGCTCCATCCCCACAGTGCCCCCAGCCCCTCGATGCCCCTGTCCCCAGGCCTGTGGTGCCCCCAGCCCCATCCCCGTGGTGCCCCCAGCCCCATCCCTGTCCCCACGGTGCCCCCAGCCCCACGGTGCCCCCACCCCGCTCTCTCCCCCCCAGCAGAGCTCTGGGGCCGGGGCGCGGGGCGGACAGAGAGCTGGGCGCGAGGGGGGGGGTCCCTGCTTCTCCGTTTATTACCAAGCAGCCTTCGTTTAAAAAAACAAACACAAACAGACAGACAGACGGACAGAGGCGACCCGGCGGGGCGGGGGGGGGCAGGGGGGGGTTGGTCGGCCGCCCGCCGATTATTCTTTTTGGTTCCTGACACCAGAGAGGTTCAAGTAGCCGAAAATTTCAAGTTCACCATAAGGCACTTTTAAAGCCACGCCGGGAGCCGAGCCCCTCGTCCCCATCACCCCCACCCCCCCCCCCACCCCAGCACCCCACGGCAAGGGACAGACGCGCGGGGGGGGGGGGCAGCGCTGGCAGGCAGCAGCGGAGGGGCCATGGGGGCTGGGGGGGGGGAATATATTACATCATCTTTTTAAATATAGATAAACTCTTATTTGAGGCAAATAGTGCCGTTCCCCTGCCCCCCCCCGGGGGTCTGCGCCCTGGGGGGGGGCATGTGCAAAGGGCAGAGGGGTGACCGCTGGGGCCCGGTCATCCCAGGGAGGGTGTGGGGGGGCGGGGGGTCCCACAGGGCCAGGGTGGGGGTGGGGGGGGGTCGGGTGGGGGCCGGGGCTGCCCCGCACCCGGGTGGGCTCACCCGAATAGTGCAACCAAGAGAAAGCAGCCGGGAGTGCAGGGGCGAGGGGGGCTCGCCGGGGAGGGGCTGCTCGGGATGGGGGGGGGGGGACAGGGAAGGGGGGGGGGGTGACAAGCTATGTACAGTGCAAGTGGGGACCCCCCCCCCACCCCTCCGGTAACCGGGGAGAGCGCGGGGCGGGGTCCCGCCCCGCGCTCTCCCCGGTTACCGGAGGGGTGGGGGGGGGTCCCCACCCAGTCCCAGCCCCGCTGCGGGGGGGGGCATCCACGGGGGGGTTTGGAGGGGGAAGACCCCCCCCTGTCCCGCTTCCCCCCATTGGGGCTCCACCGCCTGGGCACAGCGGCGGAGATTGGGGGGGGGGTCCGGGCACGGTGGGGGGGCAGTGGGGGGGGGGGCACCCCCACCCCATTGTGCAAATCGGCCAGGGGGGGAGTTTCCCCCTTTGCATAACTGGGAACGAACCGTGACGGGGAAAAACGGGAACAGAAACCCCGGCGGGCGCAGCTCAGCACGGCACCCACCGCCCGCCGCGGCCCCTACGCCGTCTCCACCGCCACGCCGCCGTCCGGCTGCGGCTCTTCCTCGCCCTCCGGCTCCTCTTCCTCCTCCTTGGGCCTTCCCGGCCCCCAGTACCGAGCCAGGGAGAGACGCAGCCCCTCCAACCGCCCGTTGGAAAGGTCGAGACCCGGGGGTCCGGCCGGCGGCGGGGCCGGCTCGTCGCGGCGACGCCGGCGCGTCCGCACCTCCAGGCAGTTCTGACCCTTGAGGTGCCGCTGGAGGTGGTCGTCCTTGGCGAAGGCCTTGTGGCAGAGGTAGCACTCGTAGGGCCGGGCGCCCGTGTGCAGGTGCATGTGGTTCTTCAGGTCGTAGCTGTGCAAGAAGCGGGCGCTGCAGTGCTGGCACGAGTACGGCCGCTCGCCCGTGTGCTTCCGCATGTGGATCTTCAGCTTGTCGTTCCTGGAGGGGGCAGGGGGGGGGGAAAAACAAGAGGGAGACATCGGTACGGGGCGGCCGGCATCACGGCGACGGTGCCGCAGGGATGCGCGGAAGCGACGCCGAGCGAGGGCACGGGGGTCCGGGTGCGGGGACGGTGTACGGCTGCGGGGATGTCCAGGTGTACAGGGGTGGGGAGTCTCCTTCTCTGGAGATATTCCAGCCCCCCTGGCTGCGGTGCTGTGCCCCCTGCTGTGGGTGACCCTGCTTGGGCAGGAGGTTGGGCTGGGTGACCCCCAGAGGTCCCCTCCAACCCCCCCCATGCTGGGATTCTGGGATGTGGGCAGGGGAGGGGTGGCAGGGGGATGCTGACGGCTACCCCGGGCAGGTGGCAAGGTTCGGTGAGTGACACAGAACCCCGGGTCCTGCACCGCACCGCGCCAGCGACGCCGTACGGGAGGTACCGAGCCGGCCGCGTGCCAGCACGGGCGATGCCGCGGCGGCAGGCAGCGAGGGTCCGTCCGGCAGCACTCACTGCGTGAAGCGGACCCCGCAGACCTGGCAGGCGAAGGGCTTCTCGCCCGCGTGCGTGCGCACGTGGCGTGGCAGCTTGCCGGCGCGGGGGTCCGGGTGCGGGGACGGTGGGCGAGAGGTCGCGGTGCCGTACCGCAGCGGGGATGCGGGCAGGGGAGGGGTGGCAGGGGGATGCTGCTGGCTACCCCAGGCAGGTGACAAGGGTCAGTGGGGTGCCACAGAACCCCGCGTCCCGCACCGCACCGCGCCAGCGACGCCGTACGGAGGTGCCGGCACGGGCGATGCCGCGGCGGCAGGCAGCGAGGGTCCGTCCGGCAGCACTCACCGCGTGAAGCGGACCCCGCAGACCTGGCAGGCGAAGGGCTTCTCGCCCGTGTGCGTGCGCATGTGGCGCGGCAGCTTGCCGGCGCCGTGGATGACCTTGTGGCAGACGGGGCACTCCTGGGGCATCTGCGAGCGGCGTTTCCGCACCAGCTTGTCGGGCGCGTCGAGCCCGGCCGCCAGCGACTCGTGGTGCAGCGAGCTCAGGTACGCCATCAGGTCGGGGTCGATGGCGTCCTCGTCGGACGCGGCCTCCTCGGGGGACAGGGGGGGCTGGTAGGGGAAGGGGAAGGGGTGCGGGGGCAGCTCCTCCTCCTCGGGCAGCTCGAAGCTCTCGTAGGGCAGCGGCGGCGAGGGCGGTGGCGGCGGCGGCGGGGGGCTGCCGCAGCCCTCGGCCTCGGCGGGCGGCTCCTCGGCGTGGTTGTTGAGCCGGGCGCCGCGGGTCTGGAGGAACTTGCGGGTTTTCTTGCTGCGGCGGGCGGCGGGGCGAGGGGGCGGCGGGGCGGGCAGCTCGCCCTCGGGGAGGGCGGCGAAAGCCTCCAGGTAGCGGCGGGCGCGTTCGCAGTCGCCGTCGTCGGGGCCGGGCGCTTCCAGCCCGCTGCCCTGCAGGATCTCGACGCAGGCGGCGATGACGCAGGGGATCTCCAGCAAGCGGGCGGCCCGCAGCACCTCGCCCATGTTGGCGCTGCTGATGGTGAGCGTGGCCGTGTAGGCGAACTCCAGCAGCGCGCCCAACGCCTCCGGCCCCACGAAGTCCAGCTCGCAGACCTCCTGCCCCGGCCCCGGCCCGGCAAAGAGCTTCTTGAAGTAGCGGCTGGAAGCGGCGAGGACGGCGCGGTGCGTCCGGTACTCCAGGCCTTGCGTCTTGATGGTGACGTCGCAGAGGAGCCCGAGCTGCCGCTGCTCGTTGAGGCAGCTCAGCAGCTCGCTGCTGTGCTCGGGGAAGGGGATGCCGATGAGGTCGTCCTCCGGGCCGGCCATCGTCCTCACCTGCGGGAAGGAAGGACGGGGACGCTCGCCAACCGGCACGGCAACCGGCCGAGAGACGGGAAACGCCGCGGCTCCGGCGCGAGGAAACCTCCGTCGAAGCGGGGGCTCGGCGGCGGCGGCATCAGGGAGCGGGGTTTCGGTGGGACGCCGAACCGGGGCAGGCTGGGGGCCCCCCAACCCCACGGCGAGGTTGGCGGGCGGCAGGTCCCCCGCCGCAGCCCCCCGCCGCAGCCCCCCGCGCTTCCTCCGCCGCCAGCGCCCCGGCCGCCCGCGCCGCCCCCCGCGTCACCGCAGCAAAGGGGGAAATCTCAGCGCGGCGCCTTTGAACGACGCCGAGGCGCGACGCTTCCTGCGCCAGCCCACCCACCCCCGGGCCCCCCGGCACGGCTGGGCGCAGCCGCCGGCTCCCGGCAGCCCCGTCCTGGGAACGCGGGCCTCGCCGGCGGCGGGCGCGGGTGGGCGGGCGAGTGCCGGGAAGAGGGCCCCCAGGGCCGGGGGGCCGCCCCACGGAGCCCAGTGGGGCTGGGAACGGGGGCCACGCTTCCTGCCACCGCAGATTAGGATCAGCACCCGCGCCGCCGGTTCTGCCCCCGCTCCCGGTGGGGGCCCGGCCCCCTCCCTCCCCGCTTTGCCCCAGCCCGCGGCCGCTCCTCGCCCAGCCAAGCCCTGCCCGCGCCAGCCGGGCCTTTCCCACGCCGCGGCTCGTAGGGCTTGGCCACAGCCCGGAGCCTGGCGCTGGCACCTGCGGTCCCCACGGTGCCGCGCCGGGACCCCACGGAGCCGGCACGGGTGGGCGACGGAGCCGGAGGGACGCGGGAGCCCACTCCCCTCCCACCCGCAGCCCGGGTACGGCGGCTCCAGCGCTGCGACCCGGCCGGCGACCCCGTGCCCAGCCATGGCTAACGCCCTCCCGGCTCTCCGGCGCTGCCGGGTGACACCGGGGCTGCTGGGTGGCACCGGGATGGGCGGGCGTCTGTCCGGTGGCCGGAGAAGGCAGAGGCAGGCAGGCAGCACCGCCACGTCCGGGCTCTCGGTGCTGCCATCGCCGCGCCACGGCCACGCCGAGCCGACCCAAGCCACGTCCAGGCTCTCCGTGCTGCCATCGCCGCGCCGCGGCCACGCCGAGCCGACCCAAGCCACGTCCATGCTCTCAGTGCTGCCATCGCCGCGCCACGGCCACGCCGAGCCGACCCAAGCCACGTCCGGGCTCTCGGTGCTGCCATCGCCGCGCCGCGGCCACGCCGAGCCGACCCAAGCCACGTCCAGGCTCTCAGTGCTGCCATCGCCGCGCCGTGGCCACGCCGAGCCGACCCAAGCCATGGCGGCCGGCGGCACCGGTCACGGCGGCAGGCGACGCCGAGCAGCGCCAAGCCCATCCGAGCTGAACCCCGCCACGCCGCGCCGGCCCGTGCCAAGCCCGGCGGTGCCGTCGGCGGGCGCGGGGGACGTGCCCCCTCTTGCCCGTGGAGGGGCGGCGCGGCCGGCGGCCCCCCGGCGCAGGGGCCCATCCCCGCGCCGGCCGCTCCCTCGCGCTTGGGCGCCCGCCAAGCCGGGGCTGCCTCGGCAGGCGGCTGGGAACGGCCCCGGAGCAACCGGCTGCGGAGCCGCCCCAGCCGCCGCCGAGCAGGCCCGACCGGCATGGCAGGCGGCAGCCGCCCCTGAAACTGGGAACCGGGCAGCGCCGACCGCCCGGGACGCCGGCGCCGAGCGCCCATGGCCGCCCCCAGCCCTCGCCAGGACGCCCGCCGATGGCCGGGGTCCCCGCTGCCCGCGGGGCGGGGGCGAGGGGATTAGGGGCGATTAAACCGTCGCGGCCCCGGGAGCCAACGGGCAGCGGCAGCCCCGGTGGGATTAGGTGGGATTAGCAGCGGGGGCAGGATTAGGGGAGGCTTGAGGGGGGATGTGGCGCCCGCCGAGGGCACCCCGCAGCCCTGCGGACCCCCACGGCGGGATCGCGGGATGGGGGGGCAGCCGGGTCCTCCATCACTGCCTCCCCCCGCCAAAGTGGGACCCCCAGCCCCACGAGACCCCCGGGCACAGGGCTCTTCATGGCGGCACGGCCGGCGCTGGCACCCACCGGCTCGTGCCCACGTTGGGGCTCCTGCATGGCGGGGGTCCCCGGCCATACGCCGGCAGGTGCCGGGCTCCTCCGAGAACAGGCATGGCCACCGGCCTCGCCGCGCCGCGCTGCTGCCATGGCGCTGGCCGGCGGAGGCCCGGCACAGCCCAGCGAGGGGGCCGGGACCCCCGCCCGCAGCCGCGGGGCCGGATGCCTGCGGACGAGGGCGCGGGGCCGGGGCAGGGCGGGGGCGAGGCGGCGGCAGAGGGGGGATTTTCCATCTCACCACACCGCCCGTTACGGCTTCTTCCCCGGCACCCCCCGCCACCCCCCCTCCCCGCCGCGCATCCTCCTCGCTGGAGCGAAGTCACATGCTGAGCGGGCGCTGCCGTCGAGGAGATCGCAGCGGCGATAAGGAAACGGGGGGGGACGAGGTGTGAGGGCGCCGGAGCCGCCCCCAGCCCCCCGGCACCCATGGCCAGCGCCGGAGACGACGGCACGGGGGGCGCGGGCCAAGGAAGGGGCCGGCGACGATGCCCGTGCCCCCACCGCGCCAAGGCGTTCTCGGTTACGTCAATGCCTGCGGCCGGGCCCGTTTCGGCTGCGGCAGCCGCGCGGGGCCGGGGGAAGGGGGGGGTCGCGCCCCACGCTGAGCCGGCTCCCATGGGGCGGGCGGCGGCGGGAACAATACCTGCGCGGGTCACCCTGACATCCCGCCGCCGGCCCGCGTCGCCCGGCGCAACGGCAGCCAGCACCCACCCACCCACCAGCCCCCCTCCCCCCTGGGGGGGGCCGGCTGCCCCGGCACAGCCGCCTGCAGCAGGGTGGGGGTCCGGCCCCGCAGCTCCCACCCTGCACGGGGACCCCGGGGCTGCGTCCCGCACCGCCGAGCCGCGACGGCACCCTGGACGCGGGCACGGCGCCAAGCCTGTGCCGGGCACCGGGCCGCGGCGTGGGGACGGCGGGAAGATGGCGGGGTGGGAGCGGGGGTGCCTGAAGTGCCCCCCGCCCCCCAACAACCCTGCTCGCCCATGGGGGAACGGGGAACGCGGTCCCCACGCTGCCGCCGCCGCTTTCGGTCGCGAGAGTCGCAAACGCTGTCGAGGGACTTCACAGCCGCGCCGGGGAGAATGAGTCACCCAGGAAGGGGAGCGCGGCGCCAGGCAGCGGCCCCCGGCCCCTCGCCCGCGGGGGCCCCTCGCCCTGCGGGAGCCACCGAGGGGACCCAGGCGCCCGGGCCACGCGTCCCCCCGCCATGCGCCCATCGCCCTGCCCGACGCCGGCGGGGCCTGCGGCGTTGAGGTCGCGGGGGGCGGCTGCGGGGTGGGGGGCTGGCAGCGCGGTGGGGAGGCGGTGGGCTGGGGTCCGGCCGGGCTGGTGGCCCCGAAGCGGGGACGCGTCGCGGGCGTGCCGGGGGTCCCGGTGCCGGGGGAAGCGGTCCCGCTCTTCGAAAGAAGAAGAAAACAGCGAGCGGAGACGAAAGGAAATGGTTTGAGGAGAGAAGAGCATAAACAGACCCCCCCCCCCCCCCCTCCCCACGGCACCCCCCCGGCCCCCGCCGCCGTCCGGCTCCCCGCGCCCGCCGCGGTGCCACCGCGAGAGCCCCCGGTCCCCGGGCACCGCGAGTGCCTCGCGGGCATGGCCAAGGCACGGCGGCCATCAGCGCCGGGGAGGGGGCCGCGACCCAGGTCTGCCCCGGCGCCCAAGCGGCGCTGCCCGGCGCGGGGCCCGGTGCCAGCCTGGCACCATGGCCGGGCTGGAGCCTGGGCACGGGCAGCTCCGCCGCGGCGCCGCGGGCGGCTGCGGGACCGCGGTGCCAACGCCGGCACCTGCAGCAGGGCCCAGCCGAGCCCCAGCGCCAGCCGCCCGGCACCGAGCCCGACATCCCGCCGCCAAAACCTTCCCCGCCGCCCCGGGCAGGCGTTGCCAGGCCGCGGTGACCCGGACCTCGCCGCCCGTCCCGTCCCATCGCACCGGCAGCGAGGGCGGTGCAGGGCTCGGGCGACGCCAGCATCCCGGCAGCCTCCCGGTGGGTACCAGCGCGGCCGTGCCCGGTCCTCCCCGCGCCCGGCGGTACCGCGGCGGGTCCCCCGGCACCTTCTGCGCCGCGACGGTCGGCGTCGGCGGGGCGGTCGCGCGGCTCACCTCGGCGCGGCTGGGCACGGCGCGGCGGCCGGGTCGGCGGCCCGCGAGCGGCAGGGAGGGGAAGGCAGGGTGCTGTGTGAACTTGGCCCCGCTCCCCGCCGCGCTCGAGCGCAGGATCCCACCTCAAAAGGAGTCGACGCCCACACCCCGGGTCACGCACCTCCCAGCCCCGCTTCCCAGAACACACACGGCATTAACCCTTCGCGGCCGGCGCCGCGCCGCGGGCCGCCAACCCGGAACCGGGCAAGGGGGGCATCCCCCCGGCCCCCCTCGCGCGGCGAGGAAATTCCCGCCGGCGGCGAGGACGAGCGTCCCCCGCGCCACGGGCATCCCCCTCCCCGCCACCTGCCCCGGGCCCCCCGCGCCGAGGCGTCGGACGAGCCCTCGCCCTCGCGCCGCCGCGGGGCTGGGCGCTGGGTGCTCGGCGCTGGTCGCGGCCGGCCCCGGCCGAGGCGGGAGGGCGCCTGCGCTTGGCGGGAGCGGGGCTGGCACCGCGGGGCTGGGCTCGGTGCGGCGTGCCGCGGCCTGCCCGGCCAGCGCCGGAGCCGCCCCCCAGCCCTGCAGACGCACGGCCCCGGAGCGGGTCCCCCAGGTCCCCACGGGGGATGCGGTGACGCGGGGAGGGGGTCTCGGCGACGGGCCCGGCCGGACCCCATCGCCCGGTCCCCTCCGCTCCCGGGCTGGGGTACCCCCCCGTCCCCCCGACCCCCCCGGGGCTGGCTGCGGGTTCGCGCAGTGGCCCCCGTAATTACACCCTCCGCGTCCCCGGCTAAACAGCAATTAACGAGCAGCCCGGGGAGCGCTCCCCACACCCCACCGCCGGCACCCAGCACCCGCCCCGGCCGCCCACACCAGCCTGGCCGGGGCCGTGCCAGGGCGCCGCGGCGGGGCTGCCCCTTGGCCGGGGCAGAAAGGGGAAGAGCCCCGCGCCAGCGCGGCCGTGCAGCCGGGCAGGGAGGGGACCTCCGGCCCCGGCAACGCCGGCGGAAAGATCCGGGTTGTGCAAGAGCCGCGACCACACGGACGGGCAGAGGGGCAGCGGCCGCGCCGGCATCTCGCCCGCCCCGGCACGGCATCCCGCCTCCCGCATCACCGGCGACCACGTGCCGGGCCGCGGGTCACCCCGACACCCCGAGCGCGGGTAGCATGCGGCGAGGCCGTGGCGGTGCGGGCGGCCTTGCCCGCCACGCTGCTGCGATGCCGCGGGCTGGTCGGCCGCGGCGGCGGGGGGCACGGCGGGGGGCACGGCCGCGGTTCGGCGGCCCCGGGAGGGAGGAGGGCCGTGGCACCTGCCTGCCAGCCCTCTGCCTGCCCTTTGCTCCCCATAAAGGAGGGGAACGGCGCCAGCCCCCCTGGCCCAGGTGTGCCAGGTGCCAAGGGCGGGAGATAAGGTGGGCGAGGCGGGCAGGGAGGGGCACAGCATGGGCACGCAGCCCTGACTCAGGGTTCCCGCTGGTGGCCAGGCCCCGCTGGGGTGAGTCACCGCGGCCCCCCCACCCTGGGGGTGTCGCAACCGCCCACGCGCCCGCGCCGGCCGCAAGCTGCTGCTCGGTCCGGGTGGGGGGCACCGAGGGTGCCCACCCTGGGGGGGGACACCGGGCTGCGGAGGTGCCGGCTTTCGGCGAGGATGGGCTGACCTTCATCCACCGTCCTCCACGCTGCACCCTGACCTTGGCCAGCGGCACCCTGACCAGTGGCACCAGTGACGGGACGCAGCCCAGTCCTGCAGGCTCCGGCAGCACCCCGGCAGGATGGGCACCCCAGCCACGGGCATCGCCCGCACCACGTCCCGCCACTGGTGACCCTGACCCATCCAGGATCCCACCACGGGTGACCCTGACCCGCCAGGACCAGGGGTCCCACAGCCAAGGGTGCCCAGCACCGACGTGGCTGCGGGTACGTGGCCTCGGTTGGTCACCCCCGGGCTCCCCGCAGCCGGCGTCACCGTCCCCAGCGCCGCGGAGAGGCCACGCGAGGCCGGAGCCGGGCTGTCCCCGGCTGCTCCCGGCCCGGGGAGCGGGGCCACGCGCGGGCAGGAGCCGGCGGACGGAGGGACGGAAGGGAGGAAGGAAGGGAGGAAGGAAGGGGTTGCCCAAATGGAGCTTGGGGACAGCGAGGGGGAAAGGAAGGAAATGGTCCACAGCGAACCCCGCGTCCGACCACCCCAGCACAGGGTGAAGCCCACCCATGGGTCTTCCCGGCGAGAGCGGGCGGCGCTCGGAGGGGCTCCGAGCCCGGCCGGTGGCCAGGCCACCCATGCCAGCACCGAGAGGGGCACGGCAGCGCCGAGCACCCCGCGGCACCCCGGCTGGCACGGCACGGCCCGGCGAGGATGGAGCACACCCTGGCTGCCCGCGGGCACCCAGCAGCGCGGTCCCGGGCACAGGGGTGCCGGTGGCGGCCGGACGGGTCTCTGCCAGCCCTCAGCCGGTCCCCAGGGTGAGCCGGCTCCGGCGCTGCTCGCCCCACAGCACCCAGCCACGGGAGCCCCTTGGGGAGCAGCCAGACCCCGGGGTCCCACCGCACCGCACGGCACCCGAGGGTCCCCCCGTGCTGGTGGCATCCCCTGCCCGACGCGGGGTCCCCGTCCTCACGGCACCCCAGGGACTGAGCACAGGATGGGCCCCGACGCCGCATCCCGGCGCCGGTGCTGGTCCCGGTGGGGTCACCCGGCAAGGACAGTGCCAGCCCACGGCCCCCCCTCCGCACCCCCCGAAATAGCCCGGCTTCCGCCCCCACGGCAGCTGCCCGCTGCCAGCTCCCCGCTGCCCACGGCTGATCCCGGGGGAGGGAAGGAGGGGGCAGGCGGCTCTAATCCCCCCCGGAGCCCACACAGAGCCGCCATGCCCGCCGCGGCCTCCCCGACCCACGCCGCGCCGTGAGCGAGACCCCGGCCGGCGCCGTGCCGTGGGGAGGGCGACGGGGCCGGCGGAGCGGAGTCGGGGGGCTGCCGTCCCCGAGCCCCACCGCGATGTCCCCACAGCCGAAGCGGGACGGGAATCCCCCTCCCCGACCCCGCAGCGGGCCGAGAGCGGAGCATCCCCCTGCCCGTCCTCGCCGCGGTCCCCAGCCCTGCCGCCCCGCGGACGCCGAAGCAAAGCCGCCGGGCCGCTGCCGTGCCCACCGCGTGCCAGCCAGCCCGGCCATGCTCCGCAGCCCGCCGGCACGCAGGGCACCCACCCTGCCGGGGACCCGGTGCCGGGCGGCGGGACCCCCTACTCACCGCCGCCGCCGGCCGCTGCCCATGGGGCCCGGGGACGCGGCAAGGGACAGAGCGGAGCAGGCAGCGCAGCCGAGGCTGCCGGGAGAGGCCAGCGCTCGCCTGACCTACTTCTCCTTCCGCATCACCTGCTTTCATTTTCCCTCGCCACGGCTCGGTCCCCTCGCCCGCCCACGGCCCCGCCGAGTCACGCCACCGGCTCCGGGGACGCCGGCCGCTCCGGGTCCCGCGGCTCCCGCCGCGCCGGAAAACCGGCCACCCTTCCCCGGGCACGGAGCGCGGCCGGGCAGCCGGCACGCTGAAGGTCACCGGGCCACAGCACCGGCACCGGGCACGGCCGCCACCCCCACGGCCACCCCAAGCGTCACCTCCCTGGCACGGAGCGAGTTTGACGGGTCTCAGCCCAGCCCCTCGCCGGGTCGTCCGGCCGCCCCGGGGCTCGCCGGGGTGTGGACACGCAGCTCTCGGGGCATGGCGGGGACGCCAGCGCTGCCGTGGGGAGCCGGCTGGGTGCCAACCCCCCCCCCAAGCCGGGGCGGCCTCCCCGCGGCGGGGTTACCATGGGAAGGCAGCGGCGGCGGCGGGGGAGCGCGGGTTCCCGGGGGCTCCCGCCAGCGGCCCGCGCGCTGCCATGAGAGATTTCTCCACGGTTTCATCATCCGCCGCCCGCCCCGAAGGAGAAGTTCCTGCTCGGCGCGCGGGGCAGCGGCCACCCCCTCGAGGGCCGGGGGGGCTTCGGCCGACCCCGCAACCCCCCCCCCACCGCCCTCCCCTGCCGCGCTCAGGCCCGACGCGCTCGTGCCACGTGTGCAGCGAGGGTGCACGGCAGCAGCTGGCAGAGCCGCGCTGCCACGGCCTCCGGCTCAGCACCGCCGAGCTGCCAGCGAGGGGGGGGGGCAGCCACCCTGCGCCCGGGTGGGGGGTCTGCGAGGGTCCCCAGGACCCAACACCGACGCGTGTGTGTCCCCCGAGCTGTCCCCTCCCCGCGCCCAGGGGCCCCACCCGCGCTCTGCACCCCCAAACCCAGCCAAGGGCACCCCCAACCCGGCCCCGCACCCTCCCCTGCCCCACAGCTTCCCCTTCCCCGCGCACCCGCTTCAAGTCCCCGAGCCCAGCCCCTGCCGCCGCGCCCGGCACCGGCATCACCGCCGCGGCCTCGAGTCGCCGGCACCCGCCGCGCACCTCGGCCAACGTCACCGGACCCCCTCCCAGCCCCGCTCCCCCCGCCAACCCGCAGCCCAGCGGGGGGAAACCGAGGCACGGCGAGACTCGCTCGACGCTGAACCCGGCACCGCGTCCCCTCGCCCGGTGAAAAGCAACCCCCCGCCGGGGTCAAGGGCGGCCGCGGCACAAGACGGCGGCTCCCGTCCGGCGCGGGCCGCGGCGGGTGGGTAAACACCGCACCCCGCCCCGGGCAAACAGCCGGTTGGGGGCACCCAGTTGGGGGGGGGGGGACAGGTATAGCAGGGCTGGGTGCGAGCGGGGCAGAGTCCACGGGTGCTCGGCGGGTGGTAGCGAGCCGGGGGGCCTGGTGGGCACCGCTCTGCGGACCCTCACCGGGTCACCGGCGCGGCATGCCGCGGGACACCCACCCTCCGCTCCCCGCTTTACCAGGGTGGGGAGGCACCCACCCTCCGCTCCCCTCTTTACCAGGGTGGGGGGGGCACCCACCCTCCGCTCCCCTCTTTACCAGGGTGGGGGGGACACCCACCCTCCGCTCCCCGCTTTACCAGGGGGCTGGTGGGGTGCCTCCACGCCGCGACGGTGCCGGGGACGCGAGCGAGCCGCTCGCCGGGCGGTGGGATGACGGCGGCACCCCGTCACGGGTGGGGTGGTCCCACGGGGGACCCCGGTTGGATGGCGGCACCGCAACCGGACCCCCCTGCTCGGAGCCTCGGCGGTGGCACTGGGGGGGGGGGGCTCGGAGGTGGCACCGGTTTCCCGCAGCACCGGCTGGAGGGATCGGGAAGGGCCCACGCGTGACCACCCCCCCCCCCCACGGGTGACGTGCCCCCCGGTTTTAACGGGTACGGTCGGGGCGCGGAGCATTGCCCGCTCCTGGCACCGGGAGCAGGCGATGCTCCACGCCCCGACTGTACCCGCCGGTAGCATTCACGCAACTCACCGCAACCGGGCTGCAAACAAACCCCTCCCGGTCCCGTTACCGGTACCACCGTGCGAGACCCCGTCGGTGGGTCCGTCCGTTCCCCACCCGCCGCTCACCTGAACGCCCCGCCCGAGCTCTACGGGCCGGTCCCGGGGGTTTAGGCCCCGCCTCCGCCTTCACCTGCCGCCGCCGAGCCCCGCCCGTTAACCCCCCCCCCCCCGCCCCCCCCACCTCCCACCGCCACCGCCGCCGCCGGGGCTCCAGGAAGCGCCCGCCCTCCCGCCGCGCTCATTGGGCAGCGCGCCGGCGGTCCGGCCTGCTATTGGTTAGTGGCGCCGCCCATCAGCGCCGCCACTCCCCACGCACACCCCACGGGAGGGCGGGGGCCATGCGGGGTCCGGCCCCCGCCCCCCCCCACCCCGCACCCCGGTCCCGGAGGGGGGGGGGGAGCTGAGTCAGAGGCGCGGGACGGCGGCGGTTAACGGGGCCGAGCCCCGGGGTTGGGGCGGGGGGAGCCCCGGGACGGCCCCGCCGCCGCCGCCTCGCCCGGTGCCAGGCGCCGAACCGGCCCCGCCCGCTGCGGCCGCCGAGCCCCGGGGCCGGGCCGGCCCGCCCCGCTCCGCCCCGAGGGCACGGAGGGGCGGGGGAACCGGGCACCGGGAGCCGGGCACCGGGGGGGGATGGGGAACCGGGCACCGAGAGCCTGGCACCGGGGGGGGATGGGGAACCGGGCACCGGGAATCTGGGGGGGATGGGGAACCGGGCACCGAGAGCCTGGCACCGGGGGGGATGGGGAACCGGGCACTGGGAACTTGGGGGAATGGAGAACCGGGCACCGGGCACCGGGGAGGGGGGGATGGAGAGCCGTGAGGATAGAGAACCGGGCACCGAGAACCGGGCACTGGGAGACCGGGAACCTGGGGGGGGGATGGAGAACCGGGAACCGAGGGGCAGGATGGAGAACCGGGAGGACAGAGAACTGGGCACCGAGAACCGGGCACCGGGAGGCCGGACACCGAGGAGGGGTACGGAGAACCGGGCACGAAGAGCCGGGGCGGGGGGGGATGGAGAACCGGACACCGAGAAGCGGGGGTGGGGAGATACAGAACCGGGAACCGGACACCGGGAACCGGGCACCGAGGAGGCGGATGGAGAACCGGACACCGAGAAGCGGGGATGGGATAGAGAACCGGGGAGGGGACGGAGAACCGGGCACCGAGACGGGGTACGGGGGGGATGGAGAACTGGGGGGGTTGGAAGGAGAACCGGGCACCGGGGGGGGGACGGACAGAGTACCGGGCACGGAGAGCCGGGCAAGGAGGGCGAACCGGGTACCGAGGGGGGGGGTTAATGGCAAGCCGGGCCCGGGGGAGGGCGGGGCAGCCCCCCCGCTGCCGCCGGCGCCGGGGCGGGGTGCGGCGGCCCCCCCGCAGCGGCCCCTCCGCAGGTGCCTGGGCGCGGACCCCGCGCAACCAGTTTGGCGGCCGCGGGTCCCCGGGAGGCAGCGGCGGGGGGGGGGATGGGGGGGCCCAGAGCTCACCTCGCCTCACCCCGGCCCCCCCCCCCCCCCCGTGTCCCCCCCCCGGGGCTCCTGACTCAGAGCCCGGCCGCTGCCCGCCCCCGGGGGCTGCCAAGGCAAACACGGCCCCGCGCAGACGTTATGTCAGCCGGGGCGGGCCGCGCTGGGGGGGGGTTGAGGGCGGGGGGGGCCCGGTACCGGGCACCTGCCGCCGCCCCGCTCCCCCCCCCCCCGCCTCCGGGCCTCGCAACTCCAGTACCCGCATCCCCCTCCGTCCGTCTGTCCGTCCGTCCACCTGCCTCGAACCCCCCCCCCATCCCATCACCGGCAGGGGGGGTGGGGAACCGGTAGAACCCCCCCCTCCGCCCCGCACCCGGCCCCGCCGCTCCCCGCCCGGTGCCGGTGCCCGCGCTCCCGGTGCCGCCCGCTCCCCCCCCCCCCGCCGTTCCCCGTTCCCCGACGGCGCGGCCCGCGCTCACCTCGTGCCCGCGGGGCCGGGGGGGGCCGGGGGGGGCCGGGGGGGCCGCGGAGCCGCCAGGCCCGTCTCAGCGGGGCCGGCGGCGTGGCAGGAAGGACCGGGCGGTCATCGCGGCCCGGGCGCGGCCGCCTGCAGAGGGCACTGCCGGTCCCGGGAGCGCGGCCCCGCCAGCCCCCGGCGGCGGGGGGGGGGGGGGGGGCACCGGGGGGGGGAGCGGGGGGGCACGGACACACGGACAGGCGCGCGGCGGGGTCGGGGGTGCCGGCGGCGGCGTTTATTGGGGTTACAAATGGCGGGGGAGCCCCGGGACATCCCCCCTCCCCCTCTGCCCAAGGGCTGCGCTGAGCGGGGACGGCCCCCGGTCACCGTGGGGGCGCGGGGCGGGAGCCCGGCCAGCTGTGCTGACGTGCCCAGCGCCCGGCCAGATGTGCTCACCTGCCCCGAACCTGCCCAGCGCCCATCCAGCTGTGCTGACGTGCCCAGTGCCCGGCCAGATGTGCTCACCTGCCCCGAACCTGCCCAGCGCCCATCCAGCTGTGCTCACGTGTCCAATGCCCGGCCAGCTGTGCTGACGTGCCCAGCACCTGCCCAGCACTCATCCAGCTGTGCTGACGTGCCCAGCGCCCGGCCAGATGTGCTCACCTGCCCCGAACCTGCCCAGTGCCCATCCAGCTGTGCTGACGTGCCCAGTGCCCATCCAGATGTGCTCACCTGCCGAGTACCTGTCCAGATGTGCTCCTGTGTCCAGCGCCCATCCAGCTGTGCTCACCACCACATTCCCCATCCAGATGTGCTTACCTCCCCCGAAACTGCCCAGCGCCCATCCAGCTGTGCTCACTTGCCCAGCGCCCATCCAGCTGTGCTCACCTGCCCTGAACCTGCCCAGCACTCATCCAGCTGTGCTCACTTGCCCAGTGCCCATCCAGCTGTGCTCACCTGCCCTGAACCTGCCTAGCACCAGTCCAGATGTGCTCAGCTGCCCCAAGACCTGCCCAGCACCCATCCAGCACCCATCCATCCGTGTTCACCTGACCCAAACCTGTCCAATGCTCATCCAGCTGTGCTCACCTGCCTGGCACCTGCCCAGCACCCATCCAGATGTGCTCACCTGCCCAGTGCCTATCCAGTGCCCACCCAGCTCTTCCCACCTATCATCCATCCAGATGTGCTCCCCTGCCCCAAACCTGCCCCACCCTTGTCCAGCTGTGCTCACCGGCCCCACCCCCCCAGCTGTGCCAGCTGCCCCCAGTGCCCCCCAGTTCCTTCCCCCCCCCCCCCAGCCTCCCCCTTCCCCTGCACCCCCTGCCCTGGCTGCCTGCCCCAGGCCTGGCCCCCGCCACCTACAATACGGGGAGGGAGGTGGTCTGCCTCTATTCTTTCTTTACAAAAATGAGATAAATTAAAATAAATTTAACCGTTAAAATATAAAAAAAAAAGAAAGAGATTAAATAGTGCCCTGTGTCAGCGAGAGACCCACGGCCGGGGCGGCGGGTGCTGGCAGGGCACGGGGGGGCCGGGGGCTGGGGCAGAGGGTCCCAGCAAGGCTCACCCAGGCCAGGACAGCCCCGCTACAGAAGAGGCTGGGGGGTGGCGGAGGGGTCCCCTGGCTCGTGCCCCCCTCGCACCCGCTTTGGGGGGGCTCCCTGGCACCCCCCCGCCAGCCCCGGCCCCTCAGCGTGGCCGGCTCAGCAGGACCTCCAGCCAGCACGGGCAGGAGGTGATGAACTGCCGGGAGTAGCGGGGCCCCCAGCCCTTGGCAAAGCTGATGCGGACGCTGTGGGGGTCGCAGGGCCCCTCCCCGGGGAGCCGCCGGCCCCCCGTGCCCCCCACCCTCTCGTAGTCGAACACCTTGGCCGAATAACCCGGCAGCACCTTGAGGACGGTGAAGCCGCGGGCGCCGGGGGGTCCCAGGGTGGGCGAGCTGACGAAGATGGGGTGCTCGCTGCGGTTGTAGGCCCACACGCCGCCGGGCTCCCGGCTCAGCAGCAGCCCCCGGCCGATCTTGCCGCGGGCGCGCCGGACGGCACGGCTCCGGTGGGCTGCCGGCAGCTGGCCCAGGCAGAACCCGCTGCCCCGCGGCAGCTCGCAGAAGACGTTCACCGACGCCTCGTGCACGGCGTAGAGGCGGCCAACGCGGGTCCGGTGTTCCCAGTAAGCCAGTTTGCACCAGTAGCCGTCCTTCGTGGTGCTGGGCGAGAGGCTGGTGTCTGGACAGGGGAGAGCGGAGCCGTCACCGCCGGGCACAGCCACCCGCTGCCACGCAGCATGGCCGAACCGCGCGGCCGGAGCGGCCAAGGGCAGGGGGGACAGGGAGGGAGTGGGCACGGGGAGGGGGTCCGTGCCCCCCAAGCGGATGGATGCCCAGATGGATGGACACGGCACCCCAGGGATGTCCGAGCCCGGGCTCCGGCACGGAGCGTGAGTCACCGGAGCTGCTGCCCGCCGGCACGTAGGGCCAGGCCGTCCCCGGGGAGCGCGGTGACGGGGGTCCCGGGGAAGGTGGAGCCCGGCGGCCAGCGGCCCGGTGGCCGGCGGCCAGGCCGGAGCCGCGGCTGCGTGCGTCAAGGCACATTGTGCGCGTCCCCGCGGGCAGCGCTTCCTCCGGCGGGGAGCCCGGCGCCGCCAAAAATAACAGGGGCCGCGGCTGGGGGGGGTCCAGGCAGGAACCCCTCATCCTGCGCCGGACCCTCTCCTCCCGCCGGCTCCGCTCCCCAATTTTCAGCTCTGTCCCCCGCACCCCGACCATCAGCTGGGAGAGGGGGGGGGTCAGGCAGCCCCCTGGCATGGCGGCACCCTCTTACCGCGCCGGTCCCCACCGTTGTAGCTGAACTCCAGGAGCTGGGTGCTGGGGTGCTGGGGCTCGTCCGGCCAGGGGGGACCACAGGACGCCTTCGAGTAGGGGGGTGGCGGGGTCTCTGTTGGGGGGAGAGGGGGGTGAGGGGCTGGGACGCTCATCCTGCCCCCGCCAAGCACCGAGCCGACCCCGGGCACCCAAGGGTGGGCGAGGAGGGGCCGCGGCGCGGCCGCCGGCACTCACCGGGCGCAGCCAGGCGGCTGAAGTGGTGGGGGTTGCAGCAGAGCGCGGCGGCCTCCCCGCAGCCCCCCCGGCCCCCGGCGCAGTAGCAGAGGGGCTTGAGCTCGTGGGGTTGGCGGAGATCGGGCCAGCGGTAGAGACGGCAGAGCAGGACTTGGGGCGGCAGCGCCGGCTTGGCCCCGCGCGGCTCCCCCCGCGGCACCCAGAGGCAGCCGGACTCCCAGGCTCCCCGGCTCTCCACCGCCTGCGCCAGCAGCTCCAGCTCCTCGTCCTTCAGCTTCTTGAAGAGGGCGCGCGCCGCCGGTTTGAGGGCGCCGGGGCCGTCTTCGGCACCGGCCGTCGCGCAGCGCTGCCGCCACAGCCGCCTCACCAGCCCGGCGCGGCGAGAGCGGAACATGGGGCGACAGCTGGGAGCGCCTGTGGGATGGGGACAAAGCGTCACCCCCCGCGCCGGGACGGTGCCGCGGGGGTCCCCGGTGCTTCCTCCGACGCCGGCAGAGCCGCGCTCGCCTTCCCCACCGGGACCCCGGCAAGGCCGCCGTGCCCTGCTTTGCCACCGCTCACGGCTGCCGGTCCCCACGAGGCCACCGCGCTGCTCCTGGGGGTACCGGCGTCCCCAAGGTCATGTGGTGACGTCACCCCAAAACCGACGTCACCCCAAAACCGACCCCCAGCGCACAGCATCCCGCCAGCCCCGGGAGGGCGAGGGCAGGGGTCCACGTGCCGCCCCCCACCGCCGTCCCCCCCCGGGAAGGGGCTCTCACTCACGGCGGGCGGCGGAGCGGGGTGCGAGGAGCCGGCGCTGCGCATGGGGCCGCGTTCTCGGGGCGGCCGTCGCCGCTCTGGCTGCGGTGTGCCGCCGCCGGGACTTTTTCCTGTGCCGGGACGCCCTGCCCTCCCCCGGACCTCCCCGTCTGGGGAGCCCAGTGATTCGGCCGGGAGCTGGGCTGCTCAGCACCACGCTGCCGGGGCTGCCGGAGCCGGCCTGGCTCCACGGGCAGCCGGCACAGCCGGGACCCCGGCCGGCACCGCGGACCACCCCGGCGCACGGCCACAGCGCAGGGTCCGGCCGCAGCAGCTGACCCAGGCAATGGGGACCCATGGGGTGCAGCGGCAGGACACCGTCCCGGCAGCCCCCATCCCCGCAGGGGGTACGCGGGGTACCCGAGCCCCCCGCGGCACCCCGAGGGGGGTCTCTGCCGCCCCCCCCAGCCCTCCCGCAGGCGCCGGGCGAGGGTGGGAGCCCGCTCCACAACAAAGCGGCGAACGTAAACGGGAGCCTTATCCCGCGCCGGACCGCGTTTCCTGCTCCCGACTTCCCGCCGAGATAAGCGAGGCCGCGCTGGCGCCAGGCGCCGAAGCCGGGACGCCGCGGAGCTTCCTCGACGCCGGGGCTACGGGCAGCCCCCGCACCGCGGCCACGCGCCGGCACCGCGGGCACGGTGGGCTCAGCTTGCCGGCGGACCCAGCGCCGCTGGCCCACGCGTCCCATCGGCCGCCACCTCTGCCGCGGCACCGGCCAGGGTGGGACCTTCGGGGACACTTTGCTCCGGCCGCTTCCCGGTGGCTCTCGGCAGCGCCGGTGCTGGCCGGGCGCGGGGGGCTGGGGCAGGGATGAACCCGGCAGTGGGGCAGGCAGAGCTGCAGCCCCCCCACTCCCCCCCCCCACACCCCCAAGGGGGGGGGACCCAGCGACATGCGGGCCGGGGTGACCGCGTCCCACTCGGGGGTTTCGGGGGGGTCCAACCTCCCCAGACACTCCCAGCCCCTCGGGTGCTGCTCGGGTTTATTGGGGTGTCTGGGATCGGGGGGGGGGCGCAGGCTGGAGGGGGGGCCCGGCCCTGGGGGTCCATCAGCTCCATCAGCTCGGGGCGCCCAGCAGTCCTGGGGAGGGGAGAGGCACAGGGAGGGGTGAGGACCAACCCCATGGCCGGGCCCCCATCACCCCCCAAGCCCCACAGCTGGGCCCCCATCACCCCCCATGCCCCACGGCTGAGCCCCCGTCCCCCCCAGGAGCCCCACGGCTGGGCCCCCGTCCCCCCCAAGCCCCACAGCCAGGTCCCCATCACCCCCTAAGCCCCATTACCAGGTCCCCGTCAGCCCCCCCAAGCCCCACAGCTGGGCCCCCATCACCCCCCAAGCTCCATGACTGAACCCCCATTCCCCCCAAATCCCCACAGCTGGGCGCCCACCCCCCCCAAGCCCCACAGGTGGACCCCCATCACCCCCCAAGCCCCACAGCTGGACCCCCATCACCCCCCATGCCCCACGGCTGAGCCCCCGTCCCCCCCAGGAGCCCCACGGCTGGGCCCCCATCCCCCCCAAGCCCCACAGCCAGGTCCCCATCACCCCCTAAGCCCCATTACCAGGTCCCCGTCAGCCCCCCCAGGCCCCACAGCTGGGCCCCCATCACTCCCCAAGCCCCATCTCCAAGCCCCCATCCCCCCCAAGCCCCACAGCCAGACCCCAGACCCCCCCCAACAAGACTCCCAACCAGACCCCCAACCCCCCCAAGCCCCACAGCTGGGCCCCCATCACCCCCCAAGCCCCATCTCCAAGCCCCCATCCCCCCCAAGCCCCACAGCCAGACCCCAGTCCCCCCCCAGCCGGACCCCCAACCCCCCCAAAGCCCCACTGCCGAGCCCCCGTCCCCCCCAGACCCCCCGCCGCGCAGGCAGCCGAGCGCAGGGCACTCACTCATCACACGGGGGGGCAGTCGGGGGGGGGTGGTGCGGGGGTCCTGCGGCGCCGGGGGGCTGGGGGGGGCCCCGCTCCCCTAGTCCAGCAGCTCGCGGACGCACCAGCTGCAGAGCAGCAGGTAGCCGCAGTCCCGCAGCAGCCGCAGCAGCCAGGAGCCCAGGCGCAGCCCCAGCGAGGCCTCGGCGGGCGCCGGCAGCGCCATGGCCCGCGCCGCGCGTTTCGGGGCGCCCGGCCGACGGGTCGCCGCGGTCCGGAGGAGACGCATGGCTGACGAGAGACAGCAGCCGCGGCTCCGACGCGGCGAGGCGGACGCGGCGACGCGCGGCTCCCCCGGCAAGCGCTGGAACCCGCTCCATTCTCCGGCGCTTCAAAAGCCGCCACAATAGCGGGTGCGGGGAGGGGGGCAGTGCCCGGGGCGGGGGGGACGGGGACCCTTTTGTTGGGGCAGAGCTGGCCTCGTGCCCCGTCCCGCTCCCGCCAGCGACGCGAAGGGTCCGGCGCGGCCGAGCGCGAGCGCGACGCAGACCGCAGGCTGAGCGCAGCGGGTTCATTCAGCGCTGGCAGGCACCGGGTTTATTCAGCGTCATCCGAACGCCCGTCCCCGTCCCCGAGGGCCTTCACTGGCGGGAGGTACGCTCCTCTTCCTCGTTTTCCAGCTCGTAGGCGGGTCGGTAGCTGTCCCGGCCGCGGGCGTCGGTGTAGCGCAGCGCCGGGTTCTTCCGCGTGTTGGCCATGCTCCCCAGCGAGGTGTAGCTGCGGAGGAGGGAGTTGCGTTTGGGGGGGGTCTCGGCCGTGCCGAGGGGGTGGGCAGCGCCCAATACTCACCCCTTGTCGTAGAGGATGCAGTAGGGGACGAAGAGCTTGCGGAGGAACTCCCAGATGTCCCGGTAGGTCCAGTCCTGCCGGGGGGATTGGGACGGGATCGCTGCAGAGGCGGGCGGGCTGCCCCTCGCCCCCAGGGAACGCAACTCAGCCCCCCCACCATGAGCGCAGGGGCGAGCGCGTGGGTCCCAGAGCCCCCGGCCCTCCCCAGACACAGGGAAAGCCCCCGTGAGCAGGAACGAGGGGCACCCAGGGCCACGCAGCGGGGCAGGAGAGAGGGGCAACTGGGTTGGGAAGCCCTCCACGATGGGGGCAAACTGGTGCCAGCCTCCAGCCCCCCCGAGCAGGGCTGGCCCTGGCGCCAGCCACCTACCAGCAAGGGGTTCACCCGCATGTAGCGGGGCCAGTCGGGGTCCGTCACGCACGTGGGCGTCAGGGTGCGCGAGTAGGGGTCCGTCCGCCGCGTCCCCATCAGCACGGCCTCCAGCTGCGGCTGCTGCTCCTTCAGACGGGCCAGGGCTTCCCGGACGGAGCCCTCCACCGTGCAGAGCTGGACCTTGTACCTGCGGGACGGGCAGCTGCCTGCCGGGCTGCGGGAGACGCTGCTCCCCACCCCCCCCTGCCCGGCAGCCCACCCCCCTCCGCCCCGCACCTCTGGACCGTGGCCTGGATGAACTGCTCCATCTCCGGGAACGGGGACACGATGCGGATGTAGAGCACCTGCAGCTTCTCCTGCCTCGCCGGGTGCCGCCTGGGGAGAGACGCGTCGCAGCTGGGCGCCGGAGCCCCTCACCCCCGCCCCGAGCCCGGTCGGCGGAGCCCTGCGCCCGGGTACCTCTGCGCGGCGGCGTGGACGAGGTGCAGCAGAGCCGTGCAGTCCTTGCCGCCGTTGAAGCCCACGCAGAGCTGCGCCAGGCTGTACTGGTCCAAAGCCTCCTCGATGGTCCTCAGCGCCGCCGCTACCTTCTGCCCCAGGGCCGAGCCTGCCGGGAGCGGGGACGGTCGGCGCCCGGCACCTCGGCCTCCGGGCACGCCGCGTCTCCAGAGCCAGCGCTGGCACCACAGCCCGGAGCCAAGAGCTGGCGCAACCTGGAGGTCTGTGCCACGGACGGGACTGGGATCCCGCCTGCCCGGGGGAACCGCAGCGCCGCTCGCTGTAACGCACGCCGCGCTCGCAGGGACCGGCGCTGGCCGGCCCGAACTGGGACAACGGGCCCTGCTCCCATCAGGGCAGCCTCAGCACCCTGGCACTCCACAACAGGCAAGATCTGCTCCCAGAATCCCAGCATGGGGGGGGCTGGGAGGGCCCTCTGGGGATCCCCCAGCCCAACCACCCTGCCCAAGCAGGGTCACCCAGAGCAGGCTGCACAGCACCGCGGCCAGGGGGGTTGGAATATCTCCAGAGAAGGAGACTCCACAGCCTCCCTGGGCAGCCTGGGCCAGGGCTCCGGCACCCTCAAAGGGAAGAAGTTCTTCCTCGGGTTCAGCTGGAGCTTCCTGTGCTCCAGTTTGTGCCCGTTGCCCCTTGTCCTGTCACTGGGCACCACTGCAAAGAGTCTGGCCCCGTCCTCCTGACCCCCCCCTGCAGATATTGATCGGCATTTCTAAGGTCCCCTCGCAGCCTTCTCTTCTCCAGGCTGAACAAGCCCAGCTCCCTCAGCCTCTCCTCGCAGGAGAGATGCTCCAGTCCCCTCCTCATCCTCGTAGCCCTGCGCTGGGCTCTCTCCAGTAGCTCCTCATCTTTCTTGAACTGGGGAGCCCACCACTGGACCCAGCACTGCAGATGGTGCCTCCCCAGGGCAGAGCAGAGGGGGAGGAGAACCTCCCTGACCTGCTGCCCACGCTCCTCGTGATGCACCCCGGGGCCCTGCTGGGCTGCAGGAGCAGCGTGGAGGCACCGAGCCGTGCTGCAGCACCGCTTCCCCCGTACCTGACTCAGCCAGGCCGTAAACCTCGGCGGCCGCCGGCGAGACGCAGTCCGTCACCAACGGCACGACAACACCCGGCGGCAGCTTCTCCATCAGGAAGCCATGCGCTTCCTCCAGGTCCCGCTCCGACTCCGAGTCCAGCGTCAGCTTCACGCGGTAGTAGTTGTTGGCCCAGTCCGGGTAGGAGCCCAAGCTGACGCGGCCCTGGAAGGCGGTGGCAGCCTGGTCCAGCGCAGGCGCGATGGCGATCTCGTCGGCGGCCACGTGAATGACACGGGAGTGGAAACGGGTCCGTTCGCTGCGGAAGAGGTGGCCGAGGCCGTCCAGCGCTCGCTCCATCAACGCCGGGACGCCGGGGAAGATGTAGACGTTGCGGACGCTGACCAGCGGGTACTTGAAGGCGGCACCCGTGCGCCCGTCGGTGCCGTAATGGAGGCGGGAGGACGCGGGGACGCGAGCCAGCTTCATCTCGGGGCACGACACGGTCGTCAGGCCGAAGAACTCGCGCACCAGGGCCACCAGCTCGGGGTGCGGGGCGAGGGTCTCGCCGAAGGCCCTGGCCACGGCCTCGAAGGTGACGTCGTCGTGCGTGGGGCCGACGCCGCCCGAGGTGAGGACGAAGGTGAAGCGGGAGGCGAAGGCGGCCACCTCGTCGGCGATGGCGGCCACCTCGTCGGGGACCACTGAGACGCGGGCCACGCGCACGCCCAGCGCCCGCAGCCGCCGGCACATGAAGAAGGAGTTGGTGTCCTGAGTGTGGCCCTGAGGGGGGATGGAGACGGGCGTGATGGCCAGGCCCGCCGAGCACCGGGGCCGGTTACCGGGCAGGCACCGAGCAGGCACCGGGCCCAGGCACCGAGCAGGCACTGGGCAGGCACCAGGCCTGGTCACCGAGCAGGCACCGGGTAGGCACCAGGCCCGGTCACCAGGCAGGCTCCGGGCCCAGTCACCGAGCAAGCACCGGGCCCGGTCACCGAGCAGCACCGGGCAGGCACCGGGCCCGGCCGCGTTCCGCCAACCCCCCGCAGGCCCGGCCCCGGCCGCACCTTGAGGATCTCGTCGCCGATAACGATGATGCCGGCGGTGGCGGCGGAGCCCCGGGCCGCGGCGGGGCCGGGGGCTGCCATGGGCCGGGAGGAGGAGGCGGTGCGTAGGACCCAGCCCGCCCGCAGCGTCCCCCGCAGCGCCCCCGACATGGATCCGGCCGGCCGCCCGGCTCGGCCCCGCCCCCGCGCTCTCATTGGCCGCGCCGCACGCACTGCCAGAGGCGCTGCCGGCGCGGGTTGGCCGGGAGGCGGGACCCGCGGGGGACGGAACCATGGCGGAGGGCGGGGAACGGCGCTCGCTGCTCCCCCTCCGCAGCTGTGGGCGCGCCCGGGACGCGGCGGCACGTGCAGCTCCCCGGGGCACAGGGAGCCCCGCCGCCTCCCACCCCCCCGTACATCTTCCCACCCGCACGATGCCCCGGGAGTCCCCCCGTGTCCCCTCGGTCACCGGGACCCCCCGGGAGCGTGTGTGTCCCTGTCACCGGGAGTCCCCGGGTCCCATCCGCCCCTGGTCACTCCCCCCCCCCCCGGGACACTTGGGAGTCCCCCCATGCCTCCCCCCCCAGTCACCGGGACCCCACATTCTCCCCCACCCCCGGTCATGAGTAGTTCCCCCCCCTCCAAGTCACTGGGAGTCCCTATCCCCCCCCCCCCCCCCCGGTCACCAGGAGTGTCCCCCTGTCCCGTCCCCCTCCCAGTCACCGGGACCCCACACATTCCCCCACCCCCAGTCACCGGGAGTGTTCCCCCCCCCCCGTCACTGGGAGTCCCCGTCCCCCCACATCCCCCCATTCCCCCTCCCTACCCCCAGTCACCGGGAACATCTGTGTCCCCGTCACCAGTAGTTGTGTCCTGTCCCCCCCCCAGTCACCAGGGGTCCCTGTCTGTCCATCCCCCCCTCGGTCACCAGAAGTGTCCCCCTGTCCCGTGTCCCCCTCCTCGTACCCCAGTCACCGGGACTCCACACGCTCCCCTACCCCTGGTCCCTGGGAGCGTGTGTGTGTGTGTGTGTCCGTCCGTCTGTCCGTTCCCCCCCCCCCAGTCACCAGGGGTCCCTGTCGTCCCCCCCCCAGTCACCAGGAGTGTCCCCCTGTCCGTGTCACCCCCCCACTACCCCCAGTCACCGGGAGCGTGTGTGTGTCCTGGACACTGGGAGCATTTCTTTCCTGCCCCCTCTCCAGTCACCGGGAACCCATGACCCCCACCCGCCCCCTCCCCTACCCCTTGGTCACCAGGAGTGTCCCCCTAAGCCATCCCCCCCTTACCCCCAATTCCTGGGACCCCCCACTTCCCCTACCCCCGGTCACCAGGAGCCCCCATCCCCCCCACAACACCCCCCCTCCGGTCACCAGGGACCCCCCCCCCCCCGAACAGCACCCGGGAGCTCCCAAACGTTCACATTTATTGAAGCTTCGGGACCGGGACCGGCCGAGCCGCAGCGGCACCGGAGGAGGAAGAGGAGGGGGAGGAGGAGGAAGGCGCTGGCTGGGGGCTTCATGGGGCCGGGGGCTTCATGGGGCCGGGCCCGGTCACTTCTGCGGCTTCTTGGGCAGGGGCCGGCGGAAGAGCAGGATGTGGGGCTCTGCGGGGGGGACACACAGACGGACACGGGGGGGTCAGGGGGGTCCCCCCGCCGCCCCCCCCCCCCCTCCCCGGGGGCTCACCTGGCGCATGGGTCATGTAGTGCACCCAGCCCTGGCTCTGCTGCACCCCCAGGTTCCGCCATTCCGACTCGGAGAGCAGGTGGGTCTTGGGCACCAGCTTGGCCATGTCCTTGGGCAGCACCACGTGCCTGCGCCCCGCGCCCTCAGCCCGCTGCCGGGGGGGCGAGACCCCCCCCAGGCTGGGGAACCACCCCCCCAGCTGGGGAACCCCCCCATCCCCCCCACTGCTGGGGAACGCCCCCATGGCTGAATCCCCCACCGGCTGGGGACCCACCCCCCAGGCCAGGCTGGGGACCCCCCCCATCCCCCCCACTGCTGGGGAACCCCCCATGGCTGAAACACCCCCCCCCCCCCCAGCTGGAGAACCCCCCACCACACCAGTGAGCAGGTACCAGAATCCCCCAGCCCAGTTGGAGACCCCCCCCTCACTGGGGAGCTGGTACTGGGATCATCCCCCCGACTGGAGACCCCCCCCCGCGACCAGGGAGCAGCTACTGGGATCCCCCTGCCCAGTTGGAGACACCCCCCCCCCAGCTGGGATGGGGGTACCGGGATCATCCCCCCGACTGGAGACACCCCCCCCCCCCAGCTGGGGAGCTGGTACTGGGATCACCCCCCCTCACCGGGAGGTACTGGGATTCCCCCTCCGCCCCCCCCACTGTAAGGGGGCAGCTCCCCCCCGTCAAACCGCGAGTGGGACCCCCCCCCGTGCCGTTTACCCAGACATCTTCCCCTCACCCCACCCCAGGGAACCCTTACCGGGCCCCCCCAGCCCCCGGCTATCCCTTACCGGGCCGGGCCGCCCCCCCCTCCCCCGCCTCACCGGTACTCGAACTCCTCGTCGTCGTACTTGTCCGAGTAATAGATCTGTTTGTGCGCCATGCCCGCGGCCCCGCTCCGCTCCGGCCCGCTCCGCCCCTTCCCGGCAGCCCCCGCCGCGCCCCCCGCCTCAGCGCCCCGCCGGGCCGTTGGCCCCCTCCCCCTCCGCGGCGCTTTCAAACGCCGCCGCCCCGCGCGTTCATTGGTTGGCGCCGCAGACCGGGCCGCCCGTCAAGGGGAGGAGCGGGAGCCCATTGGCCGGCCGCTGTAGGGGCGGGGCGGGGCGACGGCGCCGCTTCCCCTCGGGTAAGGGCAAGGCCGACGATTGGGCCCGCCCCCGCACGTGACGGTGGGGCGGGGCGTGGGCCGGAAGTGAGTGGCGGCGCGGCGGGGGGGGAGGGAGGGGCAGGGCGGTGCGGCTGCCGGGACTGGAGGAGACCGGCGCGAGACCTATGGTGCCCCGGTGAGCGCGAGCGCCGGCCCGGGGCGGGGGGGGAGCCGCGGCGGAGTCGACGCGGCCCCGCGGGAGCGGCTGGGCCGTTGCGGGACTCCCGGTAAGGCCGCGCTAGGCCCCGGCTTCCCGAGGCGGGTGAAGGCCCCGCGGCGCCAGGCCGTGCCCCGGGCACCCCCCGCGGGGCTCGGTGCCGGGCCGCCGTGCTGCGGGGGGCCGGGCCGCCTTTCCCAGCTGCCTCTGCCCTCCCCTGGGCGCCGGGGCCGGGCCGTGCCGGGCCGTACCGGCCGTACCGGGCCGTGCAGGCCGCTCGCTTCCCTCCAGGCCTCGGGGCGACTCCCGGGCGCTCGGGGACGTTGCGGCGGTGCGGAACAGAGCAGCGAGGCCGGCCCAGGGACCCCGTCGAGGGCCGGGGAGAGCCCCGGGCTGGCGTCACCCGCAGCACGGCAGGGCTCGGAGGGACCCTCGGCCTCCCCGGTGCCCGCCGCGCCTTCCCGCCGCCCGCTTCCGAGGAGGGCCCGGGGCGGCGTCCGGAGCAGGCCCGGCTGTGGTGGACAGGGCTGGACAACCCCCTCCCCCCATCACAGGCCTTGGCCTTCGTCCCCGCGTTGCGTCCGTCCGTCCGTTGTGGGCTGTGTCTCTCGGGTGGGCTCGCCCGCACGCTGCGCTGCCCGGGGGGACCCCCGAGGCGGGTTCTGAGGCAGCATGACCCCGGGGAAAGGGCAGCGCTCCCCAGGACGCCTCGGCCTCTTCCAGCGGGCTCGAAGACGCCGTCTCCTCCCAGCCGAGCGGGGCCCGGGGCTCCTCCGCAGCCCCTGGGTGGGGGAGCGCCGTGGCCAGGCTGCCAGTGCTGCGCGGGGCAGCGTCCCCTTCTCGGGGGGACACGCAGCTGTGCCCGAGGAGGCTTCGGCGAGGCCGAGCACCCCACGTCGGGGTCCTGATCCCGCTTCCCTGCCGCCGGCCTCGGCGGGGAGGGCCCTGGTGCGGTGCTGCCGTGCCCCCAGGGCTGAGCTGCGCCTGCCAAGCGGGGCTTTCCTTATCTCGTTCCCTCCCGAGCTGATTGTGTTAGTGCCCGCCTGGGCGCCATCGCAGGCCCCAGATAAGGACGTGATCACTGCAAGGAAGTCAATCACGTTGTCTGGCCCAGCCTTGGCCGCGTCGGCTGGGCGGCGGGGGTGGGAGCGGGAAGGGCAGCGGCTCCGGAGCTGCTCCTGCTTCGCTTGCCTTGTTTTCCCCTCGCAGAGCTTCCTGCCCCTCCCGGCTCCCCTCTCGTCGCCGCTTTCCACGGCTCCCTTCTTCTCCGCTCCCCTGGGGAGGAGGGGGCCGCAGCCCCGGGGGCCCGGTGCCAGGGGAGGGGGCAGCTCTGCCCCCCTGCGCTCCCTCCCTCTCCTCCCTTGCGCTTGGCCCCTGGGTGCAGGGTTTGGGGCCGGGCGGGGATCAGCTCCGACGCTCGTCTCGGGTCATGGAGTGACTCTCGGCCCCTGACGCCGTTCGCTGGCGTGGGCAAGGCCCGAGCAGAGCCAGGCTCGGCCCTTGTGCTTCTGCCCCGGCGCATCCCGGCTCCGTCCTCCCTCGGGTGGGAAGCAGGAGGCTTCCCTGGCTCTCTCGCCCCGTGTGTCGGCAGCACGCTGCCTGGCTCCTTCGGCCCCGTCCGCCTGCGGTCAGCGAGGAGGAGCAGGGTCTGCCTCTCGGCGCCAGGGCCACCGCCTCAGCGGTCCGGGGCAGGGCTGCCTAACTCCCTGTTTGTCCCCGAACCGCAGGTCGGAGTCCCAGACGAGAGGGGCTGTGCGTTTCTGTTCCCTGCCCTCCGCCGGCGATGGAGTACGTGGTAAGGACTTCGGTGGAGGGCTAGCTGGCTTCGGTGGTGGATCCTGCCTCCCCTCTCTCCCCGCTGGCAGGGCCCCGGCCTCCTCCCCACGTCTCCGCTGCCGTCTCCCGGCCCCTCTTCCGAGCGGCGGGGAGGTGGCGTGCAGGAACGCGTCGATGCCGTGTGATGCTGCCATGATGTTTTTGGGGGGAAAAACCCCCAGCTCTTGGCTGGATTTGAGTGGGTTTTTTTCCTGCTTCCTGCCTGCCCCGGAGGCTTGGGGATGGCTCTGCTGCGGCCGGTGTCGGGCCGAGGGGGTCTCCAGCCCCGGGCGAGGGGCGTACGTGCGGCAGCGGCCGGCGCGCGGCTGCCTGCTCCTCCCCGTGATTTCTTGCCAAACCACTGGCGTGTTCCAGGTCTCTGACTCAGCTCCCAGTTTGTGTTTCCTGGGAGGATGTCGGGCGCTGGCCCGGTAGCGGGACCTCGAGCGTCGCCTCTCTGCTCCTCTTCCTCGCCCCGGGCTGTGCGTGAAGTCCCAGCCTCAGGCACCCGAAAGAGGCTTGTGTCCCTCTGCCTCCCGCGCGGGGAGGATCCGGCTGATCCGGTGCTGCCGGGGCAGGAGGAGCCGCTGGGCCGCGGCGGTCCCGGCAGCTCCTCCGTTGCTGGGGCCTCTCCGCTCGTACTCCGACGAGCAGGAGCCCGCTGCCGGCTTCCGTGGCCAGGGGAAGGGCTGCAGGATGGGGCTCAGGGGCTGCCTGCTCAGGCAGGGCTGTCGCGCCGTGGCTCTGCGCCCGTCTCGGTTTGCCTTCAGCGCTCGCAGCGTGCTGGGCTGGGGTCTCCGACGCCGTGGGGTGGGCTCTGGGGCTGTGGCGGTGACACCTCTGGTCTCCGAGGGCTGGGAGCGGCCGTGTGTGCTGTCTCCAGCCCGTGACGTGGGCCAGCCGGCCTCGGGAGGTTCTGATAAAATCAGGAATGACTCCATTTTATAAAAGCAGCGGCCTGTCTGAGCGGGGGGCTGCGGCTCCCGGGGCGCTCCAGCCCCTCGCTGCCACGCGGGGATGGCTGCCCCGGGCCCTGTCGCCTGGCTGGGCTGGTGGGAAGGGGCTGAGGAGACCCCCTGCCCCTGCACAGTTCACTCCTGCTCATATCCCAGCCCTGGGGAAGCGTCGGGGCTCACGGAGCCCCCAGCCCCACGTCCCCCCGTGGGCAAACCCTCCTGCCCCACGCCCGTTCGCCGCCGCCCCGGCAATGGGGGGCTGCGGCTGGCCCCTCGCGCGGCCGCCGGCTTCCTGGCTCCCCGGCTTCCTGCTTTTCTTCAGAGCAGCGGCGTTGCCGGCCACGGGAAGGTCACGGCGCCGAGCGGCCGGGGGCCCACGGTGGGGACAGGCGCTTCGCGGGACGCTGCGCCGCGGGACCACCGCCGGCAGCTGAGGTGGGGGACGGGCGCTGGCGGCCGAGGCGATGCTCCGGCGCCGGGAGGAGACGGGTGACGGACCCGCCGTCGTGAGCTGCAGCCCCTCGCGCCGGGGGTTGCTTCCAGCTCCGTCCTGGCTTCCATTTCCCCGTCCCCGTGGCACCGTGCCGGCGTCTGGGAAGCGGGGCGGGCAGCCGCCGGTGCCGAGCAGTGCCGCGCCGCGGGCCCGGGCAGGGAGAGCCCTTCCCCTGGGCCCCGTTTCGCCTCGGCGCCCGGTTTTGCGGAGCGCCTGGTGCCCGGGAAGGCCCCGGCCCACGGTGGGTCTGGGGGCTTGGGGCTGCCCAAAATCCCTCCTTCAGCCCACGGGAGGGGGAAGGGGGGGGACAGCTCTTTGCCCCCCCCGGGGTTGCTGGCGCGGACGATGCCAGGGAGAGCAGTGCCGAGGGCGGGGGAGCCTGGCCCCCGCCACCCCCGCCAGGGAAAAGGGCCGAGGTTTGCCCCCCAGCCCGCTGGCTCCGCCCGTGACCTTGATTTTCCTGCTCCAGACGGGCGCTGGGTCCCCACCCCTCGCCGGGAGCCCCTCCTGCGCTGCGCCCCGGCCCCCACGCAGCCCCCGTGAGTCAGCACGGCCCTTCCCGGCGGCGGGAGCCGGGATGCGGGAAGCGGCGGCAGCAGCGATGAGCAGCAGCGGCAGCCGCCTCTCCTGCCGCCTCCCCGCTTCGGCCGGGGACCCGCGCTGAGCCCCGGCGCACGGCTCACCTGTATCCCGCTCCCGGGCATCCTCCTCTTCCTCCCACCGCTCCTCCGCTCTCCCGAAGCAGCGGGTGTCCCCGCATCCCAGGGAGCTGCGAGCACCGGCGGCATCGCGGAACCCCTGCCGCGGCCGAGCCCGGCGAGCCAACGGCGGCTGCTCGCCGCCGGCACGTGGGCTGCGCGGCGCTGGCTGCCGCGGAAGGAGCTTGTGCGCTCCCGGCCGGTGCTGGGAGCGGGGCTGGGCTGGGCTCGGACGCGCTCCGTGGCTGCCTGGTCTCAGGGCTTTAAATATTGATGCTTTTGATTTCCTCGTAGCGGCTGGCGGCGGGGCAGCGCAGGGGCTGGAGCGAGCCGGCTGGCAGCGCGGACGCGGCGGCCGGGCAGAGGGAGCCGGATCCGGCCCCGGCTGAAGACAATGGGATTTGTTGCCAGCCCGGCACAGCAGCGGCGTGGGGCCGCGGGGTTTGAGGACCCCCAGGCCGGGGACCGAGCGTGCTGAGCCCCCCTCCCCGTGCCGGCAGCTCCCCGGCGCGTCGCCGCAGCCCCGTTTCCTCCCCGCCGCGGCGGGAGCGCGGGGGTCGCTCCCCGTCTGGCCGGATCCACGCGTCCTCGCTGACGCCGATCGCCATCGATCGGCTGCGACGGCGCGGAGCCCGGCAGCCCCCGGACCCGCTTGCCTGGCGTCCCGGGGCCGGCTCTGCCCAACAGCCATGCCGGGCTGGTGCAGGCCTGGCACGGAGCTCGGCCGAGGTTTCTCCGTGGGGTCGGGTTCCCGGCGGCTGCTCGGACTCTCCGGGGGGCCTCTGTGAGACCCGGCCGGCTGCCTCCACCGCGCTGCTGCCTCGGCCGCGCCGGCCCCGGCCCTCCTCGCCTCTCTCCGGCATGGATCTCCTGCAGAAGAGCAAATACAGCCACCTGCGGAACGAGTCCGTCTCCTCTCTGGAGGAGGCACTGGGGGGCTTGGGGGTCCCGGCTTCCCCGGTCGAGTCTCTCGCCGATCCGCAGTCGCTGCCTGCCTCCCCGTCCTCCTCCTCCCTCGGCCTCGCGGCGCCTCTCGGGGAGCTCTCGCCCGAGTCGGAGGACAGCCCCACCACCCTCTGCTCCTTCTTCCCCAAAATGGCCAACCTGAAGCTCTCGAACCCCGCCAACCTGCTCAGCCTGCGCGGCTCCTCGGCCGGCGGCAGCCCAGGGGAGCCCGGCCCTGCCGGGACGCCGGCACCGGCGTCGGTGGGGGCTGCTGGCCCCGGCTCAGCGGGACCCGTCGCTGTCTGTTCCCAGGATATGAACAAGCTGAGCTGCGGGAAGAAGACGCGGGTGGAAGGCGGCCAGCTGGGGGGTGACGAATGGACGCGCCACGGCAGCTTCGTCAATAAGCCCACCCGCGGCTGGCTGCACCCCGATGACAAGGTCATGGGCCCCGGGGTCTCCTACCACGTCCGGGTGAGTGCTGGGGGGCTGCGGGAAGGGGCGCGGCGGGGATCGGGGAGCTCCTGCCGTGCTCCTCGGGTGGGCGGTGGGATTCCTGGGGAGGTCACCGCTGCGGAGCAGGGGGGGCTCGCGGCCCCGGCCCCATGGGCTGACCCTGCTCTCTCCCCCCCAGTACATGGGCTGCGTGGAAGTCCTGCAGTCCATGAGGGCTTTGGATTTCAACACCCGGACGCAGGTCACCAGGTGAGTGCTGCCTCTCCCCGGGGGCTGCCGCTTTTTGGGGGGGGGTGTCCCTGTGGGGCTGTCGGTGGGGCCAGGCTGCCTGCAGCCGTGTCAGATAACACTGGCGCGTTTCCCCCGTGTGAAGGGCCCCAGCCATGCCGCCCGAGGGTTTTCCGTTTGTCACCCTGTCCCTGCTGCGGTGGTCCCCGCGTCCTCGGCCTCGTGGTTGGGGGGGTCGCGAGGGGACGGGGAGGGCCGGCGCTGGGGGCTGACACCCCGCTCTGCTCCCGCAGGGAGGCCATCGGGCTGGTGTGCGAGGCCGTGCCCGGTGCCAAGGGAGCTGTGCGCAGGAGGAAGGTGAGGCCGGGCCGGGGGGCTGCGGGGGGGAGCGGGCTGGGGGCCGAGGGCCAGATCCTGGTGCAGCCGGCCGTGCCCGAACTGGGCAGCCCGGGGCTCTGAGCTCAGAGGAGCGGCGGTGAGGACGAGGTGCCCGTCTCCGCCATGGAGAGCGGCAGGACGTGCCCCGTCCCCCCCAGCCGGGCTCTGCCCGGCCCCGGGAGCCCCTTCCCCACGCTGCCGTTTGCCCCCAGCCCTGCGGCCGCTCGCTGAACTCCATCCTGGGCAAGAGCAACCTGAAGTTCGCCGGCATGCCCATCACCCTGACCATCTCCACCAGCAGCCTCAACCTCATGGCTTCTGACTGCAAGCAGGTGAGAGCAGTCAGGGAGGTGCCGCGTGGCTGGCTTTAGAAGAGCAGGAATCCTCATGTGACCCCTCCCCGGGTCCTGCTGGGGCCAGGAATGTCCCCAGCCTCCCTAAGGGATGTCCCCAGCCTCCCTAAGACATCTCTGGGTGGGCTGCTGAGCGCCCACCTCTCCTGGTCCCCGGGGTGGGAGAGGTCGGAGCGATACCCCGCGTGCTTCGCAGGACCTGTCCTGGACTCTGTGAGATCCGAGTGCTCTGACCTGGGGCCGGGTCTCCTGGTTTTGGCCCCTCTCTTGGTGGCCCTGGTGGTGGCCCTGGTGGCCTGTGGCTCGTAACCGGGGCTCCGGAGGCCTGTGAGCCCCGACGCCGGGCCAGCCCCGGGCGGAACGTGGCAGGCGGGCACCGAGGAGCCCCTGGCTGCGTCCGACAAACTCTCTGCCTTGCAGATCATTGCCAACCACCACATGCAGTCCATCTCCTTCGCGTCCGGGGGAGACCCGGTGAGTACGCAGCGTCCCCGTCCGCACGTGCCCTGCGCCGCGCTGCCGATCGGGGCCTCTCCCGCCTTCTCCCCGAAGCCTCGGGCACCGCGCTGCGCGGCAGCCCCGTCTCACCCCCCGTGTCTCGCCCGCAGGACACGGCCGAGTACGTCGCCTACGTTGCCAAAGACCCCGTCAATCAGAGAGGTGAGGCTGCTGCCGAGGGTCCTGAAGGCCAGAACCCCGTTTTGTGGAGGTTCAGGCGCGGGTCGGTGCGACGGGGAGGCACCGGGCCCCCCCGTAAGGCAGCTCTGGGGTGCACAGGGCAGGCTCGAGGGGCGCAGGGCGTAACGCTGGGGTTCCCCGCTCCCATCCCACCGTTCCCTCCCCAGCCTGCCATATCCTGGAGTGCCCCGAGGGCCTGGCACAGGACGTGATCAGCACCATCGGGCAGGCCTTCGAGCTGCGCTTCAAGCAGTACCTGAAGAACCCCCCGAAGCTGGTGACGCCCCACGACCGGTAAGGGCAGGGCTGCCTGGGAAGGAGGGAGCTGGGGGGGTGTCTGAGATTGGGTTCGGAGCGGGGACGCAGCCCTGGCTGCTGTCAGCTGCTCAGCTGGGCCATGCCCTCCCAGGATGGCGGGGTTTGACGGCTCCGCTTGGGATGAGGAAGAGGAGGAACCAGCCCCGGATCACCAGTACTACAACGACTTCCCTGGCAAGGAGCCTCCCATCGGGGGGGTCGTGGACATGCGGCTGCGGGACGGGGCTGCTCAGACCCCCAATCACTTGGGGGCCACGCTGGTGAGGCTCCGGGCTCGGCATCGTGGGGAGGCTCCACCTCGCGAGGGAGGTGCAGGGACCCCGACGGGGCCGCGGGCTCTTCACTCGGGGTTGTTCCACCACGAGCTCCGCGGCACCTTGAGCAGCGTGGGGCGGGGGGAGCGGGCAGGGCTGGGGAGCGCCGCGGGGCTCAGCACCCACCTCTCCCTGCAGCCCGTCGGCCAGCCGTCCGGCGGGGACCACGACCCCCGGAAGCAGCACGCTCCCGCCCAAGGTACGGTGACGGACGTGGCCGGTCCCCATCTCCCTGCCCGGCCCCCACGTGCCCCGGCACCGGCACGGGGGCCGAGGCAGGCTGGAGCCCGGCTGACCACGGCGCTCTTGGCAGCAGGGAGAGAGAAATACCCGGCTCCGGCGGGCGCGTCCGGCCGCACCGACCTGTTCGATGACCCGTCCTACGTCAACGTGCAAAACGTGGACAAGACACGCCAAGCGTCGGCTGCCGGGCCCCCCGCCACGGCCAACGGCGGCACCCAGAGAGACCTCTTCGACATGAGTGAGTGGGACGGCGGCCGTGCCTGGGCTGGGGGTGGGTGGGTGGGTGGCTGCGAGATCGGTCCCGGACCCCCCTCGCTCCTCTCCCTGCAGAGCCCTTTGAAGACGCCCTCCGCGTTGCCCCGGCTGCGCCCGTGGGGCTGCCCCCTACGCAGGTGGTGGCCTCCATGGAGGAGCAGCTGAGACGAGAGCCCTGGTACCACGGGAAGATGAACCGCAAAGAAGCTGAGAAGCTGCTGAAGGTGAACGGAGACTTCTTGGTGCGGGAGAGCACCACCACCCCGGGCCAGTACGTGCTGACGGGTTTGCAGGGCGGGCAGCCCAAGCATCTCCTGCTCGTCGATCCCGAGGGAGTGGTGAGTCCGCGTGGCACCCCGGGGACGGAGCTTGGGGGGTTACATTGGGCTTCCCCGCCGCTTCTTGGGGGGCATGGAGGGCCCGGGGGGGTGACAGCTGCTCCCCCTGGGTCGGTGCCCAGAGCCTGGAGGCATCAGCAGCCTCCTGAGTGCCCCTTCCCCGTCTCCCCCCCCCAGGTGCGGACGAAAGACCACCGCTTCGAGAGCGTCAGCCACCTCATCAGCTACCACATGGACAATCACCTGCCCATCATCTCGGCCGGCAGCGAGATGTGCCTGCAGCAGCCGGTGGAGAGGAGACTGTGAGCGCCCGGGGGGGTCCGGGCACGGCCCACCCCCTCCCCCGGCCCTGCTCCCTGCCCAGGGAGCCCTCGGACTCTCCGCCGGGTGCTCGGCCCAGGACTGAGCGTGGACTTGGCCGGGGTCTGGCCCCTCCCAGCCCCAGCCTTTGCACAGCAGCTCAGTGCCTGCCACAACCCATCTCCCGCTGCGGGCGGGGGGCTGGCGGGGTTGAGACCCCCCCCCCCCCCCCCCCCCTCCGAGCGTGGGGGTCCCTCGACCCCCACCCCCTGGCCATGGCAGGGGGCTCTGCTCCCCCAGGTCCCGCAGCGACTGCACCCGGGCACTTCCCGTGGTCACTCTGTGCCTTGACCCCCCCAGGTCCCACAACTCGTATGCAACGCCGGGGGCTGAGCCCCCCACCCACCTCGGGACCCCCGGCCCCCACCGGGCCCGGCTCCCCCCCCCCCGCCTGCCCCGGGGTCCCAGTGGGGCAGGGCCGGCCCCGGCAGCCCGGGGGGGGCAGTGGGAGGGCCCCCCTCCCCCCCCCCCCGCATGCTCGGTGTTACCCCCCCAAGCCAAAGCGCAGCCCCGGGCCCCAGGGCCCCGCGATACCAAAGGAACCGGCGGTCGCTATTAAAGTCGGTGTTTCGCTATGGGCCGGCTGCTGCGAGCGGGGCGCGCGTTCCCCCCCTGCCCTGCACATGGGCTGGTCCGTCCTGTCCCCCCCTGCCCTGCACATGGGCTGGTCCGTCCCGTGTTCCCCCCCGCAGGCCCTCCGTCCTGTCCCCCTCCAAGGCCCTGCACATGGACTGGTCCGTGCCCCCCGGCCCTGCACATCGGCTGGCCCTACACCACCACCACCACCACCCCCCCCCTCCCGAGCCCTGCACATGGGCTGGTCCGTTACCCCCCCCAAGCCCTGCACATGGGCTGGTCCGTTCCCCCCCCCCCCCCCCCAGGCTCTGCACATGGGCTGGCCTGACAGCCCCTCCGGGCCTTGCACATGGGCTGTGCCTCGCCCCCCCAAACCGAGCCTAGCAGATGGGCTGGCCTGCTTACACCCCCCCGGGCCTTGCAAATGGGCTGTGCCTCACTTCCTCCCCAGACTTTGCACATGGGCTCTCCCACTCCCCCCCTCCCTGGGGCTTGCACATGGGCTGTCCCATTCCCCCCCCCTCGGGCCTTGTACATGGTCCGTCCCGCTGTCCTTTACCCCGCCCCAGCGCCCTAGAGTTGGCCCTTCCCCCCCACCCCGGACCTTGCAGATGGTTTCTCCCGCTCCCCCCCCCGCCAAGCCGCTGTGGTCGCGCCCCTCGCGCTGTGATTGGCCCCGCTCGGACTTCCGCTTCCGGCGGGGGCCGTGGCGGCGGGGCGCGGGGGGGGCGGCCATGGCGGCGGGCCGGCGGTGAAGGGCCATGGCGGCCCCGCACGCGGAGAAGCTGGAGGGAGGCGTCCCGGCCCCGCCGCCCCCCCCGGGGCCCCCGCACCCCGCGGGCAGCGCCGCCGCCGCCGCCGGGCCCGGCCGCAAGCAGGGGAAGGCAGGTGAGCGCGGGGGGGTGGGCCCGTCCCCGGTCCCCGTCCCCGGTCCCTGTCCCAACCCGGTTTGTCCCCGCAGGGCTGCAGATGAAGAGCCCCGAGAAGAAGCGCCGCAAGTCCAACACGCAGGTAGGGCCGGGCGGCGGAGGAGGGGCGGGGGGGGCACCGGGAACACCGGGTCCACCGTGACCGGGGCCGCCGTCTCCCCGCAGGGTCCCGCCTACTCGCACCTCTCGGAGTTCGCCCCGCCGCCCACCCCCATGGTGGATCACCTCGTGGCCTCCAACCCCTTCGAGGACGACTTCGGCAGCCCCAAAACCGGGCCCCCCCCCTCCTCCTCCTCCCGCCGCCGCCGCCCCCCCCCCGTTCCTCGGCAGCCCGGTGCCCTTCGGCGGGTTCCGGCTCCAACCGGGCATGGCCCCGCAGGTCCCTCCCGGTTACGGCGGCCCCCCCCAACCTCTCCGGCGGCAACCGCCCCCCCCCTTCGCCCCCGGGCAGCTGGGCCCGGCTTTCAGTATGGCCCCCCAGCCTCCCCCCGGCTACGGGCAGCCGGCGCCCATGGCCTTCCCGGGGCAGCCCTTCGGGCAGGGCTTCAGCCCCCCCCCGCCCCCCCCCGGGCAGCTCCTCCAGGGCCCCGTGGGGGGCTTCGGGCCGATGCTGTCCCCCCCCATGGGGCAGCCCCCGAGGGGGGAGGCGGGGGGGGCCGCCGGGGGGCCGCCGGTGGCCCAGCGGTTCAGCCAGCCCGGGAACCCCTTCGGACAGTCGCCCATGCAGCGCCCCGGGCCCGGCGTGCCCCCCCCTGCCCCCCACCGCCAGCCCCTTCCCCGGCGCCGAGCCCGCTTTCCCCCACCGGCGGCGAGGAGGGGGGGAAACCCCTCACCGGACCCCCCGGCGCCTTCGGCCAGGAGCAGCACTCGGGGTCCCCCGCTGCCGCCGTTAACGGGGCGCAAACCGGCTTCACCCCTGGGCGCGGCGCCAGCACCCCCGAAACCAACAACCTCCCGCCGCCGCCTCCGCCGCCTCCTCCCGGTAAAACGGCCGGCGGTTCCGGTCACCAGCCGCCGCCGGGGTTGGTTTACCCATGCGGGGCTTGCCGTAACGAGGTCAACGACGATCAGGACGCCATTTTGTGCGAGGCCTCGTGCCAGAAGTGGTTTCACCGGGAGTGCACGGGGATGACGGAGAACGCCTACGGGCTGCTGACCACCGAGGCCTCCGCCGTCTGGGCCTGCGACTTCTGCCTCAAGACCAAGGAGATCCAGTCCGTCTACGTCCGGGAGGGACTGGGACAACTGGTGGCCGCCAACGACGGCTGAGCCGCGCCCCGTTGGGACCAAAAAGCCGCTTTTTTTTTTGGAGCTGTTTCCCCTCGCTGCGGGGGAGGCTCCGGCACCGGGGTCCCAGCTCTGGGGGGGCTGAGGGTGCTTGGTGCCCCCCCCTCGGCTCTGCCCTTGGGGGAGAGGGGGGGGGTTATCTGCTCCCCGCTGCCATCTGGGGCTCCCCCCGGGGCTGTACGCGGTCCCAGTGACCCATCACCCCCCCCTCACGGCGCTTGGAACGGTCCCGGTGCCCCCCCTGCTCCCCCCCAAGTGCTCGGGGTGGTCCCGGTGCTTGGGACGGTCACGTTCCCGCCCCCGCCGAGTGCTTGGGACGGTCCTGGTGCCCCCCCCATCCACCCCAGTGCTTGGAACAGTCCCAGTGGCCCCCCCCCCTCCCGCCCCCCGAATGCTTGGGACAGTCCCAGTGCTCCCCCTGCCCCCCCCCCCCCGAGTGCTTGGGAGGGTCCTGGTGCCCCCCCCCCCCGGTACTCGGGACGGTCCCAGTCGTGCGTGTGTGTGTGCCCCCCCCCCCGCGGTGCTTGGGACAGTCCCGGTGCCCCCCTCCCGCCCCCCAAATGCTTGGGGCAGTCCCGGTGCCCCCCCCCCCCCCCCGGTGCTCGGGACAGTCCCGGTGCCCCCCTCCCGCCCCCCCCCCGGTTTGAGACGATCGTTAATGGAAACTTTTGTACCGCCGCTATAAAACTGTGCCCCCGCCTGTCCGTGTCTGGCTCTGGTCCGCCGGGGGGGGGGTGTCCGGTACCGCGTGCTCCCCCAGCCCCGGGCCGTCCCATTGGTCCGCTGCTACCGCCGTGAGCTCCCATTGGCCGCTGGAGTCACGTGTGCGCCCCTTCCCGAGGGCGGGTACCGGCCCCGGGGGAGGGGGACCGGGGACACCGGGGGGGACCGGGGGGCTGGGAGTGACCGAGGGCACCGGGAATTACCGGGGGCACCGGGGAGTTACCGGGGGGGGTGGGAGTTACGGGGGCACCGGGGAGTTACCGGGGGTTACCGACGACGCCGGGAGTTACCCGAGGGGCCGGGGAAGTTGCCGGGAGCACCGGGAATTACCGGCGGGGCCGGGAGTTACTGAAGACACCGGGAGTTACCGGAGGGGCCGGGAGTTGTCAGGATCCCCATCAGTTGCCGACGGCACCGGGAGCTACCTGGGACATTGGAAATTAGCGAGGACACCGGCTGTTACCGGGGGGCACCGGGAGTTACCGGCGGCCCCAGTTACCACCGGGCACGGCTCCAACGGGCATTGCGCGGTGTCACCGACCTCCCCCCCCACCCCGGTGCCGGTTCCAGCTCCCCGGGGGGGGCTGCGGGGGCTGCCCCCCCCCTCCCGGTGCCGCCACGTGTCCCCGGTGTCCCCGGTCACCTGCCCGGTGCCAGAATAACGGGGGCGGCGGCAGCTGGGCCCGGGGAGGTGGGGGGGGGGGTCCGGGGGGGGACCCCGGTCACCCCCCCCCCCCCCCATCCGTGTCCCCGCAGGTGGCTCCGGGCCGTGCCATGGCGGGGGGGGGGGGGGCTCGGTGAGGGGGGGGGTGCTGGGCAGCACCCCCGGGGGATGGGGGGGGGCGGGGGCTGCGGGTTTGGGGGGGGCTGAAGGTGTCCCCCCCCCTGTTTCTGTCTCCCAGGGTCTGCCTGTCGACACGGTGGGTCCGGAGCAGGATTCGGCCTCCCCCCGCGGCGAGGAGGAGGAGGAGGAGGAAGGCACCCAGGACCCCGTCCCAGGCAGGTGGAGGCCGTGGGGACCCCCATGTCCCCCCCCATGTCTGTGTCCCCCCCCCCCGTGTCCCCCCCCCATCATCATGTCACCGCCGCTCTCTGCCTCACCGCAGCCGGGCCCGGCACCCCGAGGGCAGCGGGCTGGGGGTGAGCCGGGGTGAGGGGGGGTCCTGCTCACCGACCCCCCCCGACCCAAGGGACCCCCCGAGACCCCAGCGCCTTCGTCCGCAGGACCCGGAGCAGCGTTGGGACCCCCGCGATGGCGACGCGGAGCGGGGTCCCTGCCCCGAGACCCCCGAAGCAGGTCAGACCCCCGGGGGGGGGCCACGCTGGCAGCACCAGGGTGCAGACCCCTCCCTGGAGACCCCCGCGTCCCTCCCCAGGCCCACCGACGGAGGACGGGAGCTGTGGCGGTGGCGGCAATGACATGGAGGTGGGGGGGGTCCCGAGGGCGGGGGGGGTGTCCCGGAGCAGGGGGGGGGTCCCAGGGACAAGGTGAGAGTCCCAGGGGGAGGGTGGGGGGGTCCCAGGGGCAAGGTGAGGGTCCCAGGGGGGGTCCCAAGGGCAAGGTGGGGGTCCCAAGGGCAAGGTGAGGGTCCCAGGGGCAAGGTGAGGGTCCCAAGGGCAGGTTGGGGGGCTCCCAGGGGCAGGGTAGGGGGGGTCCCAGGGTCAAAGGGAGGGGGGTCCCAGGGGCAAGGGGGGGATCCCAGGGGCAGGGTAGGGGGGGTGCCAAGGGCAGGTAAGGGGTGTCCCAGGTGTAGGGTGGGGGGGTCCCAGGGACAGGGGGTCCCAAGGGCAAGGCGAGGGTCCCAGGGGCAGGGTGGGGGGGTCCCAAAGGCAGGGGGAGCATCCCAGGGGTGGGGGGGGTCCCAGGGCAGGGCTCCCAGGGGCAAGGGGGTGGTTCCCACGGGCAGGGTGGGGATCCCAGGGGCAGGGTGGGGGTCCCAGTGTCCCCCTCACTGGGTGGGGGTCCCAGCGTCCCCCTCCCCAGGCGGCAGCTGGCGGCCGGCGGACGCTGAGCGCGGGGTCCCGTCCCCGGCTGGATCCTGCCCCGGCCCCGCGCAGAGCCGGGACGCGGCGCCCACCGACGGCAGCGTAAGGACGGGGGGGTCCGCACTGGGGGTCAGCTCCCCTTGGTCTGCCCGGGGTGGGGGGGGGAAACGACCTCCCCAACTCCCCCCCGCGGGGTTCCCCTCTCCCCCAGGCCTCGCCGGACGCCGGAGACCCCCGGAGCGCGATCCTGCTCCTGGAGCCGCTGGCCAAGGAGCACCGGGAGAGCCGGCTCACGCGGGCGCAGCTGCAGGTGGGCCCCCACAGCCCCCCGCTGCGTCCCCCACAGCCCCCTGCTGCGTCCCCCATAGCCCCCTGCTGCGTCCCCCATAGCCCCCCGATCTGCATCCCCCACGGCCCCCCACTGTGTCACCCATGGCCCCCCGCTGTGTCCCCCACAGACCCCGCTCCGTCCCCCACGGCCCCCACTCCGTCCCCCACGGCCCCCCGCTCCTTCCCCCATGGCCCCCTGCTCTGTCACCCACGGACCCCTGCTCCATCCCCAAAGCCCCGACTCCATCACCCACAGCCCCCCGCTCCGTCCCCCATAGCCCCCGATCTGCATCCCCCATGGCCCCCCACTCCATCCCCCACGGCCCCCCGCTGTGTCCCCCACTGCCCCCGCTCCGTCACCCATAGCCCCCCGCTCTGTCACCCATAGCCCCCTGCTCTGTCACCCATGGGCCCCCGCTCCGTCCCCAGGCCCAGCAGGAAGAGCTCCGGGCGCTGCCGCGGGAGAGCAGACGGCGGCGGCGGAGAACGCGCGGCTCCGCGCGGCGCTGGAGCGGGAGGACCGCGACGCCCGCGCCGAGGCGCAGCGCTGACGGGTCGCAGGGGGCGACGGGCAGCCCCGGGGTTCGGGGGCCGGCGGCGGAGCAGCCCCCCCGGCCCCACGACCGGCTGGCGTCGCCGCGGAAGAATCCGGAGAAGGCGGCGGCACAAGCGTCATGGCGGGACGACCCCCCGCGAGCCGGAGAGGAGGGAAAGACCCCCGGGAGCACGAAGCGGGCGAAGCCGGGGGGAAGTCGCCCCCCGGCCCCCGGCCGCTGCCCCCCTTCAACCGGTACCGACCCCCCCGGGGCTGCGCGGCGGTGGCCGATTGCGCCGGGGAGAAGGCCGGGAGGTGCCGGTGCCGGAGCTGGTGCGGCAGGCGCGGTTCCTGGGGTGGTTCTGGGGCTGGGATGGGGGGCTGGGGTGGGGGGGTCACTTCGGGGGGGTGGGGGGTGGGGGGGGTCACTTCGGGGGGGTGGCGGCCTTCGCGGAGGGGGGGGAGGAGCTGCTGGAGGAGGTGGCGAGGTGGGAGGGGGGCGGCGGCTTCGAGGAGTTACAGCGGGGGGGGGCGAGGGGTGACCCCCCCCCCCCCTGCTTACAGCCCCCCCGTTCTCTTGCAGCGCCGGAGGGAAGGAGCGGGGCCGGCGGGCGGCGCGGCAGCACGGTGCGGGGGGGGCAGAGCCGGGACTCCCCCCTTCTCCCCCCTCCCCCCGGGTCTGTAACCGGGGGTCCCGGGGGGTGGGGGGGGGTCGGCCACGCTGTGTGACGCTGCGTGGTCACCGGGCAATAAAGCGAGCGCTGGGCAGAGCCGTGCCGGGGTGCGGGAGCGGGGGGTGCGGGGGGTCGGGGTGCGGGGGGGGGTGTCCCGCCGCGCCCCCTTCCATCCCCCCCCCCGTCGGGGTGAGCGGCGCTGTGCCCGCCCCGCCCTGCAGGGGGCGCGGAGCGGTGGGCGCGCCGCCGGAGGGGCGGAGTCAGCGGCGCCGCGCCCCGCCTCCCTCTCCGGGCCGTACCACTGGGCGCGTCCTCGGGGGGGTGAAGGGGGGGCGTGGCCTGGCGGGCGGATGGCGGCGCCGCGCGCGGTGCTGCTGCTGAGCGGGAAGAGGAAATCGGGGAAAGATTTCGTGGCCGAGGAGCTGCGGAGCCGGTACCGGGGGGCGGGGCCTCGCGGGTGGGGGCGGGGTCGGGACTACTCCCCCCCCCCTATCCCGGTGCCGGTGCCGGTGGCCGCCGCGCTGACCCCTCTCCCGCAGGCTGGGCCCCGACGTGTGCGCCGTCCTGCGCCTCTCTGCACCCCTCAAGGAGCAGTACGCACAGGTACCGCGGACACGCCCCAGGCCACGCCCCGCCCCAGGCCACGCCCCCACACAGGCCACGCCCCGCCACCCCATGCCACGCCCCTCCCCACCTGGCCATGCCATGCCATGCTGTGCCACATTGTGCCGTGCCACACCGCCGTGCCGAGCTGAGCAACGCCGTGCCGTGCCGTGCCGGACCACGCCACGCTGAGCGGGGCCGTGCCGTGCCGTGCTGCGCTGTGCCGCGCTGTGCCACACCGTGCCGTGCCATGCCAGACCATGCCATGCTGTGCTGTGCTGCGCCATGCCTTGCCGTGCCATGCTGTGCCGTGCCACACTGTCATGCTGAGCTGAGCTGTGCCATGCTGTGCCAGACCACACCGTGCTGTGCTATACTGTGCCGTGCCGCGCTGTGCCGCGCCGTGCCATGCCACACTGTGCTGGGCCGTACTGTGCCACACTGTGCCGTGCCATACCGGGCCGTACCATGCGGTGCTGTGCCACGCCGTGCCACGCCGGGCCATGCTGTGCTGTGCCATGCTGCACCGTGTTGTGCCATGCTGTGCTGCGCTGTGCCGAGCTGTGCCATACCGTGCTGTGACACGCTGTGCTGTGCCATACCGTGCCGTGCCATGCCGCGCCACATCATGCTGTGCCATACGGTGCTGTGCTGTGCCACACCGTGCCACGCTGTGCTATACCATGCCGCAGTGTGCCGAGCTGTGCCGCGCCACACCATGCTGTGCCGTACCGTGCCATGCCGTGCCACACCACATCACGCCATGCCGTGCTGCGCTGTGCCGCGCTGTGCCACGCCGCAACGTGCTGTGCCATATTGCACCGAGCCGTGCCATGCCGTGCCGTGCCAGACCACTCCATGCCTCGCCGTGCCGCGCTGCGCCGCGTGGCCCGGGCCGTGCCACTGACCCCGTCTCCCCGCAGGAGCACGGCCTGGACTTCCAGCGGCTCCTGGACGCCAGCGCCTACAAGGAGTCGTACCGTCGCGACATGATCCGCTGGGGCGAGGAGCGACGCCGCGCCGACCCCGGCTGCTTCTGCCGGGCGGCCGTGGCGGGCGCGGCGCAGCCGGTGTGGGTGAGCGGCGGGGGGGCACGGCGGGGGGCACGGCGGGGGGCACGGCGGGCACTGACGGGGTCCCCGCGCAGGTGGTGAGCGACACGCGGCGTCCCTCGGACGTGGAGTGGTTCCGGGCCGTCTACGGTGACGCGGTGCAGACCGTGCGGGTGACGGCCACCGACGAGACGAGGAAGAGGAGGAACTGGGTCTTCGTCGCCGGTGAGCGAGCTGGTGCCGCTTCCCCGAGCGCGGCGGGAGCCGGGGGTTTGGGCTGAAGCCCCTCAGCCCCAGGGGGGGGAGGCTGCGGCGGGACGGACGGACGGACGGACGGACGGGCCTCGCCGGGGCTCTGCTCCTCCGCAGGGGTGGACGACGCCGAGTCCGAGTGCGGCCTGGACCGGGGGGTGACCTTCGACTGGGTGCTCAGCAACGACGGGGACGAGCGGGCGCTGGACGAGCAGCTGCAGCCACTGCTGCGGGCGCTCCGCGGCCGCTTGTAGCCCGGTGACCTCCGCCGGAGCTGGGGGGCCGCGGCCCCCCCTGTCCTGCCCCGCAAATAAAGCTCCGACGCGGGGGACCGCTGCCAACCCGGCCTCCGTGTCTCATTTCCCTGGGGGGGGGGGACCTTCCCGTGGGGCTGGGGGACGCAGGCGATGCCCATCTGCCTGTGCTGCCGCCCCCCGTATGGACTCCCCGGCTTTAAGGGGGGGCAGCTGCCCCCGTATGGACTCCCCAGTTTCAAGGGGGGGGCAGCTGCCCCCGTATGGACTCCCCAGCTACGGACTCCCCAGCTTCAAATGGGGGGCAGCTGCCCCCGTGTGGACTCCCCAGTTTTAAGGGGGGGGGGCAGCTGCCCTCATATGGACTCTTCAGTTTTAAGGGGGGGGCAGCTGCCCTTGTACGGACTCCCCAGCTTCAAGGGGGGGGCAGCTGCCCCTGTATGGACTCCCCGGCTTTAAGGGGGGGGGGCAGCTGCACTCATATGGACTCCCCAGTTTTAAGGGGGGGGGCAGCTGCCCCTGTATGGACTCTTCAGTTTTAAGGGGGGCGCAACTGCCCTCATATGGACTCCCCAGCTTCAAGGGGGGGCAGCTGCCCCTGTATGGACTCCCCAGTTTTAAGGGGGGGGCAACTGCCCTTGTACGGACTCCCCAGCTTCAAGGGGGGGGGCAGCTGCCCCTGTATGGACTCCCCAGCTTTAAGGGGGGGGCAGCTGCTCCCCTATGGACTCCCCAGCTTTAAGGGGGGGGGCAGCTTAATTCCCGCAACCCGGGCAGGGGGTCCGCTTGCCTTCGTGGGGGGGGGGGGGGATTTTAATACCCTGGCAGCGACCGATTCCCTGCGGATTATCCGAGCAGACGGCTCCTGCCCTAATACCGGTGGCAGCTGGGGTACCCCCCCCCTCCCCGGGGCCGGGGGGGGGGGAAATGGGGGGGGTGGGGTCCGCTCCATCACCTCGGGGAGTGGGGGGGGGGGGGTGCGGTAATCCGCGGTAATCTCCGGTGGCTGCGTGGGGATTGGGGAAGAGGGGGGTGGGGGATGCCCGTGGGTGGGTTTGCGGGGTGGTGGGGGGGGACGGTGCGGGGTCGTTCGGGATTTGTAGTCCGTCGGGACGCACCGGCGCCGGTACCGGCGCCGGTGCGTCCCGACGGACTACAAATCCCGAACGACCCCGCAAAAAAAGCAGGAACCGGGGGGGTGCGGGGAGGGGAGGTGGTGGTGGGGGGGGAGATACGAAGCGGGGAGCGGGCGGGGATGATGTCAGCCTGCGGGGAGCCCCGGCGCGGCCAATGGCACGGCGGGGCCGGGCTAACGGCAACGGCAACGGCGGCGGCGGGGGCGGCGGCGGCGGCGGCGGAGCCCATTCATGATCCGGTCGCTCGGTTCAAAGGAAACCGGTACCCGGTTCCCAGGAAAGAAAGAAGAAGAAGGGGGGGGGGTTGGGGGGGGGGAGGGAAACGGGAGGGATGGAAACATCGGGGCATCTTCACGATTCGGGAGTCGGGGATTTGGAGGAGGACGGTCGGTGCCCGTGCCCGTTACCGGGGGATGAACGGTCACCGCCGCCTCCCGCCGCTCTCCCGCCGCTCCAGCACAGCCTGTTGCACTCCTCGCCCGGGTCGTTACGCGCCCCTCCTCCTCCTCCCGCCGCCCCCGCCGCCCTCCACCCTTCCTCCCGCCACGGCAGCCAACTCAACCTCGGCGACCACCCGGCGAGCACCGGCGCGGGCGGCAAACACCGGCAACCGAGCCCGTTGGTTCACCGGCGGGACAGCAACCCCTTCACCGAGATCGCCATGAGCTCCTGCAAGTACAGCGGGGGGGTGATGAAGCCCCTCAGCCGGCTCAGCGCATCCCGCCGGAACCTCATCGAGGCCGAACCGGAGGCTCAACCGTTGCAGCTCTTCGGCGCCGGCGGACCGCCGGAGATCGTCGTCTCGCGCGAGGACAACCACGCGCCCGCCGCCGCCGCCGCCGCCGCCCGCTGCCCCGACCGCCCGCCCGCTCGCCCGGCGCCCGCCGCCTTCACCAAGGGGCCCAAACGCAAGGCCCAGAACATCGGCTACCGGCTGGGGCACCGGCGGGCGCTCTTCGAGAAGAGGAAGCGCCTCAGCGACTACGCGCTCATCTTCGGCATGTTCGGCATCGTCGTCATGGTCATCGAGACCGAGCTCTCCTGGGGGCTCTACTCCAAGGTAGGGCTTGGCGCGGGGACGGCGGCGCTGGACGGTGGGGTCGGTCGCCCGCGGCGCGGTTCGCCCCGTCCGGCGTCGGGTGCGGGGTGAACGCGGAGCCCGGCGCGCCGTCCGGCGCGGGACGGGGCCGTAGGGGCTGGCTGGGGACCAGCGGGGCCTTGCGGGGAGGCTGCGGCCGCGGGTGGCGAGCGCCGGGCTGGGGTCGCCGGGACCGTGTGCCGCGCTGGGTCCTGGGTCCGGGACGGCAGCGCCGGAGACCGACCCCGCCGGGGGGGCCGCGGTGCCCATCACCGGCCCGGCCGGGCGCTCCGCAAGGCACCGTGCCCTCGGCGGTGCGACGGAGCTCCCCCCTTCCTCCTCCTCCTCCTCCTCCACACCCCTTTCTTCCATTTTTTTTTCCTTATATTATTTTTTTTTTTTTGCAGGACGGTGTCTTTTATTTATAATTCTCCCCCCCACGCCCCTTCCAGCTCCCGCTGCCGGGCTGCGCTGGTTGGCAGCGATATGAATAACTCTTTGTATCGACATCTGTCAGGTTATTTATACCGAGCCGGAGAGGGGAAGGCAGCGGCACCCGCGCCGGCACGGCGTGCGTGGCACCCATGGGCGTCAGCGGGACGGCGCGGCCGGGGGGCGGCCGGCGGGGGTCCCGGTGCCGCGGTGCCGCCGGCGGAGGGGAAGGAGCCGGGTGGGAAGGGGCTGCTCGGTGCGGGCGGTGGGGAGGGCGGCGCGGGCGGAGGAGGCGACGGAGCTGGAGCGGGCGGTGGGATGGACGCGGCTGGGGGTCCCGTGGGCGCGGGGGACCCCCGCTGGCTCCCCACCGAGGTGCCTGGTTGGCGCGGGGGGCTCCTGACCGGCGTCGGCGGGGCTGCCGGCAGCGGTTCCTCTGCTCCGGCCGCGGCAGGGGGATGCCTGGGTGCCGAGGCGGCAGCCCCGGTTTCCCCGCCGAGGGAGGAGGCTGCTCGGCTTTGCCTCTGTGCCAGAGCCCCTTCCCCGGCGGCTCCCGGGCCCCTCCGGTCGGCGCGGGGCCGAGCCCCCGTCCCCCACCCGTGTCCGGTACCTGTTGAGCCGTGGCCGCCCTCGCCGGGCTCCCCAGCCCCACGTGCCTGGCACTGGGGGGTACCGGCCGCCCTCGCCGCGCTGCCGCCGGCGTCGCTGGCCGCGGCACGCCGAGCCGCTGTGTCACCCGGGGAAGACCCCGTGAGTCAGCGCCGCCGCCGTGCAGCCGCCCGCCGCCCCGACCCCTGCCCCGGCGCCATGCTCGTGCCGCCAGCCGCAGGGTGCAAGGCGGGGGGTCCCTGGCTCCCGGTTGCGCCAGGCCCTTGGCCGGAGCTGCGGCAGCGGGCGACTCTCTGAATCCCCCCCCTCGGTAGACCCCAGTGGGAAACCGGAGCTCGCCGGCGGGGCCGCGGCCGTGACCGAAGGAGCGCCCAGGGCCGAGCCGGCAGCTGTCGTGCGGACGGGGATGTCGGTGCCGCCGGCGCTGGCCGGGCTCCAGCTCTGCCCCGCAGCTGGCGGCCGCGCCGCCGCGTGCTCCCCGGCCGGAGGGTGCCGGGGCTGAGCCGGAAAGCGGCGACGCGGCCGCCGGATTTTGCCCCGCTCTGTGCCCGTCCCTCGAGTGCGGGGCAGGACGGGGCCTCGCCAGCCGCCGGGACGGCACCGCGGCTTCGCAGAGCCAGCTGCGCGGCGCGGTGCTGCCGAGGCACCGCCGCTCTTCAGCCGAGTCCCCCCCTCGTTTGCCGCAAGCGTGGGATCCAGCAGCGGCTCTTCCCGCCGGGTCTCTCCGGACCCGGTGCTGGCAGGAGGCATCGGCGAGCGCGGTGGCCGGTAGCGCTTGCCGGGAGGGCCGGTGGGTCCGGCGTCACCGATGCGTGGGGTCCCCATGGCTGGGGCAGGCGGGGTGAGTGTCCCCAGGAAGGGTCCGGCTGGAGCAGCCTTGGCACGAGCCCTGCGCCGGAGTTTGCCTGTTAATAGCCGTTGTTTGGGCCGCGGCACGGCTCTCGGCACCAGCCATTATATCCACACAATCGTGCGGCCGGAGCCAAGTCGTTAACAATGCGCCCGCCGCCTCCGCGGCCACCCGTCCCTTCGCCGCCTCGGAGCCCCGCCGGGATGGCGGGCGCGGGGCGGGGGAGAGGAGCGAGGCTGAAGGGCAGCCCGGCGCACCGGGGAGCCGGGGACGGGGGCGGCGTGCCCAGAGCGTGCCAGATCTCAGCATGTCATGAGCGTGCCAGGTCTCAGCACGCCGTGAGCGTGCCGGGTCTCAGCGTGTCATGAGCGTGCTGGGTCTCAGCACGCCGTGAGCGTGCCGGGTCTCGGCGTGCTGGGGATGGGGTGGAGGGGTGGGACTGGTGCGGTGGCAGGGTGGGTCGGTCTGGGGACACCACCTTGGCGAGGGGCTGCCGGTGCTCGGTGGGTGCCCCGGCACCGGTGGGGCTGGAGCGTGGCCAGCGGCACCGTGAGCTCGCTGGTAACTGGAATGGGGTCCGGAGCCCGTGGGAGGGGGCGGTGAATCCTGCCCTTCCCGATGGGGTCCTGGGGAGCAGCCGCTTCGGCTGCCTGTGAATCAGGGGCTGCTTTAATTTACCCAGAGCTAATTAGCAGGAGGATCTGATTAGACCCTCCATCGGGCTTGCGCTGGATGCGGCCGGGGCGCTGGCGTCGCGCGTCCCAGCGAGGGGGGGCTGGCAATGACCCTTGGCCGAATGGGATTAAGAAAAATTTTGGAGAAAGGGCTGCTCTTGCCGGCGGTGCCGGTGGTGCTGGTGATGCCGGTGATGCCGGTGGTGCCGGTGGTGCCGGCAGTGCCCTCGCTACTGTGCCGAGCCGCTCTGGGTGGGAGCTGGGGTGGTCAGGGCGCTGGGGGGGGAGAATGAGGTGCTGGGGGGAGGCAGCGTCTCCCTGGGGGTGCAGAGCCCGGCGTTGCAGCCGGCGCCGGCAGCGTCCCACGGCCGCGTCCCCCCCCCCCTAACGCCCACCCTGCTCTCGCCTCGCAGGACTCCATGTTCTCCCTGGCCCTGAAATGCCTTATCAGCCTCTCCACCGTCATCCTCCTGGGCCTCATCATCGCCTACCACACGCGGGAGGTGCAGGTGGGTCCCGGCGTCGCCGAGCGGTGGGTGGCTGGGGTGGGGGGCTGGGCTGGGCTGCGGCGTTTGCCGGCCGCTCCGGTGGGACGTGGTAGCCGAGCTGGCAGCCTGCATGGAGCCTCCGTGCTGGGGTCTCGGGGGTCTCGGGGGGTTGGCGAGGGGTCTCGGGGGACGCGAGGTGCCGGGCGCTGAGGGCTCTGCCGGGACGCGGGTGCCTGGCGGAGCTGCCGGCGGCTGGGGGGGCTGCGGCCAGGAAGGGCTCGGAGCGGCCGAGGTGCCAAGCAAAGCTGTGAAATCCTTCGCTAATCAGGGCTGCCCACTCTCCCCCTCCCTGTCCGCCCCGGCTTTGCTGGGAAATGAAAGGGCTCCCAGTTCGCTCCAGGAAGGCGGCGCTTCCCGGCGGGATCCGGCTTCGGCACGATGCCGGCGTGGGCCGGGGACGGGAGGAACGAATTACCAGGGGAGGGAGCGTCCCGGGAAGGGACGCCGAAACCCCCAGCCCCAACGCCCGGTTGTTGGGTGCACCCGAGACCCCCCCTCGTCCCGCTGGGGCTGGGGGCTGGGCGGGCTGGGGGGGCCGGGGGCAGCTACCCCCCTCCCCGCCCGCCGCCGAGCCTGCCGGTGGGCTGCCCAAAGCAAATATTTGAGAACTCGGTGTTTTTATTTTTGCTGGAATAATATTGACCCTGCGGTGGGGGGGGCGGCGGCTGGGGTCACCGGGCGAGCCGTGCCCCGGTGCCCGCCAGCTTCCCCCCGCCGCGTTGTTCCCGGGAGCGCGTTGCGCCCGCCCGAGCGCCGCGGGGGGCTTCGACCCTTCTCCGCCCGCCGAAATCCCCGCCGAGGGACGGCGTCCCCGACCCCGAGCACCGGGCACCGAACCTCGGCGCGGCCGCGCTCCGCCGGGCTGGCGGGGAAGGGGATGAGATCGGTTTGACGTGATTTGCCGCGGACGGAGCCGCGCCGGCTGCCGATCGCCCCGTTATCCCCGAGGGCTTACGAAGGGATTGCCGGGAATCCGGCGGGGATGGGAGCGGGGCGGACGGAGCTGGAAATCCGCAGCCTCTCGTCCGTCTCGCCCCGCCGCGGCACTGCCGGACCTCCCCGGCCTCCGGGAGAGGCTCCACAGCGGCTTCGACCTCTTCCCTCATCATTAATTGCGTTAATTGCAGAGTCTCGTGGGACATTTCCAGCTCTCCCTGTGCCTCAGTTTCCCCAGTGCTGGGTCCAGCTCCTGGGGTCCTGCCTGTCCCCTCCCTGGGTGCTGTCGCCCAACGGGCTGGGAGGGCGGCGGGTCCCCAGGGTGTCCCCGTGCCCATCGCCCCCCCACCAAGGCTGTGGGTGAGCGAGACCCCCGCACCCCCCCGGCCTCCCCGCTCTGCTGCGAGGCCACGAGCCGCTGCTAATTGCGCGCGTCGCTCGCTCTTCGTTAGGCTGAGGGTGCGCAGAGAGCTGCCGGTCCTCGCCCTCCCGGCGAGGCCTGACCCCCTCCCGGCGTCACCGGGCTCAGCGCCCCAGAGATGGCTCCGCTCTGCACCCCCGGGCAAGGTCTGCCACCGCCGCGGTGCCCCGGGGTGTGCCGAGCCTGCTGTCCCCTGCCAGTGCCACCTTCGTGGCCGCGGCGTGACGGAGCACGGCGCTGGTGAGGCTGCCGGCTGCGGCCGGGGGGGCTTGGGGGGGCACAGCCCCCCTCATCCCTGCCCTTGGGGTGCCCAGGGCCCTTGGTGCATTCCCTTGGGTGAAGCTTTTTCCCTCGCTTGGCCGGAGCTGCAGTGGCCAATGCGCTTGCTCCTTCCCCTGCCGGAGCCGGCGCGGGTGCTGGGGGTGCTGGGGGTGCTGGGGGTGCTGGGGGTGCTGGGGGTGCTGGGGATGCTGGGGATGTTGGGTGTGCTGAGGGTGCTGGGGGTGCTGGGGATGCTGGGGGTGCTGGGGGTGCTCAGGATGCTGGGAGTGCTGGGGATGCTGGGGGTGCTGAGGGTGCTGGGGGTGCTGGGGATGCTGGGGGTGCTGGGGGTGCTCAGGATGCTGGGAGTGCTGGGGATGCTGGGGGTGCTGGGGATGCTGGGGATCCCCCATCGGGTACCGCTGGACCGCGCCGGGGTTTCCATGGAAACCCGCAGCGATGCAGGGCTGAGAGGGGCTGACGCGGGGGGGGAACCTGTCCCAATACCCCCCCCACCTTGCTCCTTCCCTTCCCCGACCTGGCCCGTGGCGAACCCCCCGACAAGGCTCCCTGCCTTTTTCCTCTTGCCGATTTGTTTATTTTTAACACCCTTTTCCAGGAAGGAACGGGCTGTCAGCTCGCTGAGGATCTCCCCTGGCAGCTTGGAGCGTTGTTATAAACAATTTCTCAAACAAAGCAGCTAAAAAGAGCAGAGCTTTCCCCGCAGAAAGGGAGGTGGCCGGGGACGGCCGCTCCCTGAGTCAGTCCCGGTGGCTCTCGCCGTCCCCGGGGAGAGCCCCGCGTGCCGTGCCGTGGCGGCTGGCGCAGGTGTGCCGGGGCCTCCGGCGAGGCGGGAGGGTTGTTCCCGGGCCTGGCGCCAGACGGGACCGCGTTCCCACCCACGGCTCGGGCTGGAGCGGCCACGAGAGCTCCCGGCCCCCCCCGGGACGAGCCGGGATCGCTCTGTGCTTTGCCGGGTCGAGGACACGCCGGTGACGGTAGCGCCGGCTGCCACGTCCCCCTTGGATCCCTGCCCAGCGCGCCTTTGCCAAGTCCCCGAGTGTGTCCCGGCTGCTGGAGGTGACACCGGTGTCACCGTCACACCGGGGACGAGCCGATGTCCTGCCTCGGCGGGTGACCCCCGGGGGTCTGGCGGCATGCCGGAGGGGCCAGCCCGTGCCGTCCCCTCAGCCGTGGCAGAGACCCCGACCCCATCGCGGGCGGTGGGAGAGGAGCTGGTACCCAGGATGAGCCGGCGGTTGCTGTGACAACCGGATCCCATCGCCGCCAGCCGCCGGCTGCTCCGGCTGCGGCGTCCCCTCCCCAGAAGCTGCCCTGGCGCTCGGGGCGTGATGGCCGTCGGCGGGAGCCGAGGGGCCGGGGTGGCTCGTGCCGGTGCTCTGTGGCACCGCGGCTCGCCCGTCTCTGCGCCCCGGCCGAGGAGGCCGTGCCGGGAGCTGCGCCGTCCCCGTGCCGTGCCCGGGCGCGTGCTTGAGGCCGGGCACCATAAAGCTTTCTGGGGCGTCCCCAGCACCGTCCCCGTCCCCTGAAGGCGCGGGCAGAGCGGCGGCGGGGACGGCGAAGGCTCCTTCCCACCATTTCCTCCCCCATCCATCCCCGGCCCTCCCGGCCAAAGCCACCCCCAGCCCCGCGGGGCTCTGGGGTGGGTCCTGTGGCGGGGTGCTGGGGGGCCGGGTCAGCCGGGGCCGCGGGTGACCATGTGGCTTTGCATCCCGGTAGCTCTTTGTGATCGACAACGGAGCCGACGACTGGCGGATAGCGATGACGTACGAGCGCATCCTCTACATCAGCCTGGAGATGCTGGTTTGCGCCATCCACCCCATCCCCGGGGAGTACAAATTTTTCTGGACAGCCCGCCTGGCTTTCTCCTACACGCCTTCGCGGGCAGAGGCGGACGTGGACATCATCCTGTCCATCCCCATGTTCCTGCGCCTCTACCTGATCGCTCGGGTGATGCTGCTGCACAGCAAGCTCTTCACCGACGCCTCCTCGCGCAGCATCGGCGCGCTCAACAAGATCAACTTCAACACCCGCTTCGTCATGAAGACGCTGATGACCATCTGCCCCGGGACGGTGCTGCTGGTCTTCAGCATCTCCCTCTGGATCATCGCTGCGTGGACGGTCCGGGTGTGCGAGAGGTGAGGGGGGTTGGGCGGGAGGTTGGGGACGCGCGGCGGTTCAGGTTGTGTGGTGGTTTGGGATGCGCAGTGGTTTGGGATGCGCGGTGGTTCGGGATGCGCGGCGTTTCGGGATATGTTGCGGTTCAGGCATGCGCGGCAGTTTGGGATGGTGTGGCGGTTTGGCGTGCATGGCGGTTTGGCGTGCATGGCGGTTCGGGATGCGTGGGTGTTTGGGATGCGCGGTGCTTCGGGATGCGCGGCGGTTCAGGTTGTGTGGCGGTTCGGGATGTGCGGCCGTTCGGGATGCGCGGCGGCTTGGGATGTGTGACATTTTGGGATGTGCAGTGGTTTGGGCTGCGTGGCAGCTCGGGATGCGCAGCCATTCGGGATACGCAGCGGGTTCAGGGATACGCGGCGTTTCGGGATACGCGGCAGAGCTGCGGTGTCCAGGTGCCCCATGGTGTCCAGTTCTGGGCTCCCCAGTTCAAGAAAGATGAGGAGCTACTGGAGAGAGCCCAGTGCAGGGCTGCGAGGATGAGGAGGGGACTGGAGCATCTCTCCTACGAGGAGAGGCTGAGGGAGCTGGGCTTGTTCAGCCTGGAGAAGAGAAGGCTGAGAGGGGACCTTAGAAATGCCGATCAATATCTGCAGGGGGGGTCAGGAGGACGGGGCCAGGCTCTTTGCAGTGGTGCCCAGCGACAGGACAAGGGGCAACGGGCACAAACTGAAGCAGAGGAAGCTCCAGCTGAACCCGAGGAAGAACTTCTTCCCTCTGAGGGTGACGGAGCCCTGGCCCAGGCTGCCCAGAGGGGCTGTGGAGTCTCCTTCTCTGGAGATATTCCAGCCCCCCTGGCCGCAGTGCTGTGCCCCCTGCTCTGGGTGACCCTGCTTGGGCAGGGGGTTGGGCTGGGGGACCCACAGAGGGATTCTGTGATTCTGTGGAGGGGTGCAGCGATCCAGGGGTTCAGCAGCCGCCGGTCCCCACCGACAAGGCCCCGTCCCCGGCAGGGATGGCCCTGTCCTCGCGGCGCGGTGCCTGGGGACAGGCAGGGACCCCGGCGAGGGGACGGGGTGCGGTGCCAGCTGGCGCAGGAGCCCCGGGAGGGCGGGTGGGCGACGCGGGGAGCGGTGGGAGCTCGGGGAGAGGCCGGAGGCGCGGTGACACCGACGAGTGGCAGCGCCTGGCTCGGGCTCTGGCATCGCAGCGGGCGACTGCCATGACAACACCGCGGTGACAAACCCGCTGCCGGATGGCATCACGCCGACACCGGCATGCTCGGCGCCGGGGTTGCTGTGGCGACCGGCCCCGGTGGGTACCGCTGCGGCTCTGGCTCTGGGGGACGTGGTGGCACCCCTTTGTCCCCCGAGGGGAAGCGGGGGGCTGTGCGGGGCACCCAGCCCACCCCAGCTCTCTGCCAGAGGGGTTTCTCCCCGGCCGCGGCGCAAGGTGCCGGCAGCACCCATCCGTCCCAGGACAGGGTGTCCTGTGTCCCGTCCCAGCGCGGGGCCACCCGTGTCCCCGGGAGGCTGCGCTGGACGCTGTGCTGCCGTCAGGGCGTGGGTCACTGCCCCGGAGATCTCCTGGAGCCCGGGCTGGTCTGCGGGAAGGCGCCAAGACGACGCACGCGCGCAGTACGGTTCGGCGTCTGCGGATGAACCAAATCCCATGAAGCCGTGGCGGCGGCTGCGTGGCGACCTGGGAACCGAGGTGCGAGCGATCGCGCCCGCCGGCACCCCGGGGACGCCCAGCTTGCTCCGGGCCGCTGGATGAAGGCCACCCCTCCTCGTCCCCAGGGCGGGACCCTGGCGCTGGGCGCCCTGCGAAGCAGTTTCAGGGCGGCTGGCGGGACCGCGGCAGCGGCGTGGAGCGGAGCGCTGCGGTTCGACGGGCTCTGGGGGGCTGTGGTTGCCGCTTCAGGACGTGGTGGGGAGGTTTTTTATTTGTGCCTCGCGGGAGGACAAGCAGGGGGGTGGGTTCTGCACCTGGGGGGCTCAGGCTGCAAACCCCAAGGTAAAGAAAGAACCGTTAGAGACCAAAAAAAAATTAGAAATGATGCAGACGAGGCGCTGCAGACCACCGGCACGGCAGCCGCCGCGAGCTGCCGGCACCTCCCTCGGTCTGCAGAGCGGCAGATGCCGGCCGGGCTGGGGGTGCGCCGAGCCGGGGGGCTGCGCGACCCCTGGGACATACAGAATCACAGAATCCCAGCATGGTCGGGGTTGGGGGGCCCTCTGGGGATCCCCCAGCCCAGCCCCCTGCCCAAGCAGGGTCACCCAGAGTAGGCTGCACAGCACCGCGGCCAGGGGGGCTGGAATATCTCCAGAGAAGGAGACTCCACAGCCTCCCTGGGCAGCCTGGGCCAGGGCTCCGGCACCCTCAGAGGGAAGAAGTTCTTCCTCGGGTTCAGCTGGAGCTTCCTCTGCTCCAGTTTGTGCCCGTTGCCCCTTGTCCTGTCGCTGGGCACCACTGGGAAGAGCCTGGCCCCATCCTCCTGACCCCCCCCTGCAGATATTGATCGGCATTTCTAAGGTCCCCTCGCAGCCTTCTCTTCCCCATGCGCCGGCCCCGAGGGGTGCACCGGCCCTGGGCCGTGCGTCGGCGCTGGGTGCCGCACAGCTCCCGCAAGGCCGCGTCCCCGTGTCCCCACCGACGGCAGGTCGCTGCACCAGTGCTGGAAACCAGTTTGCTGCGGCTTGCGGGGCCGTCCCCAACCAGCACCCGCTGGGAGGTGGCTGCGCCGCGCCGAGACGCGGTCCCTGGGCTGGGGTGGCCTGGCCATGGCGCATCGCCCCGCGCCGCAGGGTGCTCCGGCGTCGTCGCCCGGCATCCTCCGGTGCGTGCCGGGGGGCTGCAGCTCTCCGGAGGCAGCGAGTCGCTTAGCAACCTCGCCCGCTCGCCCGGCGATGCCGCCTGCGGTGCCGGCAGCGCCGGCGTTGCCGCCGTCCCTGCCCGCCGACGGCGCGCACGTGTGCTGCCACGTGCAGCCAGCCCCGCTCCCCGGGCTGAGGGCGCAGCCACGCCGCAGCTCCCCGCACCGATGCGGTCGGTCCAGCCGAGCCGGCGCTGCCGCGGCGTCCTGGCATGGCGATACTGCGCTCGGTGCCGGCGCGGCGCGGGGCTGCGGCGATGCTCGTGGCCGTGCCCTTCGCCGGAGCGGGCGGTGGAAACCCGCGCCGGGGTCTGGCCGCCTGCGGCAGCGCTCGGCGTGAGCGGGCAGCCCCTCATCCCGGCCTCGGCGCGGGCCGGCCCGTCCTGTTTCTCAGCTCCTTCGGCTCAAAGTGCTCCTCGGAAGGGAAAACATCCGTCTGTCCGGCCGCGCCGTCACCCCCTTGCCCAGCACGATGCTCTCGGGGTCGTCAAGAGCTCACATCCTGCGGGATGCGACGGCTCGGCCTCTCCCGGGGGAACGCGCGGGCCGGGATGGGGGGTCCGTGCTGCTGGCCAGGATGGGGGGTCCGTGCCACGGGCCGGGATGGGGGGTCCGTGCCGCTGACTGGGATGGGGGGTCCGTGCCACGGGCCGGGATGGGGGGTCCGTGCCGCGGGCCGGGATGGGGGGGTCCGTGCTGCTGGCCGGGATGGGGGGTCCATGCCGCTGCCGGCCCCAGGATTTTGGGGAGCGCAGCCGTGGGCGCAGCGATGGGCTCCCACCCTGCCCGAGGGTGCTTTCTCGTGCGCCAGGATCTCTTCCGAGTCTCTGGCTGCTTTGGGGGGGGAAAAAGGGGAAGAGGAGAAATCCCAGCTGCTCCGGGCGCGAGGAGCTGGGATGAACCCGGGGCGGGGGGGGACTGCCAAAAGCTCCATCTGGTTTCCCTCTGATGGGTTCGTGAGGAGGCTGGGAGCAGCGTGCCGGGGAGCGGGGTGTGCGCGGGCAGGAGGGCAACCGTCCTCTCCGTGGCACGGTGAAGGTGCTGCCCACCCGTGACGTGGGGCTGGGTCCCACCGCCAGCCCCTGCTCCGCTGCCGGGAGCCAGCGCTGCCTTCCCCGGGATGCATCCCCGCTCGGCTCGGCCGGGCTCGCCCCGGCCCTGGGGAGCCGGAGGCAGCTGGGCTCCCGCTCGCGTGTTTGCCGGAAGAGCCGCCGCCGGCTGCCGGGCCGGCCAGCGCGGCCGCTGACCTTCCAGCTCAGCAGGGACGTGGCCGTGGAAAGCTGACGGCGTCCTCGAAGCCGCGGCCGCTCCACGTGCGCTTGGTCTCCAGCGCCTGAGCCGTTCCCCCGCGCCGGCCGAGAGCCAAGCGCGTGCCGGAGGCTCGGCGCGATCCGTCCCGGCCGTTCTGCCGGCACCGTGCCCCGGGACGGCGCAGGGGCAGCGGGCTCAGCCCGAGCCGCGGCGGCGGGGGGGTGAGGAGGAGGAGGAGGATGATGCCGGCGGTGAGCTGGCACGGCCGGCGGGCTTTGCGGAGCCGCAGCCGCTTCTCCCATCAGCCGGCTCTCGCCGCCGCGCCGCGTGGCGCCGGGGACGCGGTGACGGGCCCGGGACGCGGTGACGGGTCTGACCGAAAGCAGAAGCCCTTTCCGTGGGTTTTCCTGCACCAGAAACTGCGCAGCCGCGGCTGCTGTGGGGTGTCCTGCCGCGTTACTGACCCCCGTTGCCCGGGTGCCCCCGTTGCTCCCCGCCGCCGTCCCCGTCCCCTGCGCCGACGCTGACGCCCGTGTCCCCGTGGCAGGTACCACGACCAGCAGGACGTCACCAGCAACTTCCTGGGGGCCATGTGGCTCATCTCCATCACCTTCCTCTCCATCGGCTACGGCGACATGGTGCCGCACACCTACTGCGGGAAGGGCGTCTGCCTGCTCACCGGCATCATGGTAAGCGCCGTGCCGAGCCGGTGGCCCGTCCCGCCGGCCCTGCCTGTCCCCACCCGACGCCAGCGTCGGCGGATTTCACGGGGAGCCGCTTCCCGGCCGCCTCGTCCGTGCACGAGGTGTAGGGGCTTCGGCTCCCGGCAGCTGGCAGAGCTGTGATTGCAATTACCGGTAATTAGCAGGACGTGGCGGCGCGGCGAAGGAGGCGGTGGTGCGGGCTGGGGGGGACAGCAGCCGCTCCCTGCCCCTGAGCTGGGGGTGGGTTTGGACCCGCGTTCGGCGAGGGAGGGGGGACCCGAGCCGCGGTGGGGTCAGGGGTGTCCCCAGGGAGCAGAGCGGCCCCCGAGCATCCCTTGGCCGTCCCCGCTCCCGCCGCCTGGCTTCCATCGCCCGGAGCGATCCCAAATGCTGCCGCCGAGAGCCGGGACCAGCTGGGACCCCTCCACTCCCCCGCGCTCCGGCCGGCATCACCGGCCTCGTGGCCGGAAGGTCACCGTCCCCGGGGCCCCCGCGTACCTGCTCCGGCGCGCCCATGAGATGTCCCAGCTTGCGGCGCTCGGCGGCCGGGGTCCTGCGGTCACGGCTTCCCCGGGGACCCACCCCAGCCCCCAGCACCCCCCCCTCAGCGCCAGGCCCTGCTGACAGAGCCGTCCCCGTGCCCCCTTCCCAGCCGGGGCAGCCTGAGCTGCCGCCCGGTGCCAACCGCGCTCGGCTCTGCCACCGCCCCGCGAGGGCCATCGGCCGCGGCGGGTCTGAATTTTATATTATCCGCAAATCTTTGATCTGCCTGGTGCAAGGTCGGGCGCCGGCGTGGCTGATGCCGCGACAGGAGCTGAGCAAGGGAGAAAAATCCCTTTTTTTTGGGGGGGACGCGGCATTTCCCAGCGCCGCGGCACGGGGGGGGCGGCTGCTGGCTCGGCCGAGGGGGTCCCGCTGCCGGGGGCTCCCCCCCAGCCGTTACTTTGCACCGTCTGGCAAAGCGTGCCCCCCCCTCCTGGCACCCATCCGGCTGCACAGCCCCGTTTCGGCAGGGATGGGGACCCCCCCGCCGTGGCCAGGGGGTCCCCTGGGGTCCCCAAGCCGCGGCACCGGGGACGGCCGTCCCGCCGGGGAGAGGGAAGCGGCGGGAGCCGAGGCTTTGGCGCCTTCGCTTCCCAAATGAGTGCCGGAGGTGGCGGCTGCGGCGCGGGTCCGGCCCTGATCGGCGGGATAAGCGAGGTCCCAGCTGTCGCTGCTGGGAGATGCGGGGATTCGGGGGGGTCCCCATTTGGGGGGCCCCTTTCCCGCTCTCCCCCAGGTCGCCTGGTGCTTCCACACCGCTCTCCCCATCCCATGGTGGCATGGGGCAGGTCCCCAGTCCCCATCCCACGGTGGCACCGGCATTGGTGTGTCCCCATCCCACGGTGGCACTGGCATGGGGCAGGTCCCCAGTCCCCATCCCACGGTGGCACTGGCACGGGGCAGGTCCCCAGTCCCCATCCCATGGTGGTACTGGCATGGGGCAGGTCCCCATCCTATGGTGGCACCGGCATTGGTGGGTCCCCATCCCATGGTGGCACCGGCACGGGGCAGGTCCCCATCCCACGGTGGCACTGGCATGGGGCAGGTCCCCAGTCCCCATTCCACAGTGGCACCGGCACAGGGCAGGTCCCCAGTCCCCATCCCACGGTGGCAGTGGCACGGGGCAGGTCCCCAGTCCCCATCCCGCGGTGGCAATGGCACTGACACGGGGCAGGTCCCCATCCCATGGTGGCACCAGCATCAGTGGGTCCCCATCCCATGGTGGCAGTGGCATGGGGCAGGTCCCCAGTCCCCATCCATGGTGGCAGTGGCACTGGCATGGGGCAGGTCCCCATCCCATGGTGGCACCAGCATCAGTGGGTCCCCATCCCATGGTGGCAGTGGCACTGGCATGGGGCAGGTCCCCATCCTGCGGTGGCACTGGCACAGGGCAGGTCCCCAGTCCCCATCCCGTGGTGGCAGTGGCATGGGGCAGGTCCCCAGTCCCCATCCATGGTGGCACCAGTAAGCAGGCTTAGCCTGGCCATTTCCAACGGGAGTCGCGCGCTCGCTGCTGATTGCTGCTGACCTCGTTAATCAGCCCCAGCCTCTCCCGTTAATTACCCAGCGCATCGTCAGCCGCTCAAGGACACCCAGGCTCTGCCGTACCTCCTCCTTAGGGTGCAGTGGGCGGGGGCCATGGAGCTTTAGCTAATTAGGGGGGGTTGTGATGGCGAGGGTGGGAGTGCTGCTGCTGCAGAAGGGTGCTGCAGGGTGACAAACCGCCTCCCTGACCGGTGTCCCCACGCAGGGCGCCGGCTGCACGGCGCTGGTGGTGGCCGTGGTGGCCAGGAAGCTGGAGCTCACCAAAGCCGAGAAGCACGTCCACAACTTCATGATGGACACGCAGCTAACGAAGCGGGTAAGGTGCCGCGGGGGGGGGAGCTGGGGACGTGGAGGGGGGAGCTGGGGACGCGGGGCAGGAGCTGGGGACGTGTGGGGGGGAGCTGGGGACGTGTGGGGGGGAGCTGGGGACGCGGGGCGGGAGCTGGGGACGCGGGGCGGGAGCTGGGGACGCGGGGGGCACCGTGGCGGAGGAAGGTGGCCGAGTGCCGCGGGGGCAAGCGTTCCGGTGAAACCGAGCGGCGCCCGCTCCGTATCGGGGATTGAGGCGATGCGGGGTGCTCAGCCGTACCCCCGAGAGGAGAAGCCCCCCCCCTTTTTTTTTTAACCCCTGGGAGGACACAGGGTCGCTCCTCTTGCAGCGCGTGATCGCGCTTCGCTCGGTGTCGCGAAGCCAACCGGGTCTCGGTGATTCGGCGCCTCGCCTGCCATCGCCGAGAGCCGCGCCGCGAGGCTCCTGCGCTTTCCATCCCCGAGGAGGGGGCAAAAACCGAGGCCGGCGGGGGGTTCTGTGGGGTTGCCGGTTGTGCCGGGGTCCGGCGTCCCCGGTAGCGTGGGGGGGTTGCGGGAGGTCGCCGGTCCCAGCAGCCTCGTCGTGGCGAAGCGTCGGCAGCCCGGCAGCGCCGTGGGACGCAACGGGCTCCGCGCGCCGGTGGCAGGGGGGAGGTTTTATATCGGCGACGGCGGCAAAGCTGGCGTCGGCGCGGTCCTCGGAAGGGCGAGCTCGCAGTGCTGGGATGTGGCCGGGGCACCCCGCTGCACCCCGGGGAGCGGAGCCACGTCCCGGCAGGAGCCCTGACGCCCCGGGGACGGTCGGGGACTTCGGCGCGGCCGGGCTGGGAAAGCAAACAAGCAGCCGGTGGGGCCAGCTCCCCCCGGCCGTGGAGATGGATCCGTGGGCTCCGGGCCAGGCAGGCGGCAGCCGGCTCATCTCGGAATGAGCAGCAGAGCCGCGGTGTAGCCGGGGGGGCCGGCGGAAGCCGCACCCTCGTGCCGACAGCCCAGCCGGGACCTGCCAAAAGCGGCAGATGGACGCGGGAATGGAGAAAGACTTCGAGATTTTATTTTTTTTTCTTTTCCTGCTTCTTGAGGCTTCGGGCGCAGCTTCACGCGCGGCGGTGGAGCGGCGGTGCGGGTGCCGGGACGCGCCGGTCGGTGCGGGCAGCTCTGCCTGGCCTTGCTCCCGTTGGAGCCGCCCGTGACCCCTCGCAAAGGCGCGGGAGACGGCGCGGGAGCGGAGCCGATCGCCTCGCTCCAGCTGGGACGAGTCGAGCGCTCTTGCAGCACCGGCTCGCGGCCGGAGCCAGACCGGCGTCTCCGTGAGATGCCGCAGCCTGCGCGCCGGGGCCGCTGACCCGCAGCCGTCTCTCCTCTCGCAGATCAAGAACGCGGCGGCCAACGTGCTGCGGGAAACGTGGCTCATCTACAAGCACACCAAGCTGCTGAAGAAGATCGACCACGCCAAGGTCCGGAAGCATCAGAGGAAATTCCTCCAAGCCATTCACCAGTAAGGGGCTGCGTGCCGGGGCCGGGGGGGGATGCTGAGCCCCAGTCCCTGGGGAATCGTGGCCAGGGGTGTGGACGTGGGGACAATTTGCCCTCGCCGGGGTCGCGGGCAGGGCTCTGGTTGGGAAGGGGGTGCAGCGTCGCTCTTTCCTTCTCCCCAGGCTGCGGAGCGTGAAGATGGAGCAGAGGAAGCTGAGTGACCAAGCCAACACCTTGGTCGACCTCTCGAAGGCAAGTTCCCCCCGGAGACCTCTCGGCTCAGCCAGGCTCCCCAGGTGTTTCTCTTCACGCGGAAAAGCGAACGCGGAGCTGGCTGACCGCGGAACGCTCCGGCTCGGCCGGGAAGAGCTGCCGTGGGAAGGCAGGAGGAGGAACAGAGACACAAACCTCACTTTGGCCTCTTCAAGGAGCTACTGGGAGGAATCCCGTGGGCCCAGGAGGGTTGGGCTGGGTGACCCACAGAGGTCCCTTCCAACCCCGACCATTCTGTGATTCTGTGAAGCCAGGGGCTGGTGGGGCTGCACCCTGCTTGCGGGACGGGTGTTCGCTCCCTGCGCCCCATTACGCAGCCCCCGCCGGGGTTACCGGGGCTTGGCCGCCCCGTTCCCTCTGCCTGCGCTCCCTGTGCTCTGCCGGCTCCCGGAGCGGGCTGAGATGGGGCAGCTCTCGGGGCTTTGCTCGCGGGTGGGGGTTACGGGGCTGGGCAGGGGCACCCACCCCTCCAGCCCTGGCACTGACCCCTCCACTGTCCCCTCTTCCCCCCCGCCCCGTAGATGCAGAACGTGATGTACGACCTCATCACCGAGCTGAACGACCGCAGCGAGGACCTGGAGAAGCAGATCGGGAGCCTGGAATCCAAGCTGGAGCAGCTCAGCGCCAGCTTCAACTCCCTGCCGCTGCTGATGGCCGACATGCTGCGGCAGCAGCAGCAGCGCCTGCTCGCCGCCGTGCTGGAGGCGCGGGGGGTCGGCGTGCCGGTGGGCACCCCCCAGACTCCTCTCTCCGAGAGCCCCATCGGGGTCAGCTCCACCTCCTTCCCCACCCCGTACACGAGCTCAAGCAGCTGCTAAAGCGCAGCCCCCCCACCCCACCCCCTTAGCCCCCCACGGAGAGGGGAAGCGTTTCCGTGTGGGTCCCGAGGTCTCCGTGGATTTTCTGCTGGTCCTCGAACCGCCGCGGGACCCTTCGGCCGGAGCCGGCGGGACCAGCGGCGCCGAGCGACGGCCGGAGCTTCGCCAAGGCCTCGGCGTCGGGAATCGCATCCCCGTTCAGGTGCCTCTACACGTGGTGAAGGAAGGGGACGGCAGGCGACGCCGCGGGCGAGCGCCTGCGCCGCAGCGGCCGGCGGCAGACGGAAAAACCCACGCTCAATCTCAGGTCTTCACATTCGAAACACAAAACAAAGCGACGAGTCGGAAGCACTGAAGCGACGGAGACGCCGGACGGAGGGTTCTCCCTCCCCGGCGTGGACCCCGCCGGGGGCCGGGGCGCTCCCCTCGCCCCCCCCGCCCCTCTCGCCATCGCCGAGCCCCGCCGGGCAGATGCCAACGTGGTGGTTTCTTGCACAGGCTCTGCCCTACGCTGCCCACGCTCCAGCCCATCTCACCGGGACCCACACAAACCCCCCCCTCTCCGGTGGGGTGCCGGGGGTCTGGCCGTAACCCACCCGGGGGGGGTTCTCCGGAGCCGTGAGTGTTTTCTGCCCGGGCAGAACAAGGGACGCGTCTTCTTTCTGGTCCTCGGTGTCACCGTCTGCCCGGAGCCGCGCGCCGGAGCCGGGAAAGCAGTGCCTAAAGCGTGCTGGCGCCGCGGGGCCGGCGCGGCGACGGCCGATGACGGGGCTGGCAGGCCAGCCCGGGCGCCCGGGGGGGGTCCCCAGGTGCTCACATCGCCGCCCGCCCGGGAGCCCCCCCCCCAGCTTTTTGGGAAGCCGGCGGGCTCTTCTCCGCGGCCTCGGAACTGCCCGATGATAAAACCCCATCAGCCGCAGCCGCCTCCGCTCGCAGCGGGAACGCCGGCGCTGGAGCGTGGCCGGCAACGCCGGATCCGCCGGGATGGAGCAGGGGCTCGCCGGCAGGCGATGTCGTAGCGGGGGGCAGGCGCTTCATCTGTTTAAAACAAAGCCCGTCACCTCCGTGCCACTTCTGCTGGGTTTGGCGGGGACCGGCAGCACCATCCGGCGCGGGCGCGGCGCTCGGCCGCTGGCTCTGCCTACCGAAACGCAGCCCCTCATGGTTTGCTTTTCGGTTTGGTTCTTTTTTTGCCGGTGTCCGGCTGCCTGAGGTCCCCTCGGGCGTCACTTCTGGAAACAGCCATTTTCTGTTCTGCTTTCACCATTTTCCCCTTTTGTCTCCCCGGTTCTGCCGCGGGGTCGCGTTCGCGCTCGGCCGGGTCTTCGCGCGGAGCCCTGCCGGCTGCCGCCGGGCTCCGGCTTCGGGGCCGGTGTTTGCTGCTCTCCAGGAAAACTCAGCAGAGGCTATTTATATATTTTTAAACAGATGAAGTAACCGTGTAATTACTCCGCACTATTAATTACACCTCGCCCAGCAGTGTCAGTAATTGTAATCAGAGTCACTGTGTTACTCCAGGTATCCTCAGCCTGTGATCCCCCCCTCTGTAACTCTCCCCCGTCCACAAACAGCGCCGGGCCGCGTGCGCGCCGAGGCAGGGACGCAGCACGCGGAAACGCCGCGCGCGGCTCCGCGGGCTGCCGGGGGTAGGTGGTTTTACTCCCCGTGCCCTGCCATTAAAGTTCCATAGAAAACAAGCGGTAGTTAGCGAGGAGGGCTTCCCCCCCAGCCAGCGGCAGGAGGAGGAGGAGGAGGAAGGCTGCACAGCGGGAGCTCTGCCAAGCGAGCTCCGGTGCTGCGGAGGGGGCTGCGTGGAGCCCGCTGGCGGCAGGGCGGCGAGCCGTGGTCGTTCCCGTCGCGTTCCTGGTCCTCGTCCGGCTGCTGGGAAGGAGCTGCTCTTCCCAGCTCTTCTCGTTAGCGCGATGGCAGGGGCTGGGAGACCCTCAGCAGCCCCCCAAGGTCCGTCCCTCGCCCCGCTGCTGCTCCCCGCCTGCCTACGGGTCGCCCTCAGCCCTACCTCCCCAGCCGGAGACGCTTCTGCCCCGCTCCATCAGGAGGTTTCCAGCGTGGCGATGGAGAAAACCTTGGAAATTCTGAGGAGGAGCCCGGAACGCCGCGGCTCCGCGGGCAGGAAAACGTTTCCGTGCGTCTCCCGGCGTTCGAGAACAAACGGCCGCGTGCGCGGAGTGCGGCGCCGAGATGCGTCCTGGGGCATCGGCGAGCCGGAGGAAGGATCGACGCTCGGGAATCGACGTCGCCGGCGGGAAGCTCCTTACGGACTGGTGATCAAGTCTGGGAAAGCCAACGGAGTTGGGGAGGACCGGGCGCTGCCGGCGTGCTGGGCCCCGAGGCGCTGGAGGGGACCCGGGGCGAGAGAGCCTTGTCTGGGGGCAGAGCCGCGGCTGCAGCGGGGTTTCGGCAGGAGCTGGGCCGGGGCGGTGTCATCTCTGCACCTCGTGGCCCCCCAGCCTCGTGTGTCCCCCCCCAGCCTGCGCCCCAAACAACCCCTCTGCCTGCTGCCCTGGGGCTGCACCCTACGCTCTGCGCCTTGCACCCTGCGTCCTGCGCACCCCTGCACCCCCCATCCCGCACCCTGAGCCCCCCATCTCACACCCCGCAGCCCCCACCCCGCATCCCCTGCACCCCCTGTATCCCACAGCCTGCACCCCCATCCCACCCGCTGCATCCCACTCACCCCTGTGCCCCTCCATCCCACACCCTGCACCCCCCCACCCTGCATCCCACGCACCCCTGCACCCCCAATCCCACACTCTGCACCCCCATCCCACACTCTGCACCCCCATCCCACACCCTGAGACCCCCATCCCATACCCTGCATCCCACTCACCCCTGTGCCCCCCCATCCCATACACTGCAGCCCCCCACCCTGCATCCCATGCACCCCTGCACCCCTACACTGCCCATCCCACACCCTCAGCCCCCCCATCTCACACCCTGAAGCCCCCACCCTGCATCCCATGCACCCTCACACCCCCATCCCACACCGAGCCCCCCATCTCACACCCTGCACCCCGTCCCACACTCTGCACCCCCATCCCACACCCTGAGCCCCCCATCTCACATGTTGCAGCCCCCACCCTTCATCCACTGCACCCCCATCCCACACCCTGCACCCCCATCCCACCCGCTGCATCCCACACACCCCTGTGCCCCCCCATCCCATACACTGCAGCCCCCCCACCCTGCATCCCATGCACCCCTGCACCCCTACACTGCCCATCCCACACCCTGCACCCCCCATCCCACACCCTACAGCCCACGCACTCTTGTGCCCCCCATCCCACACCCTGCACCCCCCATTCCACACCTGACAGCCCCCATCGCATACCCTGCATTCCACGCACCCCTGTGCCCCCCATCCCACACGCTGCACCCCATCCCACACCCTGCATCACATACACCCCTGTGCTCCTCCATCCCACACCCTGAGCCCCCCATCCCACACCCTGAGCCCCCATCTTACACCCTGCACCCCCATCCCACACCCTGAGCCCCCCATCTCACACCCCGCAGCCCCCACGCTGCATCCCACGCACCCCTGCGCACCCCCATCCCACATCCTGCACCCCCATCCCACACTCTGAGCCCCCCCATCTCACACCCTGCAGCCCCCACCCTGCATCCCATGCACCCCTGCACCCCATCCCACTCACCCCTGTGCCCCCCCATCCCCCACCCTGCACCCCACACGCTGCACCCCCATCCCACACCCTGCATCACATGCACCCCTGTGCTCCTCCATCCCACATCCTGAGTCCCCCCATCCCACACCCTGCACCCCCATCCCACATCCTGAGTCCCCCCCATCCCACAGCCCCCACCCCGCTCCCTGCACCCCCATATTCCCCCTGCAGCCCTCCCAGAGCTTCAACGCCGGTGCCGGCAGCGCCGAGGGGTCACCCTGGGCACGGGGCTCACCAGTCCCCACCAAGGCCAGCACCGGGGCAGACCCCTGCCCAGCCCAGGGAGCCGCCCTGAGCCCACGGTGAGGGCAGGCATGGAGAGACCCCCCCCCCAGCATGCGCCAGCCTGCGGCATCCCCCAGTGCTGGGGGGCTCTGGGCCCGGGGTGCTGTCCTGGTGGGCTCCCTGCGAGCAGCTCTCGGTCACCGGCAGCTGAGCTGCCTCGGTGCAGCCCCCGGCTCACGCGCCGGCGAGCGTGGGGGGCTCGAGCCGAAGCTTCCCTTACCGGGGCTCCGGTAAACGGCTCCGGTAAACGGTCCCCAGCCGGTGCCGTCTGCACACCCGAGATGGTCATTTGGGAGCATCGGGACGAGCGGGGAGAAGAGCTGGGACCAGCGAGCGAGGTGGAGGAAAAAGCACAAGAACCAAACGGCGACGCAGAGTTCTGATCCCAAAGAGACGCCGACCTCCCGCCGCCGGGAAGCATCCGACCCCGCGCACCGACGGGGCTGAACCCCGAAGCCCCTCCGGGACCCCTTTCCCCCCTCCCCCAGCCACAGCCGGTGTCATTTTTGGCACAGCCTCGGGTTTTTTTTGCCTCCACGAACCTCCTCCCTGCGCTGCCTGCGAGGAAACGTCCCGGAAACGCCGGGAAAACACCGCGTCCTCGCCGCACACTCGCAGGCGTTGCTGTCCGGACTTGGGGAGCTTCGACCTGGGTTCGCATCTCGCCTCTGTACTGCTCGCTTCTTTTTTAACAATAGGGGAAAGCATAATAGTTTATTTTAACTATGAAATATATTGCTATATTATCAAGGTTATTGTAACTTTCAATTATGGTTTTGTACCCAACCCGGGGGGCGGCAGGCAGCGACGCCAGCCTGCTGCCACAAATTGCCTGTTTCTGGGTACAGCCGCTGCTCCCGGAGAGGACGGAGGCCAGGGCCGGCAGAGGAGGGGTGCGGGACCCCAGCCGGAATGGCTCCCCCCCCCTGCAGCCTTTAACCCCCCCAGGTATTCATTCCCATTACCTGGAAGCTGGACTTTACCAGGTCCAGATCCACGTAGCCCGACAGTACCGGAGCTTTGCTTCTCCCCAGGGAAAGGTCTGCCCCCCCGCCTCGCTTTGCTCCCAGGGTCTCGGCAGTTTCTGGAAAGCCATTTCCCCCCCAGTGCGTCCCCTCGGCTGCAGGAGGGTCTCAGCTCCCCGGGCACGAGCTGTGCAAGAGCCAAAATTCCCATTTTCCCCCCAGCACGGAGGCTCTGGGGCTGCTTCCCTCCTCCACCGGCCTTTCGGCACCTTTTGGCTCGGCACAGGATCCAGGCGGGCTTCGAAGACCCCCCCCCCGGGGAATCACTTGTGCCTAGGAAAGGGTGAGGGTGCGAACGTCCTCCTCCCCGGCAACGCCGGGCTGCGCCGCGCCGGCCGCCGCGAGCCGCGGCTCCGCGTTTGGCTCCGGAGCCGCGCGGGCTTTGCGCAGAAGGATGCGGGCACAGACAGCGCGCTCGCTTTTTCTTCTCAGGGCAACACCTAATTTCTGGGCCGGGGGCAAGGGGCAGCCCCGCGCCCGCTGACCCGCGCTGCCGCGGGCGAGGGCTGCGTTCCCGGGAGCGATCCCGCTCTGCCGGGCTGAACCGCTCCGAGGGAACGCGGCCGCCGTGCCCCGGTCCGGGCTTCACGCCCTGCCCTGCCGAGCTCTGGCTTTTACTCCCTTCAAACTCCGGCTGCGACGGCGTAGGAGGACGGAGCCCTGAGCCTGAAAGAGAAGCGCGGTGAGGTTGCAGGGGCTGCTCCGGCTCAGCCTTGCGGCATTTTTACTCCTCCAGCCTCAGAGAGCATCCCTTCCTCACCTCCAGCCCCTCAGCTGCTGCACCTGATCCCCGTTGGATCAAGATTTGCGGGCAAATAAGTCTTAAAATGTTCTTTTGCGGCCCCGATGCTCCTTCCCAGTCTTCCCGCACGGAGCGGGACCGTGTCCGGGAACGAGCGGCGCCTGCGGGACCAATTCCTGCTGCTTTTGTCCAGAGAAAGCCCAAAAGCCCCTCGCTGGCTCTTCCCCACCAGACTTGCCGTGCTGTCATCGTTACCACCGTTATTAATTGCAGCTGTGCCGGCCTGACCCTCCCAGCCCAGTTAAACCCAGCAGGGCCAGGTCCCAGCAGCCACGAGCTGCTGGGAGCCCCGGGGGCTCCCTGCTGGCCCCCAGACCTGGAATTCCTCCGCAGGGATCGGCTGCCTGGGATGGCCCAGCCGGGGCTGCTCCTGCCCCACGCGTTTGCCCCCGGTTGGGGGGCGGTGGTCGGGGGGAGCTGCCCCTCGCTGGGACCAGCGCGGGGGGTTTGCGGCTCTGCCGGAGGTGAGGGGCTGGTTCCCCAGGCGGGCAGGGCTGAGCCCCCCCTGCTGCCAGCCCAGCTCTGGGGGTGCCTGGGGATTTCTGGGGTGCTCGGCCCCCCGGCACCGCTCTCTCTTGGGCTTCTCCCACCCAGCACCTCCCAGCCGGCTCAGAGCCCTGGGCGATGGCCGCCAGGTAGGTTTGCGGCGGGGGAAGGCGATTCCAGTTGGAGAAGGGGAAGATGCTGCTGCCAGGCTCCATACTGGTCCCAGCTTCTCCTCTCCCAGCTCTGAGCTCCCGCCCCAAGGGCACCCAGAGGGCTCGGGGTGGCGGAGAGAGGCTTTTGCAGGGGAGAGGAGAAGCTGCTCCACGGGATTAGTTACTTCCCCGTGGGATGAGCCGTCTTGGAGCCCCGTGGGGCTCCGGCATCGCCTGCCCAGCGGCTGCTCTCGGCCGGGGACTCCGGTGCTCCGGGCACTGCCCGATGCGCGCGCAGCTCTGCTCCTTCTTCCGCCCAAAGTCTTCTTCGCCCAGCGCTGAGGTCTCAGCACGCCCCAACCTTCCCACGCTTGCGCGTCTCCGTGGTCAGGATCCGGCCCCGGGCTTCCATCCCTCCTCCGGTGCGATGGCAGCCGGGTCTCTCAGCTGGGGGGGGGGGGGGAAGCGGGGACTGCCCCGTCCCCACAGCATTGCCATAAACCCGAGCTGTACCCAGAAACAGGCACGTTTTAAACTATGGCTTTAACCTGTTCACTGTAAAAAGTGCCTTGGACTTTAATCTGAAGAGGTCAGTATCTATAAATATTTACCCGTGCGGGTGTGTAAGTACGCAGCGAGCCATGTGTAGTTACACACACAAATATATGATATCTACGGACATCCGGAAAGGCTTCGGAGCCCTCTGTTCTGCTGCTCCCGGGCGCTCTCTGCCTCGTGCCGCCGGGGTCCGGCTGCGGGGCCGCGTCGGAGGCGTTGCTGCCGCGGCTGCACCTCGCCGTGGGGAAGCCTCGCGCCGTGGGGGGGTCCCCAGCGGTGCTGAGCTCTCCCGTCTGTCCCCGGGAAGTGGTTTTGTGTCTTTCGGGGTCCGTCTGTGCCCTCTGGGGAGACCCTGGCGAAGGGGGAGCATCTCCCTTGGGCGGGGGGATGCTGAGGCTGGGGCGGCGTCTCCGGACCCCCCGTGCCGGGAGCTGTGGGGCGATTTGGAAAACCATGGGCACCGATGGCTGCCTCTCGGGGACCCCCTGGCTTTGCGGGAGCAGCGAGGAGTTTTCCAGCCACCGGCTCCCCAGAGGGTTTTTTGAAGGGGGTCGGGGCTCCCGTGCGCTCAGGCTGTGGCTCAAGGAGGGAGCGGAGGAGCTCGACGGCGTGGCTGATGCTCTTCCCTCCGACTCTGCGCCGAGCGTCCTCGAGAAGTTCCCTCCCGCTCAGCCCCGCTCTGCCCGAACGTGGGAGCTGGGCTGCTCCCTCCAGCCCCGCGAACGGCTCGGTTTGTCTAAAAAAGAAACACGGGTGAAAGCTGGCTGGGGTGCAAAGGGCACGAAAGCGGCTTTTGGAGGGCACGCGTTCCGTCTGAACATGAGGAAGAACTTCTTCCCTCTGAGGGTGCCGGAGCCCTGGCCCAGGCTGCCCAGAGGGGCTGTGGAGTCTCCTTCTCTGGAGATATTCAAGACCCGCCTGGACAAGGTCCTGTGCAGCCTGCTCTGGGTGACCCTGCTTCAGCAGGGGGGTTGGACTGGGTGACCCACAGAGGTCCCTTCCAACCCCTACTATTCTGTGATTCTGTGTTGGTAGGGAGGAGGGGGAGCTGGAGCCTTTCCCACCGAGCACCGCGAAACCCAGGCGGCGAGTCAAAAGCCTTGCTCCGAGCCCGGCAACGCCGCGCCGCCAGCTTCGGCTCGTCCTCATCTGTCGGCCGGGCGGGTGCCCATGGGCTCAACCCCCCCCCCCCCGCTAACCCGGCCATGGGGGTTGCAGGGCCAGGCGAGGAGGAGGGGGGTGATGCGCAGGGGTTGAATCGTGATGAATTGATAAATTGGGCTCTTTTTTTTTTTTGAGCTAATACCGGTAAATCCTAAAAATGCCTGCAACAGTCTGGGGGACTCTGATAGGTGAGTAAAACCCTTGAGCTTCGTTTGCAGCGTGAGTGGCTTAGCCCAGCAGAGCCCTAACGAACGCAGGCAGCTGTGTTTCTGATACTGCCCACGGAGACAAGGCAAAACTCGATTAATCTTTGCGTGCGACATGAAATCTGTTTTTATTAATGGCTCGGGATTAAGGCTTCTCCAAGGAGAAAGAAAATCATGTCCGTAACGCGGCTCTCCGCCTCCCCGCGGCTGTTTGCCCTTCGCTTTCCCAGCCCAAGGACGGGGAGAGGGAGGATGCTGCTGTCGGGGTGAGGGTCTGGGCATCTTCACCCACCGCAGCGCGACGTGGCCGCGGCAGCACCGGGGTCTGCGGTGACAGGAGGGGAAAAGAGGGGGGGGGGAAAGAAAAAAAGCGACTGTTTTGCTCAGCAGTTTGTTGATAGAGCTTTTTATAAACGGCGGGGAGCTGCTGGCCTTCCGCGAGGGAGAGGAGAACCACGAGCCGACGGCTCTGCGAGGCACGGGTCTGAGTCCGCTGCGAGCGAGCGGGACGTGGGAGGCAGCTCCCGGGGACGAGGGAGGGCAACGGGGACCGGCGGCCTCGGAACAGGCTCTGTGCTTGCACACAGGCAGGAAAATGGCTCCGGCGCTGCGCTACGGCTTCTGCACGCCGGCGTTTCCTCAGCTCGAACGCCGTGAGCCTGTCTCGCTGCGGAGCAGCTCTTGCTCCCGAGGGGCTGGGGCAGGCGGGGAGCGAGAGGGAGCTGTGGCTTCCGGATCTGGTCCACGGCTCCTGAGCCCAGGCAGAAAAACCTCCCGTAAACACCCTCGCCTCAGAAATAAGATGAGCTGGGGCCTGTCCTGCAGCGATTTCCATCTCGGATGGGCTCCAAGGTAAAATCGGGGCTGCTCAGCTGCTTATTCACTGCCCCAGCCGTGGGATTGCACCGACGGGGTCGTTCGTTAGTGCTAATTATCCGTGCGGCGGCGTGAGGTCTGCAGGCCAGATCGCGCCTTCGGAGAGGTCTGGGCAGCATCAGCCAAGCAGCTCAGCACCGTGAAAACCTCAGCTGAGCCCTGACGAGCCCGGCGAGGGACGCTCCGGCTCCCGCTCCGCGGCCGCACCGCTGGGGTTCGTTAGGCGCCGGAGCCTGTGGAGGATGCAGCTCCATGGGAAGATGCCGGGCTCGGGCTAAAGGTGACCGTGTCCCTTCGTGTGGGTGTGGAGAAGCCGTCTCTGCTTCCCAGAGCCCACCGGCCCGCTGCTCGCACGGTAAGAAGGGTTCCTCCGCAGGGATCGGCTGGAAAACGCGGTGGTGAACGCTGCTCTGCTACCGAAATGGGTATTTCTGGGCTTCCTGCTGGGGAGCAGCCGCCGTGCTGGAGCAAGAGCCATCGCCGCCAGCCGGCCGGTGGCCGGGGCTTTGCCGCCGAGCCTGCGGCCACGTTACCACCTCAGCCGCGACGACGTTTCGGCAGGGCCAGGAGCGGGGTCCGACTCCAGGGTCTGCTGGGGAGAAGGCACTGGGTGACGAGACCCCCCCCCCACAGCCACCCCGCGCCAGGGGAAGCTCTGGACCAAAGAATGGAAACCGCCAGGCGGCATCTCTGGAAGCGCGGCGCGGCGTGGGCGCCGACGGGCTCGGCAAAGCCACCGCCGAAGCCAGCGCAGCCCTTGCCACCGCAGAGCCTGGTTTCCAACCCGTGCGAGGGCTCAGGCGTCCTTGCAAAAGTCAGGAGGCAAAAAGTGACGTCCGTGAAAACGAAGCTGAGCTCTTTTCTGTTTGAAAAATAACGGGATTTGGGTGCGAACTGGTGAGCGGTCCCCAACTGGGGCCGGGCAGAGGGACAGAAATCCCCATGACGTCTCAGTTACCCCACCCCAGCCCCTCGCCGTGGCTCGCTGTGCGACGGGCACCGACGCAGCCGGCTCTCCTCCCTCCTGCTCCCGCTGCCTCGGAGAACGTCGGCGGAGCTGGAGGTGGCCCCGGTTCCCAGGTACGGAAGAGGCAGCGTCAGCGCCGCACCATTCCCGCGGCTCCTCTCCTCCCTCCGCCACGCCAAGCTGCGCTGGCACGGGGCCGGGGAGGATGCTGCTGGCTCCAAACCTGGCACTGAACGTTGGTTGAGAGCAACAGGTTTTGTACTAATTAAAGAGGAATCAATTAGGCTGCAAGATACTCAGCCACCTGGTGCTTCTGACTATTTTTTCCTCCTCCTTCTCTCTTTCCTTAATGTGCTGCTGCTGCCTCCAGGGAAGTCATGAAAGAAGCAAGACACGTTCCAGTTTCTTGCTTTCTTCTAGATTAAAAAATGCTGTTTGGGAGGAAATCTGTGCCGGCCGGCCAATTAAAGTGCTGTACATGTCCCTGAGATCTGCAGCCGGCATCTCCTGTGCCATCCGTCACTCCCCCCAGCCACCCTCCTGCCTCTCCAGCAGTGCGTGTCGCTGGCTCCGGCAGCTGGTTTGTGCTGCGTGGCAGGAAAAAAAAAAATAATAACCCGCAGCGAATAAAGAAAAAAGCGGCGAAGGAGGTGTAATAGGATCCCGTGGGAGGCACAAAGGAGTCCTACGCACGAGGAAGCCCTTCAGAGCCCCGGCTGCGCCAGGCTTTCCGCCGTGAGATGGTTCATTGGAGCCTCGCTGTGCTCAGCAGCACGGAAACCAAGCGGAGAGGAGAGCAGCGGCTGCCCGCCCCGGGGTTTGCCGGGCGCTGACCTTGAAGAAGACGGCGGGGTCGGCGGGGAGCCCCGCGGCGAGCGGTGCGGGTGAACGTCGGACGCTGGCGTGGTGACGAGCGGCGGCGGAGGGCTCTGCCCGGGGTGCCCGTCACCCCCAGGCCGGTGCTTTTCCCACCCACGGCTCTGCCCTGGGGACGGACTGTGAAATCCTTTCGATTTGTCTGAGTGCACGGCAAAGCCCTCTTGCAGATAAATCCTATTTAATATTAAATATGAAAGGGGATAGCAAAGGGCAGCAAGGGGAACCTGGACTTGGCTGGCGTTGTAAAGGTCAGAGAAGAGAGCGTTAACACCGTGCCAACTGACAGGCGTTCGGAAGCTCCCGGAATCCTGGCATTAGGGAGGATTCATTAATTTAACTGATTCACTCTCTGGGAACTGCTGCATCAGGCGCACTAATTCAGAGCGGTGACAGCAACCCCCTTCTCCTCGCTGGTCTTCCTCCAGGAACAGGCTCTGAGAGGTGCCGGGCGGCTCGAGCTCTGCCTGGAGTCCCCGTCTGACACCCTGCAGCGATGCTTTGGCCGTCACCCACGAGACGGCAGCTCGGTGAGGGAGAGGCTGATGGGGCTGGAGCCACGCCAAGGAGAACCATGGGCACCCGAAGCGTGCTGGGAGCGGCCGGTCTGCCCACAGCCCCTCTCCGAGCCGGACGAGACCTCGGCCACGGTAGCACCGGGCTGGAGGAAACCACCACAGGGCAGGTCTCGCCAGGCAGACACCGTGCCAGCTGCGAAGACGCGAGCGATGAGCCCGTTAGCATCCACGAGCTGAAGGCGAAGGCTTGTGCTCACGTGGCATCCCTGCCGGGCGGCTGGCTGCGCCGCAGTCTGCCTTCTCCTGCCTGTTTTCCAGGGTACCTTTTGTAACAGCCGGAATAAAACCGCGCTGCTTCCCACCGCCGCAGCTGCCGTGGGAGTCACCGCGCCGGCTCCGTCGCCTGCCCAGCTGTGCCAGCCCCACCTGCCCTTCCCTGCCGGGCTCCGCGGCGGCTCAGAGCCGAGCACGACGGCGTGGGAGCACCTCGTCGCACCCCGGGAGCACGCTGACGCCCAAAGGGGACGAGCACGGCGTGGACAGAGGTGCTGGGGGATGTGGCAGGGTCCCCCCTTCCTCTGCTCCGCGCCGGCGGCTCTGGAGATGAGTAATGGCTGCTGACGTCTCGGGAGCGCAGGCATGGCAGCTGCCAGGGCCGTACCAAAGCTTGGGTTCACTCCGCTGAGCAGCGAGGCAAAAGCTTCTGCAAGGCCCTGGGTAGCTCTGCTGCTTCCCCAGTGGGGAACCAGCCCCTCGGGAGCAGGAGGGGGCAAAGTGGGGGAAAAAAATAAATCACTTTATGGGAACCAGCACCTCCCTGCCGTGCCCAGACCAAAGCCCCAGGTCAGGACGGGGCAGGGTGTCCTGTGCATTACCTGCACCGTGCTTACAGCTACGACAAAAATCAGTTGGAAGAAAATAAAGTATTTTTCCCCCTCCACAGGGAACTGAAGGCGCTGGAGCGATGGAGGCTTTCCACGCCGGTTCCCAGCCGTGCCTCTGCGGCCAGACGCGAGAGCGAGCAACGCTTGGGAGGACGCGGGAACTGACCCGGCCCAGTTCCTCGCTCCACATACGAGGAGCCTGGAGCTCTCGATGGGCGCTTCCGCAAGAAGGCCAAAACCTGATGGAACCTCTTGCCTCGGCAGAGCTTGCCCCTGGGGCGGAGGGGAGCAGGCACCGGCCAGGCTGATGACGCACCACCACTCCCAGGGCTGCCTTCCCTTAAAAAACGCCGTCAGCTGATTTAGGGGAGTAACACAATGTCCCCCCTGCAATCAAGCCATCGGCTTTTATCTCTCTTGTAGGAACAGGCTGCCTTCAAGAGCGAGGAAGGGATATTTTAGAGCGTCTAATAAAGCAGCTGAAAATGAAACTCAGCAGAACAATAGCCCGAGCTGAGAACTGGCGTTTGAACAGAAAGTCGGGCGGGGGAGCTGTGCGACAATTTATTTCCTCTCATTTCATTTCATAAGAGCGAAGCAAAACAAAGGGGACACCTGAGACAACTCCAGCGGGCGCCGGAGATCGAGCAGATGCTGCCATCGCGTGGGGAAGCCCCTGCTGAGCCCCGGGGGGGCTTGGGGGTCCCCAGGGAAGCAGGGGCGCAGGATGAGCCTCGCCATCCCGGGGTGCTGGTGCCGGGTGAGCAAAGGAGCCCGCTCCATCCTCTGTGGGGATAACGAAGGTACCCGCACGCAGGTTGGTTGTCAGCCGGCAGGTTGGACCGGGCTTCACGTGGCCGCGATGTTGGGGGCCGCTGGAATTTCTGCCGGCGCGGAGCAGACGCCGCGGCTGCGTAACGCCGGGCCTTCGGCAGCCGGCGGTTCTCCCAGTCTCCCAGCCCGTTCCTATGGAAACGGGTTGGGAGCCTGCCCGATTTTCCATAAAGAAGGAGAACGGAGAATGAACTCGTATCGATTAAGTGGCTATTTGTCGCATTTATAGCACTGCAATTCAGGAGGATGTATGGCCCCGCACCGCCAGCGACAGACTGTTCCCCGGGCAGGGGATATCACGTCGAGGCAGCGGAGAGCAGCGTCGTAACCTTCCCGCTCCGCCGTAACTGCAGCCAAGATGAATCACCCTCACCGAGGCTGGGTTCAAGCTTCAGAGTGAGCACAAGCAATTAAAAGGGGGGGGGGGGGGGGGGAAGAACAGATTGAGGAGTTGATCGCCGTGTGCTCCGCGTGCCGTGGAGTCATTCGTGCTTGGCGGAGCGGGCGGGGGATGCTGCGGACGCGGCCGGGCGGTGCCTGACCGCTGGTGTTTGCAGCTCTGCGGTGAGCCTCATGCCATGCCGGGGGGGTTTTGCGCACCCAGATCCTCCTAGGAACGAAGACGTGACACTGTCAGTTGGCAGAGGGGTCCTTTTTTAGAACATGAGTCTCCCCATTACAGCAAACACCCCCACGCACACCGAAAGCAAACTGGGAAACACAAGCCCCCAAACCTCTGAAGCCAGAAACCATCGGCAGAAAACCCCAAAGCGTGAAAAAACCCTCAACCTCAGCCTCAAAAAACCGTCACTGAACGTGAGCGGCAGCCGAGCCTGGCAGCGCTGGGGCCTGACTCACCGGTCCTGCGTGCCCGCGGTGACGCGGGGCCCATCGAAATGTTGCTGCCGCGGTGGGTGCAGAGTCCGCACGCGAAGGCACAGGCAGCCATGGCCTCGTCGGGACGGGCAGAGCTGCTGGCGGGCACCAGGGCCCTCCAAGGAGCTCGTCCTCATGCGTTTTGCTCCTTCACGGGCAGGTGTAGGCTGGCAGCCCCCTAAAACACACCCAGAGCCCGTGCCCATCCGTCCGGCTCCCCTCCGCATCCCCACCCTGGCAGAGGAGCGGCTGGGGGTCTCCCCGTCCGACAGTCTCAGATGTGGCTACCGCTCGCCAGCTGTACCGCAGCAAAGCGGCGCTGCCCCGAGCCGCCGGCAGCCCCCGAGCCGTAGGAACCGCCGGCGCTGCCGGCACTGCTCCTGCCTGGCACCCATCGCCGCCGCCTCGGCGCTCGCGCCCCTCTGCCAGATGGTGAACGACACACGGGTGTTTACGGGCACGCGGCAAAGCAGCCGACGGGAACAATCTGTTCTCTGCCGGTGGTTTTCCAACATGCATGGCTGGGCGGGGGCTTGCCCAAGAACAGAAGGATCCGGCGGGAGTGGAGGCTACGGATCCATGCAGGAACATCACCATCTCCCTCGGAGAGCACAGAAACCCAGAAGGGTGGGGGTTGAGAGGGCCCTCCGGGGATCCCCCAGCCCAACCCCCTGCCCAAGCAGGGTCACCCAGAGCAGGGGGCACAGCACCGCGGCCAGGGGGGCTGGAATATCTCCAGAGAAGGAGACTCCACAGCCTCCCTGGGCAGCCTGGGCCAGGGCTCCGTCACCCTCAGAGGGAAGAAGTTCTTCCTCGGCTTCAGCTGGAGCTTCCTCTGCTCCAGTTTGTGCCCGTTGCCCCTTGTCCTGTCGCTGGGCACCACTGCAAAGAGCCTGGCCCCGTCCTCCTGACCCCCACCCTGCAGATATTTAGAGGCATTTCTAAGGTCCCCTCGCAGCCTTCTCTTCTCCAGGCTGAACAAGCCCAGCTCCCTCAGCCTCTCCTCGCAGGAGAGATGCTCCAGTCCCCTCCTCATCCTCGTAGCCCTGCGCTGGGCTCTCTCCAGTAGCTCCTCGTCTTTCTTGAACTGGGGAGCCCAGCACTGGACCCAGCACTGCAGATGGGGCCTCCCCAGGGCAGAGCAGAGGGGCAGGAGAACCTCCCTGACCTGCTGCCCACACTCCTCTTGATGCACCCCAGAATCCCATTGGCCTTCTGGGCAGCCAGGGCACGCTGCTGGCTCATGGTCACCCTGTCGTCCCCCAGCACTCCCAGTCCCTCTCCGCAGAGCTGCTCTCCAGCAGGTCCGCCCCAGGGGCTGGGGGATCCCCACGAGGGATGGGGGGGCCCACAGGAGAGCCCCACCACAGCTGGAGGGGCCGTAGGGAATGGGGGTCCACGGAGAACACGGGGAGAACGCGGGGGCGCGGGGGGAGCCCCGGGGGGCAAGGGGAGGCCCCACAGGCGACCGGGCCCACAAAGGAGGGGGCGGCCTCCTCACGGACACGCAGGGCGCATGCGCGGGCGGGCGGGCTGGCGGGAGGGGGTCGGGGAGGGCGCATGCGCAGGCCGGGGGCGGGAAACGGGGCGGCGCATGCGCAGTGGCGCATGCGGCCGCCACCGCCTTGAGCCACCGCGGCCGCTGCGGCGGGCGGTGCCCCCGGGGTGGGGCGGGCGCGGCTGCCGCCTCCCAGCCGGGACGGGGCCGGTTTGTGCGGCCGGTGCCACGGCGGAGCGAGCCGGGGGAGGGTGAACCGGACGTCGCTGGGCCCGCGGTGGCGGCGGCACAGCCACGCGTTGCCCGGGCGAAACATGGCCGCCGCGCTTTGCCCTGAAGGAAGATGGCCGCGGCGCGGCTCCCTGCAGTCTGCGCAGGCGCGGGAAGGCGGGCGCTTGCGTCATCACCGTGCGCCCGCCGTGGCGGCAGCGGTGGCATCGGCGGGGGTAAGGGGGCGCGGGGGGGCCGGGCCGGGCCGGCTCCAGGCCCCGCCGCGCCACTGAGACCCGGGCTCCGGCGCTCACGGGCCTGCAGGGCGGAGCGGAGCCGCCTCCGCGGTCCGCGGGCGTCCTCCGGTTCCCACCGGGCCTGGCGACACGGGCGGGATGGGGGCGCGCCGGGCGCAGGCCGCGGTTCGGCCTCTCGTCGCGTTCCGGCAACCCCGGGGCCCGGCGCGGGTGCGGCCTCCGCTGCGGCCCTCGGGTCCCGCCATGGGAGCGGGCTCAGTGCTCGCGGCCCCGGGCCCAGCCCGCCCCGTGCCCGGTGAAGCCCCTCGGGTCCGGCGCGGCGGGGTGACCCCGGTGCGGGGCTGCCCGCGCCCTGCCTTGCTCGTCGGGATCTTCTCGTGAGGTGCGGCTGGAGGGAACGGCCGTTCCCGCCACCGCTCTCCAAACCGGGAGCCCGGCCCAGCGACGGCCGGCGGCTCCCGGGGCTGTAAATCACCGCAGGTGCCGGGGGAAGGAGCTTCCCGCCGGGGTTTGCTCTCCCGGTCCGGGCCCAGCTGTGGCTGCCGCGGGGATGGAAGCTCGGGGCTTCGGGTGCTCGCAGAGCTGAGCGTGCTCCGGGAGGGCCGAGCCGGTGGGCAAGGGCCGCGTCCTCTCCCTCCGCCTCCCGGGCGGGGCGGGGAGGCCGCTGCGGGAACCGAAACCGAAACGGAGCTCGCAGCCATCTTGCCGGGGTGACCGGTTGCCTGCAGCCTGCCCGGTGCTGCCTCCCCTCCCCGGGAGTCGGGCTTCTTTTTTTTCTCCTTTATTTTCTCACAAAATAAGGGAATTTGGCGTATAGACGAGACGGAGGTAAGAGCATTTTGTAAACACACCTCCCCCTTCCTGCCTGGCAGGATTTCTGCCCTGCCTTTGGCTCAGGGGTCGCTTTTAAAACGAGTTTGCTGAGTTGGGGGGCAGGGGGACCCCCCCCTCGCTGCACGGAGCCTCCCTAGCGCCGCACGTGGAGCCCGCGCTTTCAGGGTTGGTAAAATAAGTGGTGGCTGGGTGCAGTCAGAGGCTATTAACTTGTTCGATGAAAGGGAAATGGCAGTTGGCCTTGATGCATGTGTGGTGATGACAGGGAGCTTTACGGAGATAAGGCTTGCATCGGAAAAACGAGCTTTATGCAGGTAGGTGCCTTAACGAGGTCACCGGGGGGAAGGTAGGACAGGCACTTAGCAGCAGGTATCAGTTGCATGTTCTTACCCACTCTGTTTCACAACCAGCTGTTGTCAGAGCTAGAATGCGTCCGGTGCTGGGTTACCTATTCCTAAAAAGCACGTTACTAGCTTAGGCTGTGTCCTGTACCCGAGGAGGGTGGCACAGCCATCTGTGATAGGAGTGAAATTTGGGCTGCAGTCCCCCAAAACTTCTCACGCCCTTGCCAGCTGCGCACCTATCCAATTTCCCCGTGGGTTATCGCTTTACTTCCGCTGTGACATGATGCTTTACCGGTCACGCACAGTCCGGGAAGCAAAGGGCATTTGGGGTTTCAGACTTTTCTTGGTCTTGAGTCTGAAAACTGTCGCAAGCCTGTCGCAGCTCTGTCCTCTGACCGTGCGAGCTGCTTCGCCTCCTTGTGCCCCCACAAAGCGGGTCTGAGATTCTTCTCTCCCTCGGGGCAGAGGAGCGAAACTCGCTTGTGTTTCGGGAGTGCGGGCTGAGCCTTCGGCAGATGACATCGCGGAAAGACAAACCGCCCCTGTGCAGCTAGCTTGAAATTCAGCCCCAGGGGAACAGAAGGCTGTTTCTCGGGGTTAACTGTGCGTGTGATTCCCGGCTGCCGGGTTCTGCGCTGGGCAGAGAGAGTTTGCTGTTTGTGTTCGCAAGAATAATTTCGTCGCGATGGAGAACGGGAAAGCGTGAGGAGGTGAAGGTGCTTGAAATGCCTCAGTAGCAGGGAAGCTGTCCAGACTGCACTTCTGGAATCCTGTAGTTGTGTAAATAGGTTCTGAATTGTGGGTTTTTTCCTCCTAGCAGGTGCCGGTGCAGCACGACAGAGCGCAGAGTGGGTGGCGGCTCCCCTTCTTCTGGCGCGCGAGCGGCCCGGTTCACGCCTGTGTCCCTGCGGTGCGCTATGAGCAGAGGCGCTGGTCGAGGCAGAGGCTCGTATCTCACCCGCTCAAGACGTAACTGCCCCAGCACCAATCAAGGTTTTTTTATCCAGCCTCATACCCCGCAAGAAACTAATCAGGAAACCTTTTTACACCAGCAGTTGCTAACAGAGCGGGACACTGACGTCTGTTTGCTGCGGGGACAGGGCTCACACGACGAGGCACGCGTCAGAGGCGTGCGAGCTGAGAGATGGCAGCCCAGCTGCAGCAGAGCGGGATGGCGTAGCTTCTCCAACGCGCGTCCGTGGGTAAAATCTTCGCCACGTTATTGCCCTCCTCGGTACCATTGTCAGGAGGACTTGGGGGGGGATTCCGACGTCACCAGGCTGAATTTCCAGAGACTGTCTCTTGCTGGACAAGACTGCGAACAAGAAATTCTGACTATTTTCAGGCAGCTTGGGGAGGGGAGGACGTGTACGGTTCATGATCTTGCCCGTAAACTTAAAACGCAAAAGAAAGAGGTCAACCGTGTTTTGTATAAACTCTTCAGAGAAGGCAAGCTGCGCAGAGGCGAAGAGACGCCGCCGCTGTGGAGGATTGCCAGCCCAAGCGCGGCGAGGGAAAGAAGCCCCGCTGACCCCAGCGACGGCCGCGCAGACCCAGCCGGTGAGAGCAGAGGAGGAGCGAGGAGCGCGGCTGGCTCGGGAGACGCCGATCCCGTGATGGCGGAGACGAAGGACAAAATCTGCAACTACTTGTTCAGCGTGGCGGAAACAACGGCGCTAAACCTCGCCAAAAACATTGGGTTTTCGAGGGCCAAGGACGTGAATGCCTTTCTTAGCGCTCTGGAAAAGCTGGGAGATGTCCACAAGCAGAACACGACCCCCCCACGGTGGTCCCTGACGCACAGGAAACGCGAGCGGATGCAGATGAGGCTGAAGGCCAGTGCGGGAGCGCAGGCGGCGGATCCCACGCCCGAGTCGGGTTTGCCACCTTCCTCTGTTCCTCCGTGTCCCCCGGAGATGACCGTAGCTTCACCAGCAGCGACGACATCGGAAGAAGAAAGCGTAGAAAATGGAGAGCAGCCTTTGGGGCAAGGCGATCAGAGCGACGTCAGCGACCGGGAAGCAGCCCCGTCCGAGGACACGAAGCCCGAATTCTCCAGTCTGAGCAATTACGATAACTCGGAAAACGGCAGGTGGGCCACGGATGACATCCCGGATAACCTGAACACTATCAACAAGCAGCCCGATGAGTCGGAATCCATCATGAATTCCCAGTCTTCCCCCAGTTACGCTGCCCAGTTTGAAACTGCTTTCGCCTGTACGCCCGTAGAGAAACTGATGGCTTGTCAGGAGAAGAACCCGGTGAGCGGCCTTACCGAATATTCCCAGTACACGTGCCAGCACTGCGAGTTTGCCATGCTGGAGCAGAGTGGACCCTCTCACGAGCCACGGTAAATAAATTTCCTACGTTTCCTGAGCTGTCTTTTTGATTAAAATTGTTTGACTTCAGCTAAGTTCACCCAGGGAACTTTGTCCTGAAGGGCTTGCTCGTTATTGTTTGCTTCATTTCAGAAGAATTAGCCTAGTTGATTCCTTGCAGCAGCTGAAAAAAACCCTAAAAAATCCCAACCCAAACAAAAAAACCCAAAAGAAGGCTAAAATTTAAGCCCAGGTAGCCGAGTTTTGGCAACCCTGCACCTCATTCTGAGCAGCGAAGGTGGGATTCATCTCTTCAGCTAGGTCCCATCTGACTTAATCACTTGGCTTTCAATTTGATTGTGTGTGGGGAAGCTGGTATTTCCAAGCTACCTCTCAAGATGCTTTTGAAGAAGAGTGGTGTAAAGGGAGCCCGGAACAAAGTGCTTGAGTGCAGGTACCTTGGGTTAGACGAGGTGAACCCGCTCTGGACGCTGCTGTGGTGTAGCAGGTCAGAGCGGCCTCTGGGAGCCGAGGGTTTGCGTAATCGGTCTCTGGAGTCCTGCTTCCCCTTGCTAAGTCGTGGCTGTTCCCGAGCACCAGCGAGACGGTGAGAAGCACCATATGTGCTGCACTGGAAGATGTCAATAGATCCGCTAGACAGGAAAATTGGCCTCATTTTTAAAGATTGAGTCCTGGGCTTTGTATTTTTTTTCTTCGTAAGGAGGGATCTGAATGGATTCAGCCCTGTAACACCTCTCCAGAGCTGCTTGGACCCGTTCTCGCTGGGACCAGGTTTCCTCTGTGTAGGGCTGGAGGTCGGAAGAGAAGCCGTTGTTTTTAGATTTCGCAGGCAGGAGAGAGACAGAAATGTCAAAGGCAAGAGGCTTACGTGCGGCGACACCTGTCCGAGATGGTGGGAAGGCACTGGATGGCCCGGGAAGATGCCAGAGGGACGAGTGACCCCGAGCGACCAGGTGCAGATGGAACAGCGCAGGCTGCTTTTAAGCTTTCTTCGTCCCTATGCCGGAGACGTAAGGCTCTTTGCCTACAGCCATTACATGTCTCTGGCACTTGTGGAACGAGGCAATTCATCCTCTTCCTCCAGAACAAAATCTGGAGCTGCTCCTCTGTCGCGAACAGCTCTGGAAACGCGATGGAGCGAGGCCCAAGTGCAGAGCTGCTGGGGCACTCGTGGTGTTTTTGTCCTCTGCGTGTGGCAGCCTGGGTTTGCTCTCCCAGCCAGGAGCTAGCTGTTCCTTCTCACTTGAATTCCAGGAACGGCCTTACCTGCTTGCTCTGAGAAAAGACCGCTCTTTTCCACTCAATTTACCTCTTTGTTGTTTTCTTTCAAAGATTCAAGTTCCAGGCCGTGATTAATGGGCGCCGATTCCCACCAGCAGAAGCAGGGAGCAAAAAACTCGCTAAACAGGAGGCAGCAGCTAATGCTATGAAGGTCCTGATGAGTGAAGCGGAGGATGGAAGACATGGTGGAGTTAAACATGAAGAGCCGTTTCCCTCCGACAACTCTGACCCAGAACTGGTGAGTCTGGTTTTCTTTACTCGTGAGACTGGTCAAGCTGTTTAGTCTGACCCTGGTCTCCTCCATCCTCTTGCTGTAGCCTGCGCAGCCAGAGCCGTTGTCCGCACCAGCTCATCTGAACCTGCTTCCTGGGAAGCACCCCATCAGCGTCTTGATGGAGTACGGGCAAAAATCGGGGAACACGATCGAATTCCAGCTGCTCTCTCAGGAAGGCCCGCCTCACGATCCTAGGTACGGCACACCGCTGTCAGCTTCGGGGAGGACAGAAGCCCTTTCTTTAATAACCTTCCTCTTCAGCACGCTGCCCACCCTCCTGGACCTGTCACTGACCCCGCTGAGTGCTCCTCTTAGCCGAGGAGCCTGGGCATGGCTCCTCCGAGACATCTGCCTCCAGAAAGGGACCAAAAGTAATGCCCTTTCTCAGAGAAAGGATGCTGTGTTCCTTCTGCCAGACCAGGAACAGGTTCCAGTCCTGTAGCCTACCTGGTAGCGCTCTGCTGTGAGTATTTTAGGGCCGTTGTGGTAGACTTAAATCGGAGAAGACCCAGGAGGATTTCACTTGAACTGGGAGGAGGGAGTGATACACAGATTGAGACGCCAGTGCTTAACGCTTCTCATATGCCGTAATGTCCTGTCAGGTTCAGCTGCTGTGTGAAAATGGGTGACCAAATTTTCCCTGCTGTGGTAGGAAACAGCAAGAAGGGAGCAAAGCAAATGGCAGCAGAAGTCGCTGTGAAGATTCTTTCTGGAGAGTCTGTGCCCCATGTCTTGCCTGAACAGGTACAAAGAGCTTCTTTGTAACACCCGAGGGTTCTGGGTTGGGTCCCCCCCTTCCCTTTATTCCGCATTTCCCTAGATTTCACCCCTCAAGGTCACGTGCTGGCTCTAGCAGGGGTTTGCTGCGTGCTCTTGGCCTCTGATAATACCAGCTGCTCGGTGTTTAACGGCCTTCTCCTGTCCAACTCTGCTGTAGCCTGTCACGAAGCCCCATGGTGACCAGCCCACGCAGAGCGGTGGACCGTGGATCGCCGCTCCGGATGAATCCAAGGTGGCGAAAGCGAAGGGTGTTGGGGAGCTCATCAAATACCTGAATGTCAATCCTGTCAGTGGCCTGCTGGAATACGCCCGCTCCAACGGGTTTGCCGCAGAGTTCAAACTCATTGACCAGTCAGGACCTCCCCATGACCCCAAGTGAGTAGCTGCGGCTGTCCAGGAGGACGCTTTGCTCTGTTGCTGTTGTCCTGGAGAAAGGGCAGAGAATGCAGAATTCCCGATGCAGTTCCAGATGGCAACAGGCCGAGCCACTGCCAATCGTTATGTCCGGAGGACAATAAGCTACCTCACCCCTCTCTCCCCCTCTCTGCACTGAGTTTAAAAACGGGACTGAAATCCGTAGGTTTCTTGGTTTCTCAGAGGTGTGCTGCTGTCTTTGTAGGTTTGTCTATCAGGCGAAGGTGGGAGGCCGTTGGTTCCCGGCTGTCACTGCGCACAGCAAAAAGCAGGGCAAGCAGGAGGCAGCCGATGCAGCGCTCAGAGTCCTGATTGGGGAAACGGAGAAGACTGAGCGCATGGAAGGGGCAAACACCGCCGAGGTAAATCCTTTTCCTCCGAAGCTGGGGCTGCTTTTGTAGCCCTGCCTGTCCTGTGCCCTTCAGTCCAGCAGAAAAATGCCTTCAAGATCAGCTGTGAGATCCTCGTTCTCTGAAGGTGTAAATAAGCTGACGCTTTCCTGACATGGGTTAGATGTTTCCTGAGGGCACAGACGTACTCTTCCCTCCTGTCAGCGTCTGCTTTAGGGCTAAATTATCATCAGATTCTTCCACAAGCTACTGAAATGTGTTCCTGTGGTGGAGCAGGAACATGCTCATTTTTAATGCTGTGACTTTTTTTCTCCTCCTCCTTCCAAATTCCTTCACGCTCCGTTGAAAATTGTGTGTCAGCTCAAAAAAGACTCCTGCATTAGATAAGAGCAAAGCTCTGCTTGTCTCAGGACGGCTGCCCCAAACCTGTGCTGCTTTAAATCACACTTAGAGTTTTGTGATCTCTTAAAAGCCGCGTTGCAGGCTGCACAGCTGAGCACAGCAGCTGTGGCTCTAAATAGAAAAGCCATCAGGGAGGATTTGTCAGTCAGCAGTGCTAGAGGAGGCAAGTGCCCGTCTGCAGCGGGAGTGACTGTGCACTCTCCTCACCCGTGGCCAGGGAAGGGATTCCTCCAAAGCCAGCAGCAGATTTCCTTGGCTGAGTCTCTGGGAACAAGCTGGGGTTTGTTCCTTTGCGGTGGGGGTTTCCCCTGGCAATCCTGGGAGGCCGCTGCTCAGCCCATTTCGCTTGCTGCCAGGAAGACAGCTTGCTGCTGTCTCTTAATGATGTGCTCGAAGCAGAACTCGAACTGGTGGATGGGGTTTTCACCGAAAAACCTGAAAGAACTTCACCCACCCCTTGACACGCTGCTGTCCGTGCGCTCAACCCAAAGCTCTGCTCCCCGTGGCTCATGTTTTCTGTGTTCCTGCCTTCTGCTTGTGTAGCTGTGCTTCAGGTTAGCTACTTCTTGAGCCGTTTTGTTCCATCACCTGCTCGTGGTCTCTTGGCAATCCTGGTCTTGCGTCCCCGTTCCAGCTCCCCGTGAGTGGCAGTACCCTGCACGATCAGATGGCTATGCTGAGCCACCAGCGCTTCAACGCCCTCACCGCTCGCATCCAGCACAGCCTGCTGGGCCGGAAGATCCTGGCTGCCATCGTCATGCGGAAAGGAAACAAGGGCCTGGGAGTGGTGGTCAGCCTCGGAACGGGTACGAACAGCTTCTTCCAGCGTAAGCTGAACTCGCTTCCCCGCTAGATTCCCTGTCAGCTGTGACTAGGGAATGGCTCTTGCCGCAGGCTTCTTCAGAGAGGGCAAGAGACGTTCCCAGGGCTCGCGTGGTGTCACAAGCAATCTGGTTATAGAGAGAGAACAAAGCGAATGTGCCCGCAGCTGTATTGCTCTTAATCTTTGCTTGCATTGCTGCGCGCTAGTCTGTGCATCAGAGCGTGGATTCCTCGCCTCGTACAGCGCAGGATCCCCCAGCTTCTCCCAGCTGCATGTACCTCGGCTCCCTTCCTAGGTAGCTGCCACGCTTCCACCCAGAACGGTGGGCTGAAAAGCGCTCAGGAAGGCACACTGCCCTTAAACGTGAGGCAATTTTAAGTTTCTGCTGTCCCTAAAGTGATGTGTGCTCATTGTCCGTTTATTTTCCTAACTGCCTGGATCAGGATAATGATTTAATAGTCTGGGTGCTGCTGCTGCTGCTCCTCAGGAGCCCAAAGAAGTAAAACTTGAAGCAAGATGAAACCCTCCCTCTTTCTGTGAAGCTGAGTGTTGACTTTGACACTTGCCTTTTTATTTCAGGTAATCGTTGCGTGAAAGGAGAAGAGCTGAGCTTGAAGGGGGAGACGGTGAACGACTGTCACGCAGAAATCATTTCTCGAAGAGGTTTTATGAGGTGAGACAAGGGGAGACCTGGAGGAGAGGGAGAGGGGGCTGCCGAGAGGTGCTGACCCGGTCGAGAGGGTCGTAGCAGTGACAGTTCTTGCAGTGTTGAGAGAAGCTGTGATCCTCTAACGCTACTGTTTACCCATGCGTTGTTAAATAGAGGGAAGTTGTTTCTGATAAGGAAGGGCCATGCCTGAACGGTGCCCAAATTAGTACCGAGCTGGAGACTTGCCAAGAGCCCAAGGGCCACATCTGATGTGCTTAAAATAAAGCATCCTGCCGAGGCTGCTTGGCCGGCACGCAACGCGCTGGGTCGGCGCGCAGCTCTGAGCCGGGCTGCGGGGGGATCGGCAGGCCGGGGCCTCCGGTGGCCTTTCTGGACCTGGGTGTAGAGGGCTTCAGGAAAACCCATCGAGTGTGTTTGGGTTGATAAGTGAGAAATCCTTTCTCAGCGGTTGGAAAGGGTTTTCCCAACTAAACTGCACAATTGTTCTCTTCTCTTTATAAACATTCTGTGTGGCGCTTTGCTTTTTTTTAAAACTAAAGTGAGGTGAACTGGGACTAGCCTGGTGAGCGTCTGCCCTTCCAGCAAGGAACAGCAAAGCCAGCTGCTTGCTTAAATCCTTTGCCTGCTGCCACTGTGCTCTGTGTGTTCCTCAGCAATGGAAGGTGTTGAGGGCAGGTCCTCACCAAGCCGTTAAGTCAGAGGGCTGCACTCTCACTGACTGTCTGTCTCGGCTGTTAGTCTTGACAGCCGTGGCTGCTGGGGCATAGCAGAGCCTGTCAGAGACGAGAACAGCGAGCTCCAGCTCTCCTTGCAATGTCAGTCCCGGCACGGACTCTGCTTGAGGAGTCACAGAATGGTCGGGGTTGGGAGGGCCCTCTGGGGTCCCCCAGCCCAACCCCCTGCCCAAGCAGGGTCACCCAGAGCAGGCTGCACAGCACCGCGGCCAGGGGGGCTGGAATATCTCCAGAGAAGGAGACTCCACAGCCTCCCTGGGCAGCCTGGGCCAGGGCTCCGTCACCCTCAGAGGGAAGAAGTTCTTCCTCGGCTTCAGCTGGAGCTTCCTCTGCTCCAGTTTGTGCCCGGTGCCCCTTGTCCTGTCGCTGGGCACCACTGGAAAGAGCCTGGCCCCATCCTCCTGACCCCCACCCTGCAGATATTGATCGGCATTTCTAAGGTCCCCTCGCAGCCTTCTCTTCTCCAGGCTGAACAAGCCCAGCTCCCTCAGCCTCTCCTCGCAGGAGAGATGCTCCAGTCCCCTCCTCATCCTCGTAGCCCTGCGCCGGACTCTCTCCAGTAGCTCCTCATCTTTCTTGAACTGGGGAGCCCAGCACTGGACCCACCACTGCAGATGGGGCCTCCCCAGGGCAGAGCAGAGGGGGAGGAGAACCTCCCTGACCTGCTGCCCACACTCCTCCTGATGCACCCCAGGATCCCATTGGCCTTCTGGGCACCCAGGGCACGCTGCTGGCTCATGGTCACCCTGTCGTCCCCCAGCACTCCCAGTCCCTCTCCGCAGAGCTGCTCTCCAGCAGCTCAGCCCCAGCCTGTACTGGTGCCTGGGGTTGTTCCTCCCCAGGTGCAGGACCCTGCCCTTGCCCTTGTTGAACCTCATCAGGTTCCTCTCTGCCCAACCCTCCAGCCTGGCCAGGTCTCGCTGGATGGCAGCACAGCCTGCCGGGGTGTCCACCACTCCTCCCACTTTTGAGTCTCTGCGAAGCTGCCGTTTTTCTTTAGTCCTTGATGCTATGTTGGAGACCTCAAGGTTTTTCTTTGTCCCCGGACAGAAGCAGCCATACAAGACCCAGTCATTGTAAGCAGACCGTGGGGCCGTGCTATTGATATCGCTTGCGTTCAGCTGCCCGTGGGGCTGTTGACTCTTAATGCAAAGTCGGTGCTGACTAAAGGTGCTGGGTCAGCAACCTTCAAGTCTTCTTCCCGCTCGGATCAGGTCCATGCAAGCAGCAGCCAGCCAGGCTCGTTTCTCTCTCCTGCCAGTGCTTCCCTCTGCTCACCTGCCAGAATCACAGAATGGTGGGGTTTGGGAGGGCCCTCTGGGGGTCCCCCAGTCCAACCCCCTGCCCAAGCAGGGTCACCCAGAGCAGGCTGCACAGCACCGCGGCCAGGCGGGGCTGGAATATCTCCAGAGAAGGAGACTCCCCAACCCTCTGGGCAGCCTGGGCCAGGGCTCCGTCACCCTCAGAGGGAAGAAGTTCTTCCTCGGGTTCAGCTGGAGCTTCCTCTGCCTCAGTTTGTGCCCGTTGCCCCTTGTCCTGTCGCTGGGCACTACTGAAAAGAGCTTGGCCCCATCCTCCTGGCACCCACCCTTGAGATATTTATAAGCATTTCTAAGGTCCCCTCTCAGCCTTCTCTTCTCCAGGCTGAACAAGCCCAGCTCCCTCAGCCTCTCCTGAGTTTCTGTTCCCTCTCCTCTGTGTGGTAGGACATCTGCTTTTTTCCAAGCCTTTTCTGTAGCATCAGACACTATCTGTTGGCTTCCAGGCGTTCTCAGCCGCAGCTCCAGGTCTTCCTTCTCCCAGCAGGACCAGGAGCTGGTGGCTTGGTGCGACCGAGGCAGAGCTCGGGACCCTGCCTGGCCCAGGCAGGGGCTGGGTTGAAGCGCTCGGTGTCCGAGGGGCACAGCAGCCTTTGGACACGGTGTTGTTACTTTCAGATTTCTCTATAGTGAGTTGATGAAGTACGACCCGTCCCATCCTTCCTCCACAGAAGAAAGCATTTTTGAGCCAGCAGGAGGGAAGCGACTCAAAATAAAGAGCGGCGTTACCTTTCACCTCTACATCAGGTTTGTGCGGGGCTGTGCGGGACGCGACCGGGCTCTGCGGCGCTGTCGCACCCCGGGCTGTTTGCCGAGAGCCAGCCCTGACCTGGGGAGCGTTGGTTTTCCAGCACAGCGCCTTGTGGGGACGGGGCACTCTTTGACAAATCCTGCAGCGACCAGGCGAGCGTGGCGGGGCAAACCCAGCACCAACCCCTCTTTGAGAACCCCAAACAAGGCAAGCTGCGGACCAAGGTGGAGAACGGTGAGTGCGTTCGCTCCCTGCGCGGTGGGGTGGCTCCAGTCCCCTGAGCCTCCTTACCCCTCCCTGCGCCATGCTGTTGTGGGATTTGCAGCATTTGGGAGCCGAAGGAGGTGGGTAAAAGGGAGGGGGGCTTCCCAGGGAGTCGCTTCTCACAGAATCCAAGCATGGTAGGGGTTGGGAGGGTGCTCTGTGGGTCATCCAGTCCAACCCCCTGCTGAAGCAGGGTCACCTACAGCAGGCTGCACCGCGTCCAGGTGGGTCTGGAATATCCCCGGAGAAGGAGACTCCACAGCCTCCCTGGGCAGCCTGGGCCAGGGCTCCATCACCCTCAGAGGGAAGAAGTTCTTCCTCGGGTTCAGCTGGAGCTTCCTCTGCTCCAGTTTGTGCCCGTTGCCCCTTGTCCTGTCGCTGGGCACCACTGGAAAGAGTCTGGCCCCATCCTCCTGACCCCCCCTGCAGATACTGATTGGCATTTCTAAGGTCCCCTCTCAGCCTTCTCTTCTCCAGGCTGAACAAGCCCAGCTCCCTCAGCCTCTCCTCGGAGTAGAGATGCTCCAGTCCCCTCCTCATCCTCGCAGCCCTGCGCTGGGCTCTCTCCAGTAGCTCCTCATCTTTCTTGAACTGGGGAGCCCAGCACTGGACCCAGCACTGCAGATGGGGCCTCCCCAGGGCAGAGCAGAGGGGGAGGAGACCCTCCCTCGCCCTGCTGCCCACACTCCTCGTGATGCACCCCAGAATGCCGTTGGCCTTCTCCTTCCCCGCGCTGCCCGTGGCACTGCCACGCTAGCAAGAGCGCAGCTGCAGTTTGCCACAAGGCTCGTGTGCCTCCGACCGCCCTTTCGAGCGCTGCTTGTTCCGCTTCAGGCGTGTGGAACACGGCTGGTCTGTGATCAGCACGGAGTTCCCTTTTTCGTGCGGTATTAAAACGTTCCCCGAACCTGGAGACGGGCTGACTCCAGAGGTCACTCCACGCCTGGGTGTAGAAGACAGTTTCTCATGCGGTTGCTGCTGGGGTTTTGATTTATTGAATATCCTGGCTCTTTACAGAAAAGCTTTTCTTCCTCTCTCGTGCAGGGGAAGGTACCATTCCTGTGGAGTCGAGCGACATTGTGCCCACGTGGGACGGGATCCAGCACGGCGAGCGGCTGCGAACCATGTCCTGCAGCGACAAAATCTTACGCTGGAATGTACTCGGCTTGCAGGGAGCGTTGCTGTCACACTTCCTCGAGCCCGTTTATCTCAGCTCGGTCACGCTCGGTACGAGACCTGCGGTCCCGGCCGCGTCGGGCTGGGTGCGCTGCCCCGCTCCCTAGAACTCGGCGGTAGCGACGAGTCGCCTCCCTTCCCCCCGCGACGGGAAAGCTGCTTGTGGGGGCTGTGGGAGTAACAGACTGAACCGTCGCTCCTGGCAGAGCTGTGCTGTTTGGGAGCGAAAAGGGAGTTTGTGCATTTTATGCCGTGGGTGGAGTGGGTTTTTCTCCAAGCCTCTTGATTTTTGGAAGGCACGTGTGATCTGGGAGGGCGAGGCAGAAGTGGCCCGTTCGTGGTGTGAAACGTTGGCGTCTATAAACCCCCGCCGTACACATCTAGGGCACGCGTAGCTGATGCGGAGCCGCGTGGCCGCCAGCTTGCTGGAGCTTCTGGGAAGCGCTGGGGTTCTCGGGGCTTGGCCTGTGCGTCCCCCCTGCCGTGTCGTAACGCCTCCGTCGATCTTCACAGGTTACTTGTACAGCCAGGGTCACCTGACACGCGCGATCTGCTGCCGCGTGGCCAGGGATGGGAACGTGCTGCAGGAAAGGCTTCAGGCTCCGTACCGCGTTAACCACCCCGAGGTACCGCGGCCCCGGCGCCTCTTCGTCGTCCCGTCCCCCTCCCACCACCCCTCGGGCTCCGCGGTGGGGTTCACCTGGCAGAAGCTCTGCAGCCGGGGTCCGGAGGCCGATGGCTGGAAGCCTGCCCACTCTGTGGCGTCCCACAGCCTCTGGGGGTTACTGGTGATGAACTGGGCTGGGAAAAAGGAGACCGCGGCCGCCCCCGTAGCCTTCAGCTTAGTAAGAACCCAGTGCTTGCTGCTCTGGGCGCTGGGGTGAGCTGAGACCCTGCCTGCAGGGGATGGGAGAGGCAAGAGGCTCCCTCGCCAGCGAGCTCCACGGCAGGACCGGCGTTTAGAAACCCTCGTGCCTGTTCCGCAGGTGGGGCGAGTCAGCGTGTACGACTCGGCGAGGCAGACGGGCAAGACGAAGGAGTCTTCGGTGAATTGGTGTCTCGCTGATGAGAGCGAAGTGGAAGTCTTGGATGGCACGAAAGGGAAAGTAGATGGGTAAGAGGAGCCTTTCCTGACGCTGCGGTTCTCTTGGGGGGGGCAGCTCTGCAGAGGTGCATACGCTCTGCGCTGTTACAGCGCCTTGTGCCTGGGGGGGGTCGGGAAGAGGAATTCAAACTGACGTCAGCGAGCGTGCTTGAAGCAAAACTAAATATTCACAGAATCACAGAATATTCGGGGTTGGGGGGGCCCTCTGGGGTCCCCCAGCCCAACCCCCTGCCCAAGCAGGGTCACCCAGAGCAGGCTGCACAGCACCGCGGCCAGGGGGGCTGGAATATCTCCAGAGAAGGAGACTCCACAGCCTCCCTGGGCAGCCTGGGCCAGGGCTCCGTCACCCTCAGAGGGAAGAAGTTCTTCCTCGGGTTCAGCTGGAGCTTCCTCTGCTCCAGTTTGTGCCCGTTGCCCCTTGTCCTGTCGCTGGGCACCACTGGAAAGAGTCTGGCCCCGTCCTCCTGACCCCCCTGCAGATATTGATCGGCATTTCTAAGGTCCCCTCTCAGCCTTCTCTTCTCCAGGCTGAAAAAGCCCAGCTCCCTCAGCCTCTCCTCGTAGCAGAGATGCTCCAGTCCCCTCCTCATCCTCGTAGCCCTGCGCTGGACTCTCTCCAGTAGCTCCTCATCTTTCTTGAACTGGGGAGCCCAGCACTGGACACAGCACTGCAGATGGGGCCTCCCCAGGGCAGAGCAGAGGGGGAGGAGAACCTGATGGTTCATGGTCAACTTGTATTGCCCAGCCAGACCTTGCAACGGAGCCCCGCTGAGCCGAGAGGCCTCGCAGGCATCCCAGGGCAGGTTTTTCCCTGTGCTCTTTCATAGAATCACAGAATCACACGTTGGAAAAGATCTCTAAGATCATCGAGCCCAACCATCCACCCAACACCACTGTTTCTACTAAACCCTGTCCCCAAGTGCCACATCCACGTGGTGTTTGAACCCCTCCAGGGATGGGGACTCCCCCACTGCCCTGGGCAGCCTGGGCCAAGGCCCGACCGCTCTCTCAGTGGAGAATTATTTCCCCAGTCTCCAACCTGAACCTCCCCTGACGCAGCTCGAGGCCGTTTCCTCTCGTCCTGTCGCTGGTTACTGGGGAGCAGAGACCAACCCCCCCTCGCTCCCCCCTCCTGTCAGGGAGCTGCAGAGAGCCATGAGGTCCCCCCTCAGCCTCCTCTTCTCCAGCCGGAGCAGCCCCAGCTCCCTCAGCCGCTCCTCATGGGACTTGTTCTCCTCCAGCCCCCTCCCCAGCCTGGCTGCCCTGCTCTGGCCACGCTCCAGCCCCTCCATGTCCTGCAGGGAGTGAGGGGCCCGGAGCTGAGCGCAGCACTCGAGGGGCGGCCTCGCCACGATCCCTGCCCTGCTCCCGCTGCCCACCCCATTCCTGATCCAAGCCCGGACACCGTTGGCCTTCTTGCCCCCCCGGGCACACCGCTGGCCCACGTTCAGCCGGCTGCCGACCAGCACCCCCGGTCCTGTTCCGTGGGGCAGCTCTCCAGCCGCTCCCCCAGGCCTGGAGCGCTGCGGGGGGTTGGTGTGACCCCAGTGTCGTGTCCCTCATTGCTGCCTCTCCCTTCTCAGGCCGAAGCTGGAGGTATCTCGCGTGTCCAAGAGGAACATGTTCGCCCTCTTCCAGCAGTTGTGCGCCAAGAACAACTGCCAAGACCTGCAGAACCTCTCGGCCTACTCGGACGCGAAGGAGGCCGCCGCGGCGTACCAAGAAGCCAAGCAGCGCTTCTTCAGCACGCTGGAGGAGATGGGCTACGGCAGCTGGATCCGCAAGCCCCAAGAGGAAGACAATTTCTCTTTCCCTGATGCGTAACGTGACGCCCTGCGCCGGGGTTTCTGCGTCCGCCTTTCCCCACCCTCTTGGTGCAGCGGCAGCGTGCAGCGGCCCCCCCAAGCCTGGCTGCCTGCTCGCCGCTCTCGTTGCTCCGAGCCGCTGCCCTTCCTCTTTTTAAAACGTGCATGGAGATTACGGTCTTTTTTTATTTTAAGCCAGGGCAGGCTCAGTCCCCGTTTGCTTTTAGGTTTTCATCTCCTCTTTTTTTTTATAAAGGTCGGCACAAGAAAGCAGAGGGCTTCTCGGGCTGCGAGCTCTGCAAACCTTTAGACTCCGCACTACAGCTCCCTCGGGCAGGCTTTGAGGCAAATTTTCTCTTTGGAGAAGGACAAAAAAAGAACAACAACAAAAAAAAAAAGCTGCCAGGCTGTTTTGGGGTGTCTCTGCTGGCAGGTGGCTGGCGGCCCTGCAGAGCCGGGCTGCGGGACCCATCTCTGCAGGACGCCAGCAGGACCAGCGTAACATTCCGCGTTAATAATAATAATAATAAAAAAGAAGATTTCTGTATGATGAGCTGGCTCGGTGCTGTGGGGGCGGTGATTGTGGAGGGGTGGCGCTGGGTGGGCTTCGGAGAGGAGCGGAGGTGAGGTGCCAGCTCTGAAACGAATGGTCTGTGGGGAACTGGGGATGAAGCCTCTTGCCTGAAGCAGGGCTTGTGGGGCAGAGCCGACCCCTGGGGGGGCTCAAACGTACCCCGAAAGTGGAGGGTGGGGTTCTCCTGGCTCCTTCCCCCAGCTCTGGCTCTGGGACGGGGTCTCCTCCAGCCCTGGGAGGTCACTGGGTGGTGGCTTGAGGGGTGGCAGCAGCCTTGGCACGGAGCGGGACCCTGGTACTGGGATGGGTCTGGGGGCTGCTCTTCACCGCGGGCCCCCGACGCTGCCAGCGGCTCGGGGCACTGGGCCTGCGGGTATCGGGGCTCCCGCTGCGCTCCCCAGGACTCGGGGGGGGTCTCAGCTCCCCGCAGCGGGGACCCCCTTGTCCTGCCCTCATCCCGAGGTGGGGCAAAGCGGGAGAACCCCCCGCGTGGGGCCGGCAGGACGCCGCTTTAGGGGCGAAGCTCTGCGCCTTGGTTTAGCTGTCGGGGTGCACCCCCAGAGCGGGGGGAGCTCCAGCAGCCGCGGATTTCCACTGCCAGCGTGCGGCTTCCCCCGGCACCGCGTGCCGTGGCCCCCGTCCTCGCCGCGCTCCCCCCAGCGCGGAGGATTAGCGGTATTTATAGCAAACGCTCCGTTTCCATTTTCCCCGCTGAGGCCGATTCCTGCCGGGGAGGGAGAGCGTGGCCGGGGCCACGGCGGGGGCCGAGCGGCCGCTTGCTCCCGCCTGGACTTGCGACGGATTTATATTTTATTCCGTTTGGTCTCTCAGCTCTGGCACACTGGGGTTTGGCAGGGGACGGTGGCACCGCCGGAGCGCGGAGCAGCCGCCGGCTCTCGCTGCCCTGGCCCTGCCTCCAGGTAGGACCTAGGAGGAGCGTTCTCCGGACCTAAAAATATTGTTTTCGGGGCTGGTGCGTGCGCTCCGGCCCCGTCCTCCTCGCCGTGCGGCGGCGGGGCTCTGCCCAGCTCCGGTGAGCCCGATGTGGGGGTCCGGCCGAGCCGGGGGCTGGGGGCTGCCCGGTTGGTGCTGCCGGGAGCGTTTCACGCCGCCGCGCTCCCTCCCTCCGCAACTGGGATTTTTCCTTTTCCGACACCGATTCCTCCCCAGCCTCTTACCCCGGGCACGGGGAGCCGGAGCCCCCCCACCCAGCCCCGACCGCATCCTGCTCCCGGGGAGCGGTGCGGGATGAACCGACGCCAAAACGAACCAGCCCCGTCCTGGGTGAGCATTTATTGGGTTGCAGTGGCTGCCTGGAGCCCGGCGCCCGGCTCGGCGGCGGGGAGGGGGTCCGGGGTCCCCCGCTGTCCCCGGGGCCGGGGGGAAGGGTGCCCCGGCACTATTTGGAGGTGGGGGTGCCCTGGCCGAGCTGCAGCAGGGAGTTGGTGGCGTAGTTTTGGAAGAGGGGCTGGAGGAACATGCCGACGGTGCCGAAGACGCAGACGAAGACGAAGATCCACAAGAAGAGGCGGTCGATGACCATGGCCACGTACTTCCAGTCCTCGCTCACCTGCGCGGGGGCCGGGACAGACGCCGGGTCAGGCCGGGGACTCCGGTGACAACCGCACCCGGCGGGCGGCTGGACGCGGAGCTCGGCCGCCCCGAATCCGCTCCCTCAGCACCGCAGCTCCCAGCGCCGGCTGCCAGCTCGCCATGGGCCCCGCGGGGCTTCGCGTCCCCGGTGCCGCCCGCGCCGCTGAGCCCGGGAAACTCATCTCCCCGCTGAGCTGAGCTGGGGGGGCAGCGGCGCCGGGGCCGGCTTCGCCCCAAACCCGCAGCCTCGCGGCGATGCGCGGGGTCAGGGCGCCCGGGAGCCTCCCGGCTGCTTCGTGCGGGGGGTCGGGGGCCAGGGCCCCTCCCGGGCAGAGGGTGTGGGGGTCCCCAGGCGCCAGGCAGGCAGGGACCCCCTCGCTCCCCGGGCACGTCCCTTCCTGCGGTGCAGCACACGCTTGACACCCCCAGCCCTGCCTGCACCCCCCAGCTCTGCCCATCCCCCCCAGACCTGCCCGTACCCCACAGCCCTGCCTGCACCCCACAGCCCTCCCTGCACCCCAGCTCTGCCCATACCCCCCAGCTCTGCCTGCACCCCACAGCGCTGTCTGCACCCCACAGTCCTGCCCATCCCCCCAGCTCTGCCCGCACCCCCCAGCCCTGCCTGCACCCCCCAGCTCTGCCCGCATCCCACAGCGCTGTCTGCACCTCCCAGCCCTGCCCGTAGCCCCCGGCCCTGCCCGCACCCCATAGCCCTCCCTGAACCCCCCAGCCCTGCCTGTACCCCCCAGCCCTCCCTGAACCCCCCAGCCCTGCCCACACCTCCCAGCCCTGCCTGTACCCCCCAGCCCTGCCTGCACCCCCCAGCTCTGCCCGTACCCCCCAGCCCTGCCTGCACCCCCCAGCCCTGCCTGCACTCCCCAGCTCTGCCTGCACTCCACAGCCCTCCCTGCACCCCACAGCCCTGCCCGTACCCCCCAGCTCTGCCCACACCCCCCAGCCCTGCCTGAACCCCCCAGCTCTGCGCCTACCCCACAGCTCTGCCCGCACCTCCCAGCCCTGCCTGTGTCTTGCAATCCTGCCTGCACCCCAGCTCTGCCCATACCCCCCAGCTCTGCCTGCACCCCCGAGCCCTGCCTGCACCCTGCAGCACTGCCTGCACCCCACAGCCCTGCCTGCACCCCCCAGCTCTGCCCATACCCCCCAGCTCTGCCTGCACCCCCGACCCCTGCCTGCACCCCGCAGCACTGCCTGCACCCCCCAGCCCTGCCTGCACCCCCCAGCTCTGCCCGTACCCCCCAGCCCTGCCCGCACCCCATAGCCCTCCCTGAACCCCCCAGCCCTGCCCACACCCCCCAGCCCTGCCCGTACCCCCCAGACCTGCCTGCACCCCGCAGCCCTGCCCGCACCCCCCCGTCCCCCGCCCACCCTGCCCCGCGCGCTCCCCGCCCCGACTCACGCTCTGGTCGTCGTCCTCGCTGCGCATGTGGTCGGCGATGAAGCGCACGCCGTCCACCGCCTCCTCCAGCCCGCAGCCGCCCGCCGCCGCCGCCTGCCGCTCCCGGTAGCCGTTGAGCCCGTCGGCCTTGGCAGCGCCCGGGTTGGCGTAGCAGGCGCAGGCGCGGGCGCCGGCCCGGAGGAAGAGCGTGGCGGCGGCGGCGCGCTCGTGGGTATGGCGGCGTTGGCGCAAGCGCTGGCGCGCGCAGTTCTGCCGCGGCTGCTTCATGAAGAGCAGCGCCGGGAGCTTGCGGAGGAAGAGGGCGCGGACCCAGGGCGGCATGGTGTGCGTGGTGGGCGAGCGGTGGTGCACGTTGAGGACGCAGACGCTGGTGACGATGGAGAAGGTGACCAGGACCATGGTGAACATGAGGTACTTGCCCACCAGCGGCACGTCCAGCGAGGTGGGCGGCACGATCTTGGAGATGAGCAGGAGGAAGACGGTGAGGGCGAGCAGGACGGAGATGCAGAGCGTCATCTTCTCACCGCAGTCGGACGGGAGGTAGAAGACGAGGATGGCGAGGGAGGTGATGAGGATGCAGGGGATGATGAGGTTGATGGTGTAGAAGAGCGGCTTGCGCCGGATGATGAAGTCGTAGGTGATGTCCACGTAGGTGGAGTCGTCGGGGTTCTCGTTGCGCCGGCCCGGCAGCGCCACGATGTCCCACTCGCCGCTGGGCGTGAAGTCGTCCAGGCTGGCCACCTCGCTCTTCAGCACCAGGTCGATCTCGGTGCGGTCGTAGGTCCAGGAGCGGAACCTCATGGTGCAGTTCTGCTGGTCGAAGGGGAAGTGCTTCACCTCGATCTTGCACGCGCTCTTGTAGATGGCCGGCGGCAGCCAGAAGATGCTGCCGTCGTAGGAGATCACCGCGTTGGAGTAGAAGGAGACCTCGTACATCCCGTCGGCGCTGGGGCGAAGGGACGCGCCGTCAGCCCCCCGGCAGCGCCACGGCCTGGCCGTGAGACCCCGATGGGGTCGGGGGACTCAACGACCCCCCCCAAAGAACCACCTACTTGTTGTAGAGCACAACGTCGGGCAGCCAGATGTGCTTGGAGGGCAGGCGGACCTTCCGCATGTTGTCGAAGTCCTCGGGCTTCCAGGCGAGGCGGTAATCCTCCCACTCCTGCGGGCCGGCGGGCTCAGCGGGGCGGGGGGCCCGGCCGGGTGGGCTTGGGGGGGCCACACGGGGCAGGGGGAGCAGGGGGGCCCGGCCGGGTGGGCTTGGGGGGGCCACATGTGGAGAGGGAGGGGAAAGGGGTCCCTAGTAAGGGTGGGCTTAGGGGACCCACCCAGGGTATGGGATGGGCAGGGGGGGCCCAGGGAAAGGTGGGCTTGGAGGGGCCACACGGGGCAGGGGGGGTCCAGGGAAGGGTGGGCTTGGGGGGGGCCACACGGGGCGGGGGGGGGTCCAGGGAAGGGTGGGCTTAGGGGACCCACCCAGGGTGGGGGGAGCACGGGGGGCTCAGGGAAAGGTGGGCTTGGGGGACCCACCCAGGGTGTGGGACGGGCAGGGGGGCCCAGGGAAGGGTGGGCTTGGAGGGGCCACACGGGGCAGGGGGGGCCCAGGGAAGGGTGGGCTTGGGGGGGCCACACGGGGCAGGGGAGGCCCAGGGAAGGGTGGGCTTGGGGGGGCCACACATGGAGAGGGAGGGGAAAGGGGTCCCTAGTAAGGGTGGGCTTAGGGGACCCACCCAGGGTATGGGATGGGCAGGGGGGGCCCAGGGAAGGGTGGGCTTGGAGGGGCCACACGGGGCAGGGGGGGCCCAGGGAAGGGTGGGCTTCGGGGACCCACAGAGGGTATAGGAGGCAGGGGGTCCACAGGGCAGGGTGCAGGGGGTCCCCGCACAGGGAGGGCCCAGGGCAGGGTGCAGGGGGTCCTGGTACAGGGGGGGTACCTATGTGGGGTGCAGGGGATGCCCAGGGCAGGGTGCAGGGGGTCCCTGGGCAGGGTCCAGGGGGGGCCCAGAGCAGGATGCAGGTGGTCCCTGTGCAGGGGGGTCCCCATGCGGTGTGCAGGGGGTCCCCAGGGCAGGGTGCAGGGGTTCCCAGGTAGGGAGGACCCAGGGCAGGGTGCAGGGGGGGTCCCCATGCGGGGTGCAGGGGGTCCCCAGGGCAGGGTGCAGAGGGTCCCCGCGCAGGGAGGACCCAGGGCAGGGTGCAGGGGGGTCCCCATGCCGGGGGTCCCGGAGCCACGGCGGGGTTCCAGTGCTCCCACCTGGGTCAGCCAGACGTTGGTGGTCATGATCTGCTCCCGCTCGTGCTGCGGAGAGAGCGGGGCCGGTTACGGGGGGGCTGGGGGGGCTGCAGGGCCCCCTCCCCGCGCCAGGGCAGCTGAGCCCCGACCAACTCACCACGCTGATGAGCTGGGCCAGGGACACCATCAGCTGCACGGTGACCAGCGCCGAGCCGTTGGCCGCCGGCCGGATCAGCTTGTTGTAGCGCGCGGGGTCCAGGAGGTACTCGACCAGGCGCTCCTCCGTCGCCGTGCCCAGGGCCCCTGCGCGGGCGGGGGTCAGCGCCGCGGCTCCGGGGGCTCCGGGGGGTCCGGGGGGCTCCGGGGGGCTCCGGGACCCCCCCAGGCTGAGCCTGCGCCCGTGCCAGGGCCTGGGCTGGCAGTGTGAGGGCAGGGCTGGTGGTGTGCGGGGTGACAGTGTGCGGGGTGACGGTGTGCGGGGTGATGGTGTGGGGGGGTGACGGTGTGCGGGGTGACAGTGTGCGGGGTGACAGTGTGCGGTGTGACAGTGTGCGGGGGTGACGGTGTGGGGTGACAGTGTGTGGGGTGACGGTGTGCGGGGTGACGGTGTGGGGTGACAGTGTGTGGGGTGACGGTGTGCGGGGTGACGGTGTGGGGTGACAGTGTGTGGGGTGACGGTGTGCGGGGTGACGGTGTGCGGGGTGACAGTGTGGGGGGTGACAGCGTGCGGTGTGACGGTGTGTGGGGTGACGGTGTGGGGTGACGGTGTGCGGGGTGATGGTGTGGGGGGTGACGGTGTGGGGGGTGACAGTGTGCGGGGTGACGGTGTGGGGGGTGACGGTGTGGGGGGTGACGGTGTGCGGGGTGACGGTGTGCGGGGTGACGGGGTGCGGGGTGACAGTGTGGGGGGGTGACAGTGTGCGGGGTGACGGTGTGGGGTGTGACGGTGTGCGGTGTGACAGCGTGTGGGTGACGGGGTGACGGTGTGGGGGTGTGCCGGTGTGTGGTCTGCAGTGTGCGGGTGTGCCGGGGTGCGGGTGCCGGGGTGCTGGTGTGCAGCGTGTGGCTGTGGCTGTGGTGGTGTGCAGGTGCTGGTGTGCGGTGTGTGGTGTGCGGCTGTGCAGGGCGCACGGGTGACAGTGTGCGGGTCTGCGTTGCATGGCTGTGCGGGTGCCGGTGCCTGGCTGTACCAGTGTGCGGGTGCCGGTGTGTGGGGGTGTGTGGCTGTACCGGTGTGCAGGTGCCGGTGTGCGGGTGCATGTGTGTAGGTGCCGGTGCGTGGCTGTGCGCTGTGCGGGTGCCACAGCCGGCCCCAGGCTGCTCTCAGGCCGGGGTGGGGGGGGGGGGGTCCCGGTGGGGTGGACACACACCGGTGGGCAGCAGAGGAGCAGCCCGGGGGGGCCGGGCAGGGCCTGGAGCCCCGGTACCGGAGAAGCGGCCGGTGCCCCCCCACCCTCCTTCCCCCCCGCTTCGTCCTTGACCCCTCCGGTCCCGGGGCGGGGGGGACGGGGGGGGCGTGCAGCAGTGGGAAGCACCGGGGCAGGGCGGTCCCGTGCAACAGGCGCAGCCCCGGGCCCGGTGTCCCCCCCGAACCCCTCCCCGGTACCGGTGGCCCCCCCCCCCCCCCGGTACTTACGTCGGAGGGCGGCGAGGAGGCAGAGGACACGGAGCAGCGCCATGGGGGCGGCCCCGGTGCCGGTACCGGAGCCCGGGCGCTGTCCGCGGTGCTGGAACCGGCGGCGGCGGCCCGGGAGGGGCGGGGCGGCCCCGGGAGGGGCGGGGCGTGTCCTCGGGCGGGAGGCGGGGCCAGGCTCTGCGCCGGGCCCGCCCCAGCGCAGCGCCTGGCCCCGCCTCCCGCCCAGGACACGCCCCGACCCCAGGCACCACGTGATCCCCCCTCTAAGGGCGGGGCTCACCCCGCCCGCTCGGCTCCGCCCCCCTCGCTTCCCAGCGGCGCCTCCTGAGCGACACTTCCGGCTCGGCGTCGCCCCGCCCCTTCCGTTAGAGGCGGGAGAGGGGGGGTCACTTCCGGAGAGCGGGGCCGTCCCGCCGCCATCTTGGGCCGGCTCCGGGGGGCTGCGGCGGCGGCGGCGGCGGCGGAGCGGGTCCCTCCATGGGAAGATGCGGCGGGCGGGGGCGGAGGAGGCGGCGGGGTCGCAGGCGGCGGCGGGGGGAGGAGCCGGGCGGAGCGGGGCCGAGGTGGTGGCGGCGGCCCCCGCCGGGCGGCTCCTGAGGCGGGAGCTGCGGTTGCTCGAGTCCATCTTCCACCGGGGCCACGAGCGGTTCCGCATCGGCAGCGCCTGCCCCGACGAGATCACCTGCGAGTTCGTGCCGGGAGCCGGGGCCCGCGCCGGGGCTTCCGCCTCCCGGGGGCCGCCGCCGGGGCCCGTCCGCATCCACTGCAACATCACGGTGAGGCCCGGGGCCGGGGGGCGCGGGGGGGGGGGGGGGGCACCGGTTCGGGGGGGTCCTGGGACCGAGCGGCCGCCCCGACCCGCTCCGGGGAACCCGGTGCCGTTGCGGGGGGGGGGGAACCGGGCCTCGCCGCCCCCCTCCCCACCCCGGGGCCCGCACGAGTGGGGCCCCGGTACCGGCAGGACAAGCCGTGGCCTGCCCCGGCGGGCGCAGGCAGGGCCCGAGGGGAGGCCCCGTCCCGCCCCGGGTTCGTTGGGGGGGGTCCCAGAGGACCCTGGGTGGAGGGGTTGCCGTGGGTGCAGCCCCCGTCTCGCCCACCGAGCTGGTGCTGGAGGAGCGGAGCGTGGGCAGCCCCCGGTGCGAGGCCGAGCGGGGCTGGCGCCCGGGATGTGGCGTTGGCGGCGGCTGGCGGTGCCTTCACCCCGGGTTAACGGCGTCGGCTCCCGCATGGGTGCTGCCGGGTGCTGCCCGCCAAGAGCAGCGTGGGCAGCAGGGCGAGGGAGGGGATTCTGCCCCTTGACTCCGCTCTCGTCAGACCCCACCTGGAGTCCTGCGTCCAGCTCTGGAGCCCCCAACACCAGAAGGACATGGATGTGTTGGAGCGGGTCCAGAGGAGGCCACGAAGATGATCCGAGGGCTGGAGCACCTCTCCTCCGAGGACAGGCTGAGGGAGCTGGGGCTGTTCAGCCTGGAGAAGGGAAGGCTCCGGGGTGACCTTAGAGCAGCTGCCAGTGCCTGGAGGGGCCAACAGGAAGGGTGGAGAGGGGCTTTTCACAAGGGGGTGCAGTGATAGGACAAGGGGGAACGGCTCCAAACTAACAGAGGGCAGACTGAGACGAGATATTGGGAAGAAATTCTTCACCGTGAGGGTGGTGAGGCCCTGGCCCAGGCTGCCCAGAGGAGCTGTGGCTGCCCCCTCCCTGGCAGGGTTCAAGGCCAGGCTGGATGGAGCTCTGAGCACCCTGGGCTGGTGGGAGATGTCCCTTCTCATGGCAGGGGGGGTGGAACCAGATGAGCTTCAAGGTCCCTTCCAACCCAAACCATTCTGTGATTCTCCTGCAGCCGCTCTGGCCCAGAGCTGGCGAGGTGAGCGGCCACGGGACAGCATGGAACAGCCTCGTGTCCTGCCTTGGCCAATTTCCCAACCTCAACGAGGTGGCCAAAACCCCACCACCCTCTGCGTTGCGCCCTCTCCCCTGGGCTGGGGGCGAGTGGTGCGGTCGGAGCGGGGCTTTTCTCTGCCCTCGGCCCCGGGGTTAGCTCAGACACAGCCGTTGCGCTGATCGCTGCGATCTGGAGGGATCCGTTTGCGGGCGAGGTGGGGCTGCCGCTCCCCGTTCTGCCTGGCTCGCTGCTCTGTTCCCCGCCGGCTGCGTCGCTGTGATGGAGGTGCCTTCACCAGCAACCCCCCGCAGCGCTCCAGGCCTGGGGGAGAGCGGCTGGAGAGCTGCCCCACAGAACAGGACCGGGGGTGCTGGTCGGCAGCCGGCTGAACGTGGGCCAGCGGTGTGCCCGGGGGGGCAAGAAGGCCAACGGTGTCCGGGCTTGGATCAGGAATGGGGTGGGCAGAGGGAGCAGGGCAGGGATCGTGGCGAAGCCGCCCCTCGAGCGCTGCCCTCAGCTCTGGGCCCCTCACTCCCAGCAGGACATGGAGGGGCTGGAGCGTGGCCAGAGCAGGGCAGCCAGGCTGGGGAGGGGGCTGGAGGAGAACAAGTCCCATGAGGAGCAGCTGAGGGAGCTGGGGCTGCTCCGGCTGGAGAAGAGGAGGCTGAGGGGAGACCTCATGGCTCTCTGCAGCTCCCTGACAGGAGGGGGGAGCGAGGGGGGGTTGGTCTCTGCTCCCCAGTAACCAGCGACAGGACGAGAGGAAACGGCCTCGAGCTGCGTCAGGGGGGGTTCAGACTGGAGATTGGGAAAGAATTCTTTACTGGAAGAGACTCTTCCCAGTGGTGCCCAGCGACAGGACAAGGGGCAACGGGCACAAACTGGAGCAGAGGAAGCTCCAGCTGAACCCGAGGAAGAACTTCTTCCCTCGGAGGGTGACGGAGCCCTGGCCCAGGCTGCCCAGGGAGGCTGTGGAGTCTCCTTCTCTGGAGATATTCCAGCCCCCCTGGCCGCGGTGCTGTGCAGCCTGCTCTGGGTGACCCTGCTTGGGCAGGGGGTTGGGCTGGGGGATCCCCAGAGGGCCCTCCCAACCCCGACCGTTCTGTGAAGAGTGCTCAGGCCTTGGCCCAGGCTGCCCAGGGCGGTGGGGGAGTCCCCATCCCTGGAGGGGTTCAAACAAAGTGTGGATGTGGCAGCTGGGGACAGGGTTCAGCAGGCGTGGGGGTCATGGGGTGACAGCTGGACTTGATGATCGTAGAGATCTTTCCCAACCTTAATGATGCTCTGGTTTTTTTTCTGCTTCTCCCCAGGAGTCTTACCCAGCTGTTCCCCCGATGTGGTCTGTGGAGTCGGATGATCCGAACCTGGCAGCTATCCTGGAGAGGCTGGTGGAAGTCAGGAAGGGAAACACGCTGGTGAGGGGGCCCTGCCTGGGGAGGGGCGGGGGCGGCCGGAGGCCGGCTGCTCCGGGAGGGTCAGACCCCTGCTCCGTGCCTCCAGCCGCCCGCGGCGGGGCTGCGTCTGGCCTCGTAAGGGCCCGGGAAATTTGGGATGGGCAGCTCTGACTTCTCTTGAGCTTGATGCTGGGGTGTGATTCCCTCCTGGAGGCGGGAAGGAGCGGCCTCTGGGCCTTCGCTCGCTGGTTTTGCGAGGGGGAAAGCGTTGCGGCGCTGAGGGCAGCTGCGGCTGAGCTTGGCTTGTGGGTCTGTGCGCTTCGCTGACGCCTCTCTGCTCTTGGGACAGCTCTTGCAGCACCTGAAGCGAATAATCTCCGACCTGTGCAAACTCTACAACCTGCCCCAACATCCAGACGTTGAAATGCTGGACCAGCCTCTGCCGGCAGAACAGGTGAGTGACTCGGGAGGAGGCTTTTGAAGCTCACGAAACGAATTCTCCGGAGTTTGCTTTGGAGGCTGAGGCTTCCGAACCCCCCCAAGGAGGAACACGGCGGGGGAGGCGTTGGTCTCCGTGCCCTGGGGTGGGTTCCTGGCCTGGGCGATGCCGGCCTGCTCCCCTGGGCCTCGGTGCTGTTCAGCTGCTCTGGCGTAGTTTCCTATAAGGGTTCTTGGCTCCCCTCGGCTTTTAACCTGGTTCTGCTTGTAAATCCGTGTCTAACCTTGCCTTGGAAGCATCGGGGAAGGCAGGGGAGCCCCAGGAAGCTGACGGAGCTATCTTCCTCCCTGCCCTTTTGTCCCCGCAGAGCACCCAGGAAGAGGTGTCCTCCGAAGAGGAAGATGAAGAGATGCCGGAGGTAAGTGCCACCTCGCTGTGTGAGGAATTACACCGGAGAGCTGAGCGCAGGGAGATGCCCGCCGAAAGGTGCGAGGGCACGGGGAGCACATCCAGGAGGAGCTCGTAGAGTCCAGGCAGGGCAGAGCCCGCTGTTTGGCTCGACGGCTCGGGTGTGCTCGGCGTTTTGCTGCCGGGGACGGGAGCGACGTCTGCGCAAACCGCAGGGGACCGCAGCAGCCGAGAGGCGCAGCCGAGGCCTCCGAAGGCACGGCGGCAAGCCGAGAGCGGAGCCCCTCGGACAGCTTCTGGTGCTGCTGTGCTCTAGAGCCTGACGTTTACTGGCGGGCGATGGGATTTCCCGGTTGCCGTCGCCGGCGGGGAAGTCTCACGGTGAAAGTGGGACTCCCGCAGCGAGAAGGAGGTCGGCTGGCTGAGCGTACGAGCGGGCTCGGCGGCGGGAGCAGCAGAGGCAGCCATACCTCGCTGCAGGCCGAGCAGATCGTGCTGCAAAACCCACAGGCTTGGGTTGTTTGGTTCTGTGGTTTCGAGATCTCTAGAAGTGGGTGGAATAATCTTGAATCTCCATGGTGACGTTGAGCGATGCCTCGCGCGCTTCTCCCGGGGCGCGAGAGGCGCGGGCAGCGAGTCAGCAGCCCCGCAGAACCCGGGGGCAGGTCACTTAGCAGCAGCACACCTGGCAGTTGGGGGGGTTTTAGCGAAGCTAAGAACTTGCTGAATCAAGGCCGGCCTTTGCCAGGGTCCCCGGAGAAAATGAGGAGGCTTACGCTGGCGCCGGCACAGCCTCGCGTACCTGCCGGCGTTGCTGCTTCACGGCGGATTTTTGATGTGGGAGTCCTCACGCTCCCGTGGGCCGGAAAAGAAATCCTCGGGGATGGGGGGGGTTCCCCCTCGTGCTTTCTGCGAACGCTGTGCGGGGACAACGCTCCTGCTCAGAGCGAAGGTTTCTCGCCGAGCGGTTGGGGTTGTTGGGCTGTGTCGGAGCAGCGGAGCCGTGCCCCGGTGCGGAGCTGCGTTACGCAGGTTCATCCGCTCGGAGGGTTTTCTGGGAGGATCTCCCGTGTCGCGGTCTTAAAAATGTCAAAGCCCTTCCAAAAAGTGCTGCTCATCCAGGATAGCAGCGGCCAGCCTGGAGAGCCCAGACCCAACGCTCGTTTGAGGATTTAATCCCAGCGCTGGAGCTCTGCGCGCCCACGGCCGTTCGCAGGCGGCTGAACCCCGTGCGCGGACGCAGCGCGGCAGCCGCTGGGCGCGGGGAGAGATCTCTGCCGCGGCCCCCGATCGCCGCGACTGCTTTTGACCCGTTATTAACGTCGAGGTCTCGCACCCGTCAACCCGACGAGCGTCGTCGTGGGAAGGGACGAGGGGCAGAGCCTGTGCCCGGTTCAGGGAGAGCGTCGGGCGCGTGCTGTGCGCCGGAGAGCTGAGCTGCTCCGCCGCGAGCCTCGGGACACGCGGTGAGACGTCACCCCTTTGAGGGGAAACCGTCCCGCGGCGCTGGACTCTGTGCGTGAGGGACTCTCCCTCCTGTGCTGCCGGAGAGCTGCGCTGGTGCTGGGTTTTCGCTTGCGAAAGGGGAAGGCCGTGGCCCGGCAGCACCGCGCCGAGCGTCTGCGCTGTGTCCCAGCTGTCCAGCAGCGCGGCACGGGGCTGCGGGAGCTGAGATCCGAGTGCCCTTCAGCTACGTGGGGCTCGCTGGGGAGCATCCCGGAGATTCATGGCTGATGATAAAACAGGCAGGAGGCTTGGCAGGGACGAACCCGCCGAACGGAGAGCTTGCGTGAGCCGGGTTTGGTGCTGGAAAGGGGAGCGTGCGGCGCTGCCTGCCGGGTTTGGTACGGGAGGGCGGCGGCGGGCCCAGTGACCCTGCCCAGGCCTTGCACCTTCCACCTGGTTCGTCCCTGGGATCAGGGGAGGAAGGGTCGCGCTGGGATCCTGCCTGATTCAGGGCCGCTTCCGTCTGCAGCTCGGAGCAGGGAGGAGCGAAGGCGCGTCTCCCACCAGCTCTGCTCTCCCCTTCGCAGGACACCGAGGACTTGGACCACTATGAGATGAAAGAGGAAGAGCCGGCAGATGGGAAGAAGACAGAGGATGAAGGCATTGGGAAGGAAAACCTGGCCATTTTAGAGAAAATAAAAAAGAACCAGAGGCAAGATTACTTAAATGTACGTGTCGCCCGGCGGGCGGGCGGGTTGGGGAGCAGAGGGCCCCGAGGGCGATGGGGGCCCCTGCCAGCCCTAAGGCCGCGGGGCCGTCTGCGGGCGGAGGGACAGCCGTGGCTCGCAGGGGCTGCCGCGGAGAAGGCTGTGAGCTGCCGCTGCAGCTCGGGGAAGTAAGCGGGGGCCTCGGGTGCCCCCGAGGTGTTGGTGCTGCGTGGGGCAGCGGCGAGATCCGGGGTTCCCCGCTGCTCCTGGGAGCTGCACCTCGCTTTGTGCCCAGAGCTGCCTGCTCCTGCTCTCCTGGGCTGAGATTCTTCGGCAGCTGAGAGGGCACCGAGGCATTTCCGAGCCTGGGGTGGCATTTTGGGGCGAGGGAAATTGCTGCAGGGGGAAAGGGGAAGGCTGAGAGGCGGGGGACGCAGTCAGGTCCCCGATTTAGAGCCCGACGGGAGTTCTGGCTCAAGGGTTGGCCTCGGGGCAGCGGCTGTGGTGGGTGCAGCGTCAGGGTGCAACTTCCCTCCTCCCGAATTCCTCGCAGGGTGCAGTGTCTGGGTCTGTGCAGGCCACCGACCGGCTAATGAAGGAGCTCAGGGATATTTACCGATCACCAAGTTTCAAGGGCGGTAAGTGCCACGGGGTGGGGGGCTCGAGGGAGGGGGCTGCTGCTCCCGCTCTGCGTGCCGGGGTTTTCCTCCTCGTTCCAGCTCTGATGGGCTTCAGAGCTGCTCTGCTCCGCCCAGCTGGGGAGAGGAGCTCTGGCCTTCGGTGGCTGTGGCTCTGTCAGGAGCGAGCGACGCTGCCTCGCTGTCCCTGCTCCCCGCCAGCGCTGGGCGGGAGCGAGGGGCGTTCTGTGGGCGCGAGGGTTTGCTGGCTGCGAGGGTGACGGTGCTCCTGGCCCTCTCCTGAACCCCTGGGGATGGAGCAGTGGTGGGAAACGCCGCTGCCCTCAGGACGGCCCTTCCAGATAAGCGCTGCTCTTTTGGGGGGGGGGGAGGTGTCTGTGGCTGCAGGGCTGAGGGGACTTGAAATCTGGGGGGGGTTCAGTCTCCCCCGTAGTGACGCCCCCCCCTCTGCCTTGCAGGATACTATGCAGTCGAACTCGTGAACGACAGCCTGTACGATTGGAACGTCAAACTCCTGAAGTAGGTGGCACAGCGTGGGGTCGTGCAACTGTGGTGGATCTTGGCGGTGGGACCAAAACGTGTCCCCCCCCCAGAGGGGAAGCGAGCAGGGCAGGGGAGCGGCGGGCAGGCCGCGGGCTAGCCTCTCGGGCAGCTCGCTTGCTGTCTCCAGAAAGGGGCTGACATCTCCAGAGAAAGATGAGCTGATCTGAGGGCTCTGCCAGTCTGTCTGCTGTTCCTAGAGTCCTGGAAGAGGTGCACCAGGCAGAACCCCGAGCTTTCACACCCTCCAGACGCCAGTGCTGCCTTTCCCTTGAGCCAGGCAGCCTTTTATTCTTAAGCTGGCAGCATGCAAAAAGGGTGTGATGGTCTTCTCTGCAAACCGGGAGCAGAATGCTGACAGCCCGTGCTGTCGCTGCCCGCTGGGTGGGAACCCGAGGGCCCCCGTGGCCGCCCGGTTCTGCAGGTACGGTGGCTCTGGGCTTCGGCGGCAGCGAGCGCGGCTGACTCGAGGTGCACGGCCTCGGCTCTGACCTTCCGGGGCTTCCCTTGGGCAGGGTTGACGAGGACAGCGCTTTGCACAACGATCTCCAGATCCTCAAAGAGAAGGAGGGGACGGATTTCATCCTCCTAAACTTCTCCTTCAAGGTGAGGCTTCCCGTGCCTCCCCCTCCTCGGGAACCGCCGCCAGCCCCGGGAGCGGCCGTTTCTCAGCGGCGTTGCTTCCCTTCTCTCCTTCCAGGATAACTTTCCCTTTGATCCGCCCTTCGTCAGGGTCGTGTCCCCGGTGCTGTCGGGGGGGTAAGTAACGCTTTGCCTCGTCTGCGGTCCCCAGCGCCGCTGCGCTCCGGGGTTCCTCCAGTGCTGCCCAGTCCCCTAACCTCACTGGTGCCAGTTTGCAGTAGCTCTCCTGGGAAGCAGAGATGGGGGTAGTGGATTTTTTTTTTTCGTGTGTGTGTTTTTCCACCTGAAATCTACTGGGAAAACTTTGTCTCCGGAGCAGCGGGCAGGGGAGGCTGTGTCCGTCTCTGACCTAACCGTGCCCGTTCCCTTCCCCCAGGTATGTTCTGGGTGGCGGTGCCATCTGCATGGAGCTGCTCACGAAGCAGGTGGGTGCCCGCCGCGACGCGGGGCGCGGAGGCCCCCGGCGTGGCCGTGCCCTGCGTTCTCCTGCCCGGGGCCTGCCAACCGCCCAAGCCGGGCTGGCACGGCGCTGCGGTGCCCGTGCCGCGCTCGGGGGGGACGCGCCGGGCAAGGGTCCCGTTCGACGCTGGCCTGACCGCGCCGCGCTCTGTCCCTCAGGGCTGGAGCAGCGCCTACTCCATCGAGTCGGTGATCATGCAGATCAGCGCGACGCTGGTGAAAGGGAAAGCGCGGGTGCAGTTTGGAGCCAATAAGGTAGGGCTCTGCGGCGGCGCGGTGCGCGTGGCTCGGGAGGGCTCGCGCCGGGGTCTGGCTGGGCTGACGGTCGCCCTGGTTTTTCCCTTGCAGAACCAGTACAGCCTGACGCGAGCCCAGCAGTCCTACAAGTCCCTGGTGCAGATCCACGAGAAGAACGGTGAGGGCCGAGGGAGGGGGGTCTGCCTTCCCCCGCGTGAGGCCGGGCAGCCGAGCTGCTGGAGGGGGTTTTATTTTCCTGCCTCGCGTGTGGAGATTCCCTGGAGCGAGGTGGCAGCCGCTGGCCAAGGCAGAGTGTGCGGCCGCAGTGTCCTGCTGCGCAGTGCTGGGCTCCTCCGGCTGTGCTGGGAGATGCGCGGAGGCGGCCGGGGAGCTGTCGGGACAGAATCCCAGAATCCCAGCATGGGGGGGGGTTGGGAGGGCCCTCTGGGGATCCCCCAGCCCAACCCCCTGCCCAAGCAGGGTCACCCAGAGCAGGCTGCACAGCACCGCGGCCAGGGGGGCTGGAATATCTCCAGAGAAGGAGACTCCACAGCCTCCCTGGGCAGCCTGGGCCAGGGCTCCGGCACCCTCAAAGGGAAGAAGTTCTTCCTCGGGTTCAGCTGGAGCTTCCTCTGCTCCAGTTTGTGCCCGTTGCCCCTTGTCCTGTCGCTGGGCACCACTGGGAAGAGCCTGGCCCCATCCTCCTGACCCCCCCTGCAGATACTGATCGGCATTTCTAAGGTCCCCTCTCAGCCTTCTCTTCTCCAGGCTGAACAAGCCCAGCTCCCTCAGCCTCTCCTCGTAGCAGAGATGCTCCAGTCCCCTCCTCATCCTCGCAGCCCTGCGCTGGGCTCTCTCCAGTAGCTCCTCATCTTTCTTGAACTGGGGAGCCCAGCACTGGACCCAGCACTGCAGATGGGGCCTCCCCAGGGCAGAGTAAAGGTGGAGGAGAACCTCCCTCGCCCTGCTGCCCACACTCCTCCTCATGCACCCCAGGATCCCATTGGCCTTCTTGGCACCCAGGGCACGCTGCTGGCTCACGGTCACCCTGTCGTCCCCCAGCACTCCCAGTCCCTCTCCGCAGAGCTGCTCTCCAGCAGCTCAGCCCCAGCCTGTCCTGGTGCCTGGGGTTGTTCCTCCCCAGGGGCAGGACCCTGCACCGGGACGCAACCCGGCGGGAAAGCCTCCCGGTAATCCGGCAGACATGGGACTTGGCGTGCTTGCGCCGCCGCTTTCGGCAGCGTTTCCAGGCGTGGATTCCCGTTCCGTGCGGCTCCGTCCCTGACGGATCCGGCTTCTCCTTTCAGGCTGGTACACACCGCCCAAGGAGGACGGCTAGCGCGGGTGCTGCAGGACCGATCCCATCATCTTCTGGATGCTCTGCTCGGATCCCAACGATGCCTCTTGGCTTTCTCCCGGGATGTAATAGCTCTGCCTGTTGCAGGACAATGGTGGCTGTTTAAAAACTCTAAATAAAACTGGTTAAGCAGTTGGACTGACCTAAAACACTTGCTGGACCCTTGCTAGCAGGCATTCTTGTTAAAACAAACTTTTGAGCCTCTTGTATCGCTGGAAACTTTCGACTCTACTCCGGTCTAGAGCGTCCTCCTTACCTATGCTATGGATTTAATTTATTTTCTTATTTCATGTACACTGCTTTTTTTTGTTACAGTGTATGATGGATGTGTATGGAAAATGTATCTTTGGAGAAAAATTACAGTTTGTTAATTTGAAGATGCTGATCTGGCTAATTTTCTTTTTTTTATTTCATCTGCTGCTGGGTGGGCCGTGCGCTGCACCGGCAGGGAGCAAACCCCTCGGCAGCGGCCGGGCCCCGCTGCGGCGGGGCGGGGGATGGAGCCGAGGTGGGGGCACAGGGATGGCGCAGGCTTCGTGGTGTGGAGCCCCGGACGGGGAGCTCTGGAGCAGAAACCATCCTCCCCTAGACGCCCAACCGCCTTTTCTCTTCCCCCTCGGTGACCTTGCATGGCTGGAAGCGGAGCGGGGAAGAGCTGTAGGGCTTTCCTGCCTCGTGTCGGCGACATGGACAGTGGGACTGAGGGCACCCTCAGCAATTTGTCGATGACACCAAGCCCAGTGGTGTGGGTGACACGCCGGAGGGAAGGGATGGTGTCCAGAGGGACCGGGCCAGGCTGGAGAGCTGGGCCTGCATGAGCCGCACGACGTTCAACAAGGCCAAGGGCAAGGTCCTGCCCGTGGGTCGGGGCCACCCCAGACACAAGGACAGGCTGGGCGGGGAGCGGCTCGAGAGCAGCCCTGAGGAGAAGGACTTGGGGGTACTGGTGGGTGAGAAGCTCAACAGGAGCCGGCAACATGTGCTCGCAGCCCAGAAAGCCGAGCGTGTCCTGGGCTGCATCCAGAGCAGCGTGGGCAGCAGGGCGAGGGAGGGGATTCTGCCCCTTGACTCCGCTCTCGTCAGATCCCACCTGGAGTCTTGCGTCCAGCTCTGGAGCCCCCAACACCAGAAGGACATGGATGTGTTGGAGTGGGGCTGGAGGAGGGCATGAAGATGATCCGAGGGCTGGAGCACCTCTGCTATGGGGACAGGCTGAGGGAGCTGGGGCTGCTCAGCCTGGAGCAGAGAAGGCTCCGGGGTGACCTCAGAGCAGCTGCCAGTGCCTGGAGGGGCCGACAGGAAGGATGGAGAGGGGCTTTTCACAAGGGGGTGCAGTGATAGGACAAGGGGGAACGGCTCTAAACTAACAGAGGGCAGATTGAGATGAGATATTGGGAAGAAATTCTTCCCCGTGAGGGTGGTGAAACCCTGGCCCAGGCTGCCCAGAGAAGCTGTGGCTGCCCCCTCCCTGGCAGGGCTCAAGGCCAGGTTGGATGGAGCTCTGAGCACCCTGGGCTGGTGGGAGATGTCCCTGCTCATGGCAGGGGAGTTGGAACCAGATGAGCTTCAAGGTCCCTTCCAACCCAAACCATTCCATGATTCTAATTTCTGCGCTGTGGCCGAAAGCTGTGGGATAACGCGGAGTGTGGGCAGCACCGGCTGCGCTCCCTGCTCTCATCCTTGCCCCCACAGCAACTGGCCCAGTTCTCTATGGGTTTATTTTATTTTTCCTCCTCAAACCATCGTTCCTGCTCCTCTCACTGCCACGGGGCCGTTGCTGGAAGGCGTTGCTGCAGTCCCTGGTCCTTGCTTCAACCCCCCCTGCCCCGTCCCGAGGCTGCTGGAAGGAGATTCGGGTGCTGGAGCTGCGCTGGCTTCTGGCGTCCTTGGCTGGAGGGCAGAGCTGACTCGTTAAAGCCGGACCGGCCGTATTAATTCACTGCGTTGGAAGAAAAGTTATTAGAAAATCAAAGGGGCTCGGAAGAAGCCCGTTATCTCCTCCAGCAGCTGTTCCGCTCTTCAGGCATCATCCTGCTCCGGGCCTTGGAATAAAACGATGCCGCGGGAGAGGGCTTGGTGACGGTGCCCTGCGCTTGCCCCGGCCGGGGGCTGGCTGGAAGCGCTTTGCTGGGGACCGGGGGGGGTTGGGACGCTGAGCAGCTCTGCCCTGCCCCGCGCTCTGCTCCTCTGCCCCAGACCGGCACCCGGCGGGGTCCTGGTCCCCCCCAGCCCCGCTCCCAGCGCCTGGTGCTGGGGGGATGGAGGCAGCCGCGCTCTGCTCCCCTCTTTAGCCCAGACAGCACCAAGGATCCCCTGGGGAGGGGGCTTTGGTGGGGTTCATAAAGGTTTAGAAAGCTTGCGGTGCTGCAGTGTGGGGAGGGGGGGGCTGCGCCCGCCAACCCCGGTGATGGGCTTGGGGTTGGGTAGGGTCGGTCGGGAGAGCTCACGGCACGCACGCTCCCGAATCCCGGCGGCATTCTGGGCTGGGGTGAGCGGGAGAGTTGGGGGGGGGTCCTGCAGGACCCTCGGCTGCTGACCTGGCAGGCGTCAGGAGCGGCGTGGGCCATCCCCTCTGCTCAGGATCCACCCTGCTCCGAGATGGGCTCCACGCTCGCCGCCACCGCGCCGGCTCCGCTCTTGCTTCGGCTTCTCGGGGGGAGCAGCGCGCGGTGCCGTCACCGCTGCCGGAGACGCAGCCCTTGGCAGGGGACGGGGACGGGGAGACCCTTCCCGAAGGAGACGCGCGGCCGGCACGCCGCGGGAAACGCCGCCGCGGCGCGAAGCCACCGAGACGGTGCTGCCGGGGTGCCTGTCCTGCTGCTGAGGCCCCCGCAGAGAGGACGGGGGGGAATTTAGATTTGTCCTAAGGGAAGAAAACGAACCAGCACCTTTCACCGTAAGCCGGCAGCCGAGGTCACCGGTGACGGCACGGAGCTCTGCTCGGCCTCGAGAAGGCGAAGCCGGAGCCGGCCGTGACCCCACCACTTTTCCGGCGAGGAAATTGCCCCCGCTTCCCACTGCGCTGCCGGCACCCCCAGCACCTCCCCGCACCCACACCAGGGGGGCACGATGCTGGGGACCGGCTGCCCCTGCCGAGTCGGGGGCTGCTCTCCCCGTTGCCCCCATGGGTGGGAGCTGGGTGGGCTTCGGGGACGTTCTCCAGCCCCTGCACACGGGACGAGCCCACGTCCTGCCCCGAAACCAGGGCGCACGCAGCCTCGGGGACCAAACGCACGTCCCCCCCCGTGGCTTTTTGTTGCGATGGGGTCGGTAACGCCGCGCCGGCACCGCGTGGGCCGGCAGGAAGCCAAAGCGCTGGGCTCGGCCGGCGTTTTCCGGCGAGGTCTCGGTGCGGCGGGCGGAAAGCGGGGCTTCGGCGGCGCGGTGGAACCGCGGCCGCGGCGACAGCGAGCGCAACCGGGCCGTGCCCCGTGCCGGGCTGTGCGCTGGGTGGGGGGGGTCCATAAATGGGTCCTTGCATGGGGGGGGGGGGGGTCCATGAATGGGGGGGGGGTCACTTGCATGGGGGGGCTTGTGCAGGGGGTCGGTGCATGGATGGGGGATGGGGGGGGGTGCTATCTGTGGAGGTCTCTGCGTGGGGTCGACACACAGCGGCCGCGCGTGGGGGTCATGCGCAGGGTGAAGCCCCCCCTGTCCCACCACCCAGGGGGGGTCCCGGGGGGTGTCGTCGTGTCCCCCCCCCCCCCCCGCCCCGCGGGTCTCGGGGGTCCCCGACCCGGGGTGGGGGGGGGAGAACAGGGTGGAGGGGGGGGAGAACGGCCCCGCCCGCCGTCGGAGGGGCCGGGGCTGCCGGGGCCGGGGCCGCTCCGTCCCCCCGGGGCCGCCCCCTCCGGATCTGGGCGGGGAGGGCCGGCCCCCCCCCGCCCCCCCGCCCCTCCGGCCCCTCCGTCCCGTCCCGTCCCGTCCCGTCCCGTCCCGTCCCGCCGCCGTCGCATGGGGCCCCCCGGGCCGGCCTGACCCCCCCCTCCCCGCAGCCCCGCCGCACCCCCGGAGACGGAGCCGCGACGGGACCCCCACCCACCGGCTGCCCGGTCTCGGACGGAACCCCCCGGAGCACGGAGAGACCCCCCCGGACCCCTTCCCCGGGGGCAGAGGACCGTCGGAGCCGCCCCCCCTCCCCGAATTCCCGGCGAGACCCCCCGACTCGTCCCATCGCTGGAGCAGAGACCCCGGACCCCCCACCCCGGGACCCTTCCGCGGGGTCAGGACCCCCCCCACCTCGGGGAGACGCCGTCCCCTCCCCGGGACGTGGGAGCCGGCACCCCTGGGGACCCCCCCAAGCCATCCCCGCGGGGGCAAAGGACGCCTGGAGCCCCCCACCCTCGCCGGGGGCGAAGGCCCCGGACCCCCGACCCACGTCCCCGCTCCCGGGCTGGCCCCCGACCGTCGAGGGTCCCGCTCCCGGGGCTGGGGGGAGCCGGGTCGCCCCGTGCCCCCCGGCTGAGCCGGCCCCGAGCCGTGGGGCGGCCGTGGGGCGTCGAGGAGCCCCGGGGGGGCCGCGGCACCCTGCCCCTCCCCGGCCCCATGGCGGCCAAGTGGTTCAAGGAGTTCCCCTCCAACCTGAAGACGGTTTCGGAGCGGGCTCGGCCGGGCGGCGGTAGCCTGGGCAAGAGCCGGAAGAATTCGGCCGCCGAGTTGGGGGGCTGCCGGGCCGGCCCGGGGGGTGGCAAGGAGGGGGGCGGCCGGCTGTCCCGGGACAACTTGCAGGGTCTTCTCCAAGCCGCCACCGGGAAGATGCGGAAGAACTCGCGAGCGGAGGGGGTCGCGCTGGAGGGACCCCCCAAAACCTGCGGCACCTACATCAACCGCCTCATCAAGGTGGAGGCTCACGAGAAGAACGGGAAGGGGTACCCCGGCCCCCCGCCCGCCGGCCTCCCTGCCCCGGAGCAGGACAAGGGGAAGACCCCCAAGGCAGAGACGGTAAGGGGGGGGAAATTGGGGGGGGGGGGGGGGGGGGGGATGACCGCGGGGAGCGCACGGCACCGGTGGCTGCGACCGCGTTGGGCTGCGGCTCATTAGCCCGGCTGACCCCGGGCTTTCATGGCGCCCGGCTCCGCTGCCTTCAGATCCCGTTCAAAGCGCCCTTCATCCCGACCGCCCTTCATTTTTTTGGGTGGGGGGGGGCACGCCGGGCCCCCTCGCCGCGTCCTGTCCCACCCTGACCCCGGCTCTCGGCCGCTGGTTAAACAAAGGCTGACGCAAAGCGGTGCTGGGAAGCCGGACTTTCACCCCCGGGGTGGCGGGGAGCTGCTCGGGGGGGGGCTGTGGGGGGTGTGTGAGGGGGGTGTCTGTCACCCAAAAGGATCCCCGAGCCCCCCCAGGCTGCTCCCCACCTCCGGGGTGCAGAGGGATGGGCGCTGACCCCCACCCAAAGGTGCCACCGGCTGCACCCTCGTGGGGTCACGGCACGGCTCCGTCCCCCCCGGGGACCCCCGCGTCCCCGTCCCCTGCCTGGCTCCGCGCCGGCAGCATCCCCGCCACCCCCTCCCGCTCCCCCCCCACCGGTGGGACCCCCCCCCGATGCCGACGGGCGCCCATCCCCTGCCCAGGTCATCATCCTGGAGGACTACGCCGACCCCTACGACGCCAAGCGCACCAAGGGGCAGCGGGAGGCTGAGCGCCTGGGCGAGAACGACGGCTACATGGAGCCCTACGACGCCCAGCAGATGATCACAGGTACCGCGGCGCGGCGGCCGGGCACCGGGAACGCGCGGCCCAACCGCGGAGCCGCCCGGCGCGGGAGGCTCCGGGAACAGGAAAGCCGCTCGACGCTTCCTGCGGCCGCGCGGGGCCAGATAAGGAGCGGGCGCGAGGCCGGACGCCGATGGCCCCTCGCCCGCCGCCGCGACCTCCCGCCATCGCCCGACGGCTGCGCCGGGCGGGTGCCGAGCCCTCCGTGCTGTCCCCGGGGCTGGCGGGGGACACACGGCATCCCCGAGGGTCTCGGCGTCGTGGCCCCGGCCGGCGCGGCGGCCGCCCAGCTGGCCAGAGCGACAGGAACTGACTCGGCCGGAAACTGGAAATAAAAGATTTGCTGCCGATGGGTTTTTTTCCGCGCGGGGCAGCCCTGTTTGGCAGAGCCCGGCGAGGCGGGGGCCGGGGAGGGGGGCCGTGAGCCCCCCGGGGTGGTCTCCTATGGGCAGCCGGTTCCCGTCCTGCCGCCGCCGAGCCCGGCCAGCCGCCCCGGCGCGTTTCCGTGCCCGCGGCGCCGGCGGCCTCGCGGCTGCGACACCAGGCCAGGCGCCATGGGGATGGGCCCCTTCCTGCGCCGGCTCCTCCCGAGCCGCTTCCCGACGGGGCGTCCCCGGCGTGGGGTCCCTGAGGGTGGGAGGGGGGGGTCTCAGGGGACAGAGAGCCCCCCCTCCCCAACCCCCCCTCCCTCTTCCCCGCAGAAATCCGCCGGCGGGGCTCCAAGGACCCCCTGGTCAAAGCCATCCTGCTGCTGGAGGGTCCCGGCGAGCCCGGGGAGGGGGGCGGCAAGCCGGAGGCGGCCAAGCGGCCGGGGGGCAAGGAGCCGGCGGGCAAGGGGCCGCAGCTCTACGACACCCCCTACGAACCCGGGGACGGGGTGGCCGGGGGGACCCCGGAGCGCAGGGCGAGGGCTGGGGACGGGCGGCTGCCTGAGAACGACGAGCGCCCGGCCGGCGAGTACGAGCAGCCCTGGGAGTGGAAGAAGGAGCAGATCGTCAAAGCGCTGTCAGGTAGGGGACGGGGACGGGGATGGGGACAGGGGTGGGGACAGGGATGGGAACAAGGATGGGGCTGGGGACAGGGATGGGGATGGGGACAAGGATGGGGACAAGGATGGGGTTGGGGATGGGGACAGGAATGGGGACAGGGATGGGGATGGGGATGGGGACAGGGATGGGGATGGGGACAGGGTTGTGGACAAGGATGGGAATGGGGATGGGGATGGGGATGGGGATGGGGATGGGGATGGGGACAGGGATGGGGACAGGGACATGGACGGGGACAGAAATGGGGACAAGGTTGGGGACAGGGATGGGGACAGACCTTTTAGGAGGGCCTGTAGCTGCAGGACAAGGGGTAACGGTTTTAAACTACAAGAGGGGAGGTTCAGACTGGGTAGAAGGAGGAAATTTATTGCCAGGAGGGTGGGGGGACGCTGGCACGCATCGCCCGGAGAGGTGGGAGACGCCCCATCCCCGGAGACACCCAAGGTCAAGCTGGACGGGGCTCTGAGCGACCTGGGCCGGGTGAAGATGGGGAAAATATTTTCATCGGGGCTTATTGAGATAGAACGAGGAGCAATGGCTTTAAATTAAAGGAGGGCAGATTTAGCCTGGATATAATTAAGAAATATTTTACCATGAGGGTGGTGAAACGCCAGCACGAGTTGCCCAGAGAGGTGGGAGTTGCCCCATCCATGGAGTCACCCAAGGTCAAGCTGGACGGGGCTCTGAGCGACCTGGGCCGGGTGAAGATGTCCCTGCTCATGGCAGGGGGTTGGCCTGGATGGGGACAGGGATGGGAACAGGGATGGGGACGGTCCCAAGGCTGGGGATGGGGACAGGGCTGGAGCTAGGGATGCGGATGGCAATGGAGGTGACATGGAGGGGGCTTTGGGGGGGGGGCTTACATCTCGTTCCCTACCCCCTCCCCAGTCCAGTTCGAGGGCTCGGAGCGTCCCAAGGAGGAGGCTCCGCGGCAGCACCTACGCCAGAAGAGCTGGACCCCCAAGATGCTGAAGCCGGCGGGCGCCGAGCACGGCGAGGGGGAGCGGGTGGACCCTGCCCTGGCGCTGGAGAAGCAGCCGTGAGTCGCGAGGCCGAGCCACGTGCGGCAACCGGGCGAACGAAGGGAGGGGGCTGGGAAACCTGGGGAGGGGGGGACCGGGGCTTTGCCACCGCTCAGCGTCCCCCCCGTGTCCCCACCGCAGCTGGTACCACGGGGCCATCACGCGCGCCGAGGCCGAGAGCCGGCTGCAGGCGTGCCGGGAAGCCGGCTACCTGGTGCGCACCAGTGAGACCGGCAGCGGCAAGTACTCCATCGCGCTCAAGTGAGTGGCGACGCGGCCGCGGGGTCGGGGGGGGTCCCGGCCCCGGGGCGTGGGTTGGGGTCCCACACTGCGGGGATGCCGCGGTTGGAGCCCCCCTGGGTGGGCTGGGGTGGGAGCACCCAGGTCCCGGGGGTCGGCAGCCCCGACGCCACGGGGGGAACCCGGGCGTCCCGGCTGGGCGCTGGGGCGTCGCGTCCCCCCCCCTGTCCCCGGCACATTGTCGGGAGCGCCGGTGGCGTTTCCTTCCTGAGGAAGCGGAGCCCCCGGAGCCGAAACAATCGGAGCGGGACGGGAACAAACAGGGGTGGACGCGACCGCGGCGCTGGGGCGGGCGCCGGCGGGGGGGGGTTGGCGGCACCGCCGACGCCCGACGCCCACCCAGGACCAGCCAGGGTTGCGTCCACATCATCGTGGCCCAGACCAAGGACAACAAGTACACGCTCAGCCAGGCCAGCGGCGTCTTCGCCAGCGTCCCCGAGGTCGTGCACTACTACTCCACCGAGAAGCTGCCCTTCAAGGGCGCCGAGCACATGGCCCTGCTGCACCCCGTCCACTGCAAGCTGCATTAGCGCCCGCTGATGCCCCCCCGGACTGGCCCCCGGACCCCCCAGGGCATGGGGCAGGGTCCGGCCCCGGCCATCGCCGCGTGTCGCGGGAAGGGTCCGGCGGAGGACCCCTGGGTCACGTCCCCAGCGCCGCGGGGACCCCGACTCCTGCCTGGCGCTGGACTCCGGCAAAGCCGCACTGCCCTTTGGCCGGGACCGATCCTGCCCGCCCAGCGCCGGAGCCGGCTCGCTGCGGGGCTGCCTCCGGGGCGGGGGGGGGTCACGGCGAGGCTGGGGTGTGTAACGAAGTAATAAATAAACGTGTTGGCTGGGAGGAGACGGGTGGTCCTGGGGGGTCTGGGGGCTGCGAAGGGGAAGGGATGGGGCTGGGATGGGGTTGGGGGCTGCAGTGGGGCAGGGATGGGGCAGGATTAGGCCTGGGGGCTCCAGAGGGGAAGGGATGGGGCTGGGGTCTGCAATAGGGAACGGATAGGGCAGGGATGGGGCAGGATTGGGGCTGGGGGCTGCAATGGGGAAGGGATGGGGCCGGGATGGGTCTGGGGGCTGCAGTGGGGAAGGGATGGGGCTGGGGGCTGCAAAGGGGAAAGGATGGGGATGGGGGCTGCAATAGGGAAGGGATGGGGCAGGAATGGGGCTGGGGGCTCCAGAGGAACAGGGATGGGGCAGGAGTGGGGCTGGGGGCTGCCATGGGGAAGGGATGGCGTTGGGGTCTGCAGCGGTGCAGGGATGGGTCTGGGGGCTGCAAAGGGGCAGGGATGGGGCAGGATTGGGGCTGGGGGGTCCAGAGGGGCAGGGATGGGGCTGGGGGCTGCAGTGGGGAAGGGATGGGGCAGGGGGCTGCAAAGGGGCAGGGATGGGGCTGGGGGCTGCCATAGGGAAGGGATGGCATTGGGGTCTGCAGCGGTGCAGGGATGGGTCTGGGGGCTGCAGCGGTGCAGGGAAGGGGCTGGGGGCCGCGAGGGTGCCGGGCCGGGTGGGTGCCCGGGCCGTGGGTGCTGCCGGGGGCTCCAGCCCAGCACCCCCCACCCCGCGCTGCTGGGGACCCCGAGGTGCCGGCGCTGCCCGAAACCAGGGCAGGATTTGGGGGCCAGGGGCCCATCGGAGCTGACACCCCCCCCCAGGACCCCCCGCCTGCGCGGGAGGGCGGGGGGGGGGGGGTGACTCAACCCCAGACTGGTGGCGGCAGCAGCCGGCCTGGTTTCGGGGTCCCGGGGCTCCCCCCCCCCCCCGCCCATCTGCATCCTGCCGGGCTTTTTATAGACCGGGGCCGGGGGGGGGGGACACGGGGCCGCGGTGTCCCCAGGGTGCCCGGGCACCCCCTCCCCTCGCCCTGCGGTTTCCTGCCCGGGTGCAGCTGCAGCTCCCCGGGGAGTTGCACAACACCGGGGGGGGGGGGGGCGGCTGCGGGGGCACCGCGAGGCATGGGGGGCACCCACCGGGGCGGGGGGCACAGCATGGGGGTACACAGTGTGGGGTGGGGGGCACAGCATGGGGGTGCACAGCCTGGGGTGGGGGGCACAGCATGGGGGTGCATGGGCTGGGGTGGGGGGCACAGCATGGGGTACATGGCATGGTTCGGGGGGCACCCACTGGGGTGGGGGGCACAGCATGGGGCAGGGGGCACAGCCTGGGGTTACATGGCCTGGGGCAGTGGGCACCCACCGGGGTGGGGGGCACAGCATGGGGGTACAGGGCATGGGGTGGGGGGCACAGCCTGGGGGTGCACATCCTGGGGTGGGGGGCACAGCACGGGGGGCACAGCATGGGGGTAGAGGGCATGGGACGGGGGGCACAGCCTTGGGGTGCACGGCCTGGGGCCGGGGGCAAAGCACGGGGGGCACAGCATGGGGGTAGAGGGCATGGGACGGGGGGCACAGCCTGGGGGTGCATGTCCTGGGGTGGGGGGCACAGCACGAGGGGGCACGACCTGGGGTGGGGGGGCACAGCCTGGGGTACACGGCGTAGTTTGGGGGCCATAGGGTGCATGGACTGGGGGTGCACAGCCTCGACTGGGGGGGGGGGATGCAAAACCCGACGCCCCCCCCCGGAGCCACGTCCAGGCTGCAGCCCCCCCCCCCCCGTTACCCCCCCCCCCCCCCCCCCCCCCCCGCAGCACCCACTCCACTACAAACCCACGGCGTTTATTTGCGACGCGTTTCGCCACGCCTCCCCAACGTCTGCTTTAAAAATAATCCCGGGGGGGGGGGCCGGGACAGAGGGATGGGGGCTGATCCAGCCGGCCCCCCCCTCCCCAACACCCGTGGTCCTTCCCCGCGGGACCCCCGAACCCGGCCCCGCTCCCACGCCCCGCTGCCGTCACCCGCAGCCACCCCAGCTTGGCCGCGGCCCCAGAGCTGCCCCCCCCGGGACCCATCTTGGGGGCCCCCCCGGCTGGTTCTCCGTGGGGGGGGGCACTGATCCCCCCGCTCTGAGGCTGCTCCCCAGCACGGGGGGGCTTTCAGCAGCCCCAGATAGAGGGGGAGCCCCCCCCCAGGCTGCTCCCGGGGCCACATCCCACCCCTGGGACCCCCCCCCAGGGGCAGGGACCCCCCCCACCCGCCCTGCAGGCGCCCGCCAGCGCGTCCAGCCCCCAGCTACTGCCCCGAGAAGAAATAGTCCAGGTTGGTGACATGGAGAGCCCCGGGGGCTGGGGGGCTGGCGGGTGGGAGCAGGGGGGTCTCGCTGAGGGGGGGGCTGGGGGGGGCCAGGGGCACCAGAACGTGCTGCCCCTCGCCCTCCGGCTTGGCCCCCCGCCGCCCGTCCGTCCGCCACAGCTGCCGGTACCTGCAGGAGGGGGAGCGCGGCCCCAGATCAGGGGTCTGGGGGGGGGGTCAGGGGTGTGGGGGGGGGCAGGCAGAGCCCCCCCCCCAGTCCCCCCCCCCCCGACCCCCGGGCGCTCACCTCACCACCACGGCAGCGAAGAGGGCGATGCCCAGGACCAAGCTGCCCCCGGCCACCAGCGAGGCGTAGGGCGATGCCCCGGAGCGGGCGCTGGCGTCCACCACGGCCCCTGCGGCAGGGAGCGGGGAGGGGGCTCGGTGTGGGGACCAGGGACCCACTGCGGGGGGGCGGGGGTCCCCAACCCAGACACCCCCTCCTCACCCCCAGCGCCATTAGCGTCGTCCCCGAAGAGCTCGGGCGGCAGCGTGACCCCGTAGGTGCCATCGTCTGTGGGGAACTGCAGGAGAAGGGGGGGGGGGATGGGACGGGGCAGCCCCCCCGGCCTGGTGTCCCCTTGTCCCACACAGGGACACGAGACCCAGCCGGGAGCGCGTTGTGTCCCCCCCCCCGGGGTGAAGCCCTGCCCCACCTGCGAGCTGAGGGGTCCCACGTCAGACATCAGGTCCCTGGGGTCTGCAAGGCGAGGGGGGGCCGTGAGGCTGGGGGACCCCAGGCTGAGCCCCCCCCCCCCCCCACCTCGGGGCCACCTGTCCCCCCCTCCTACCTATCCAGGGGGTCCCCACCGCCTCCCGGCTCCACTCGCTCCAGGCGCCGTGGCCGAACTCCTCCTGCGCCCGCACCTGCGCCACGTGCCGCGTCCCCGGCCAGGCGTCGCGGATCTCCAGCCACGTCGTCGTCACCTGGTCCACCTGGAGGGGACGAGGGCGGCACGGGGGGCTGCGGGCAGCCTCGCTGGGGCCAGGGGTCAGCCCCGTACCATGGAGGAGGGGTCTCACCTCCGTGAAGGTCCGGGCGGGCTCCGGGCGGTAGCGGACCTGGAAGCGGAGCCAGTAGAAGCGAGGGTCCCAGGATGAGGGATAGGACCAGGAGACCCGCAGCCGCCGCGTGGCCTTCTCCAGAGCCTCAACCGTCACGTTGATGGGGGGGTCCGGCTTCACTGCTGGGGAAAGGGGGGCTCAGGGCCACGCACCGTGCCGCTTGGCCAGCCCTGGTCCCCTCGGCCAGCCCCGGACCCCCCCCGGCCAGTCCTGGTCCCCTCGGCCAGCCCTGGACCCCCCCGGACCCCCCCCGGTCCCCTCGGCCAGCCCTGGACTCCCCCGGCCAGCCCCGGTCCCCTCAGCCAGCCCCGGACCCCCCTGGCACTCACGGACGCTGCTGAGGGTGATGATCCTGTCCTCGCCGGCCGAGCCGCCGGCGGCGTTGCTGACGCACGTGGACACGACGAGGGGTTTGGTGTCCTCGGTGCCGGGTGGCACCTTCACGCGGCAAAGAAACTTCTGCGCCTTGGCGAAGTAGCGGCATCGCTGCTCCGTGGCGTTCTCGGCCGCGAACCTGCCCGGGACGCGGCTGGGCTGTGGCACGCAGCGGGCAGCCCCCGGCCGGCGTCGCGGATCGAGCTGGTGGGGACGGACGGCAAAGCGTCCCCCTCACGTCCCCCCGCGCCGGGGGGTCCCCCAGCAGCGACCGGCGCTCACCTCTGCTTCACCCAGAGCGTCGCCCGCGTCCCCGGCGACGGCTTCGCCCGCAGCGGCCACTCGCACAGGACGTCCTTCTCGTGGCTCCGGCGGTAGCAGGAGACCCGGGGGGTTTCGGGGGGCTCTGCAAGGCACCGAGGCGCTGGGGGACGGGGGACCCCGGACCGAGCGATGCCGCGTGGGAGACCCCCCCCCGGCACGGACCCACCTTCCACCAGCAGCCGCAGGGAGCGCAGCGGGCGGCCCCCCGCGACGCAGCGGTAGCGCCCCGAGTCCTCGTAGCGCAGCCGCCGCAGGAGCAGCGCGTTGCCCTCCGCCGCCAAGCGCCGGCCGCGGCCCCCCGCCGCCCCCCGCTCCTCCACCTCCCAGGACACGGGGACGTCCGTCGGCCCCTCGTCCCGGCAGGTCAGCGTGACGTTGGTTCCCGGGCGTCGCAGCAACGTGTCCCGCGAGACCCCTGGGTGGGAACGAGACGGGGGGGGGGTCAGGTAACGGAGACCCCGGACCCCGTGGGTGTCCCCAGAGGAGGGGGGCACCCAATATCTGCGCCCCGCCGTCCTCTCGCTGTCGGGAGGCACCGAGCTGGGCACCGGACCCCCCCACCATGGCAGCACCCATGGGGGGACCCGGCCAGGCAGCGTGGGGAGCGGGGCTCTGGGAATGCTGTGGGTTGGGGGGCCCGGGGGGGCTCGGGGGGGGCCGGGGGTGCCCAGCGCCGGGGGGGTTAAGCGGCCGGGCTGGCCGGCGGCACCGGGCCAGGCTTGGGCCAGCGCCAGGGAGGCCACCCCGGGGCAGCTCTCCAGGCTCTCGCTGCAAAGGTCACCGGCCAGCACCGACCCGCGGGTTCCCGTCGGCTCCTGCTGCTGGGAACGCACCCGGCACCCCCCCAGCACCCGGCACCCACCCAGCACCCGGCCCCAGCACCCACCCAGCTCCAGCACCCAGTACCCGGCACCCAGTACCAGGCACCCAGCCCCAGCACCGCCCCAGCCCCGGGCACCCAGCAGCCCCCCCCAGCTCCACTACCCCCCCAGCACCCACCCAGCACCCGGCCCCAGCACCCCCCCAGCTCCAGTACCCCCCCAGCACCCCCTCAGCACCCCCCCAGCTCCAGCACCAGTTCCAGCTCCAGCAGCCAGCCCCGGGCACCCAGCACGCCCCCAGCTCCAGTCACCCCCCCAGCACCCAGTACCCCCCCAGCACCCAGTACTGGGCACCCAGCCCCAGCACCCACCCAGCTCTAGCACCCCCCCAGCACCCAGCACCCACCCAGTTCCAGCACCAGCACCCCCTCAGCACCCAGCACCGGGCACCCAGCACCCCCAAGCTCCAGCTCCAGCACCCCCCCAGCACCCCCCGGGGTGCCCCGCACCCTGCCCGTCCCCCCCCCCGGCCCGGCTGAGCGCCGCCGGGGCGGGCAGGGCACCGTCCCCCCCTCCCCGTGGCCCGGACCGGGGGTCCCCCGGGACCGGGAGAACCCCCCCGCCACGCCACCCCCCCCGCCCTCCCCGGGGCAGCCCCGCCGGGGGGGGGGGGGGGGGAGGCGTGGGGTCCCGCCGCTCCCCCCGGTGCCGGCCGCACTCACCCGCGGGGCCGCAGGGCCGCCCGGCAGCGGCGAGGAAGAGGAGGAGGAGGAGGAGGAGGAGGAGGAGGATGGGGGGGGGCAGCGGCGCGGCCATGCGCCCGGCCCCGGGCACGGAAACATCGGCGGAGCCGCCCGCGGCCGCTGCCCGCGGTTGTGAAACCGGGAGGGGGGGGGGGGAGCGGGGGGGGGCGGCAGCACGTGCGGCCGGGCGGGGCGGGGCCAGCGGCTCCTGGGGGGGGGGACCGAGCCGCCACCGCCCCCTCCCACCCCCGGTGCCCCGCCGGTCTCTCCGCGGTGCTCCCGTCCTCCCCCCGGTGCTCCCAGTGCTCCCAGTCCGCCCCCCCCGGTGATCCCGGACCCACCCCCGGTGCTCCCGGACCCCCCCCGGTGCCCCCCGGTGCTCCCAGTTCCCCCCCCCGGTGCCCCCCCAGTGCTCCCAATGCTCCCCTGATGGCCCCCGGTCCCCCCCCGCAGTGTTCCCAGTGTCCCCCGGTCCCCCCCCGGGTCCCCCCCCGGTGCTCCCACTGCTCCCACTCCCCCCCCCCCCCCCCCCCCGTGCTCCCGCTCCCCCCCGGTGCCCCCGGTCCCCCCTTAGTCCCTCCCAGTGCCCCGCCCCCCCCAGGCCCCAGCGCAGGGCAGAAGCTGCTCAGAACATGAGAGATATATATATATATTTTTTAATAAAAAAAGCTGGGTTTTGGTTGTTTTTTGTTTTGTTTTTTCCTCCATGGACCCATAAACCGGTACAACCCCGCCCTATAGAAACGCGTAATAAATTAGGTGGCCCCGGCCCCCCCCCTGCCTCCCCCCAGCCCAAAATAACGCCCCACCCCCCAAAAGAGACCCCGGCCCACGCCGGGGCCCGTCCTGAATGCTTTCCTCTTTGGTATCAAGGGGAGGGCAGCCCCGGGACCTCCCCCCCAGCCCCTCTGGTGGGGAGGGGGTCGGTGCCCCCCCCGGCACCCCCCGGAGAGGGTCCCATCCCGGGGAGCTGGTGAGGAGGAGGAGGAGGAAGCGGAGGCCGAGGGTTGTGCAAGACCCCGGCGTGGGAGTGAATCACGCCCGGCAGCCAGCGGGAAGCAGCCGGGGGACGCTTCCCCTTTCCCCCCCCCAGACCCCCCCTCCGGCTCCCCGCACCCCAAAGTGGGGGCCGGAGGTCGGTGACCCCCCCCCAGCACCCGCCACGCCAACGCTGAGAAACCAGTCGCTCTGCTAACTGGGGAGGGGGTTTCCTTCCTTGGTTTTTTTTTTTCTGTTTTTTTTTTCCTGTTGTTTTTTACCTTTTTTTTGCCTTTTTTTTTTTTAATATAAAAAACAAGACACGTGGGTGAGCGGCGGGGGAGGGGGCAGGGCGCTGTCACGGCCCCCCCCTCACCCCCGGACCCCCGCGGCGGTGGCTCTGGCGGGATACATTCGCGCGTGATGGGGTGTCTGTGCTCCGGGGGGGGGGGGGGAATACTGACAGGGGGGCTGCTGGGGACAGCGTCCGTCCGTCCGTCTGTCCGTCCGCCCCGGGGACGCGGAAGGCCCGTTTTTTGGTTACAGCGCGAGTCCAGACTCCTCCAAACCTCATGGCCGCTGCTCCCCCCCCCAGCGGGACCCCGTCTCAGGGTGGGGACGCGACCCCCCCCCCCCCCCGGCCCAGCTCACACCTTGAGCGTCCGCTCGGCCGCGCCGCTGGGGCTGCCGGCGCTGCCGCCATCGCCGCCCTTCTTCTTGCGCAGGGTCTCGATCCAGGCGGCGCCGGGACGGGCGGCGAAGCCGGAGAGCGCCAGGGAGCTGAGCCGCATGTTCTTGCCGGACATGATGAGCTCGCCGAAGCCCTCCTGGTGCGAGAAGGCGTAGCCGGAGCGGCGCGAGCCCACGCGTCCCACGCGCCGCAGGCACCGGTGCTGCGTCTTCTGCTTCTTCCGCACCAGCTGAGTGTAGCGTACCTGGGGACAGGGGGGGGGGACAGGGTCAGGGGACCCAGCCCGCAGCCGGGGGACGGGACCCCGCGTCGGCGCCCGCGCGCCCTCACCGTGTCCGAGAGTTCGGGTTTCAGGTCCAGCTTGAGGAAGCGAAAGGCCACGACGGGCATGATGCAGACCACGGTGGTGAGGGCGATGGTCAGCCAGACCGTGGGCTGGGCCAGCGTGTTCTGCGCGTTCCCTGGGGGGGGGAAAACACGAGTGGAGCCAGGGCTTGGCCCTGCTGGGGTGGGGGGCATCGCTCAGCCCCCCCCCTCCCCCCGGGGACTCACCCACGAAGCGGAACTGGTTGGGGAACATCTGGAAGAGGCCGTCGCTGTGCATGGCGAAGAGGATGGCGAAGTAGGCGGCCAGGCTGCCCCAGATGAAGAAGTGGTTGATGGCCGTCCAGAAGCCCGTGTCCAGCCCGATCTGGCGGGGAGGGGAAGGAGCAGGCAGGGCTCAGGGGGTGCCCGCGGTGCTCCGGGCACGATGGAGCCCTGACCTTCACCCGCCCTTTGGCTACAGGCGAGGGGCCAAGCGGCCGCGTCCCTACCTGCACGCTGACCACAATAACGAGGGAGGTGGCGACGGTGACGGCGAAGGACTGGTAGTCGGCCAGCTGGGCTCCATCGTCCCGGGTGGCATCAGCGAAGACGCCGTAGGGGATGAAGAACATGAGGACAGAGGTGTAGATGCCCTGGGCGATGCAGATGAAGAACTCCCGCTTGTTGAAGAGCAGGTTCAGCTGTCCAGGCTCGTAGAGCTTGGGGTACTCCATGCTCCGCTGCTCCGGGACGTCCTGGGGACACACGGGAGTGTAGTGATAGGACAAGGGGGAAGGGCTCTAAACTAACAGAGGGCAGATTGAGATGAGATATTGGGAGGAAATTCTTCCCCATGAGGGTGGTGAAACCCTGACCCAGGCTGCCCAGAGAAGCTGTGGCTGCCCCCTCCCTGGCAGGGTTCAAGGCCAGGTTGGATGGAGCTCTGAGCACCATGGGCTGGTGGAAGATGTCCCTGCTCACGGCAGGGGCTTGCAACCAGATGATCACAGAACGGTGGGGGTTGGGAGGGCCCTCTGGGGATCCCCCAGCCCAACCCCCTGCCCAAGCAGGGTCACCCAGAGCAGGCTGCACAGCACCGTGTCCAGGGGGGTTGGAATATCTCCAGAGAAGGAGACTCCACAGCCTCCCTGGGCAGCCTGGGCCAGGGCTCCGGCACCCTCAGAGGGAAGAAGTTCTTCCCCATGTTCAGACAGATCTTCAAGGTCCCTTCCAACCCAACCCATTCTCCGATTCTATGACACAGGGCACCTCCCTCCAGCCTCCACCACCGCCCGCGGAGGGACACGGAGACCCCAGCCCTGGCAGCCCTTCCTCCCGCAGGGTGGGCCACGCTGGGGAGCCGGGCAGCTCAGCCCAGGGACCCCCTGTCACCACCCCCCCGCCGTACCTGGTCGAAGATGCCCATGGCGAGCACCGGCAGCGACGTGTACACGATGTTGTACAGCGTGATGAAGTACTGGTCGTACACCGTCTGCGTGGAGCGGAGGGCTCAGGGGGACGCGGGGGGGGGCTGCCCACCCTGCACCCGCAGCTGCAGGGACAGGAGAGCCGCGCCAGCCCCCGTGGGTGTCCACCCCGAGCGGCTGCCACGCGCCGAGGGATCGTGGGCCGTGCTGCTGGCGCAGGATGAGGCCCTGCAGGGAGCCCGGGCACCGGGGCACGCTTCCGAGCAGAGGGGTCCCGCAGGCAAACCCCCCCCCCTACCCACCTGCCAGCCCCGAGCGCGAGGAGCCAGCAACCCACCTGCGCCGAGAAGCCGCAGAAGAAGCCGAACCAGAAGTGGACCATGGTGAAGGCGAAGTTCTTGTAGAAGAAGTAGCAGAGGAACTTGCACATGCGCAGGTAGGACCAGCGCCCGTGCACCAGGAGCAGGCGCTGCAGGAACTTGAACTGGGAGAAGGAGTAGTCGGAGGCCAGCACCGCCTGGATGCCCTCCTGCCCGCTGATGCCCACCCCGATGTGGGCGGCTGCGGAGGGAAGAGACGCGGAGTGAGGAGGGGTCTGCCAGGGGGACTGGGGGTGCACAGAGGGGCGAGGACGGAGGCTGCCACGGGGCCAGACAGTGCAGGGAGGGGGGATCCGTCCCTCCTGCCGCTCCCCAGGCCCCAGGACTTACTCTTGATCATGCTGACATCGTTGGCCCCGTCCCCGATGGCCAAGGTCACGGCTTTCTTGTACTTCTTCACCAGCTCCACCACCTGGGCTTTCTGCAAGGGCGTGACGCGGCAGCAGATGACGGCCTTGCAGGCACACGCCGTCTCCAGGAACTCCACCTCCATGTCAGCCTCCAGCGCGTGGGCCTGCGAGAGGAGCGGGGGTCTGTGGGGGGCACGGCCCACGGCCGGGCACGGTGCCCCGTCCGCCCCGGCACTCCCAGCACCCTACCAGGCTGTGCCCGTTGATGACCAGGGCGTATTCGCCCGCGATGGCTTCCAGCACGGAGGTGAGCTTGGAGGAGGAGAGTTTCTCCTGGTAGGAGAAGCCGTTGCCCATGGAGCACGACGCATCCATCATCTTCTCCCGGGCTTTCCTAAGGAGAAAGCGAGGGGTCAGGCGGCCTTGATCCTCCAGCTCAGGGGGGCACAGACATGCCCCACGCCGGCCCCACGCGTGCCCTCTGCCCCGACCCTCACCTGAGCTCCTCTCGCACCTCCAGCACCGTGTGGCCAGTGACCACGAACACCTCTGTCATGTCGTCCGTCAGCATCTTGCAGGAGTAGCCGATGTTCACAGCCGTTTCTGCAGATGGGAAACCAGGGGCTGAGCCAGGGTCAGCTCGGGGGGGAGCATCTGTCCCACCACCCCCCAGGCAGGTGGGCTCCAGCCCACAAACGTCCTGCTAGCCCAGACCCCCGCCCAGCAACGCCTCACCCTGTTTGTCCCCCGTCAGCACCCAGATCTTGATGTTGGCCAGCGTCAGGATGGCGATGGTTTCGGGGACCCCCTGCTGCAGTTTGTCCTCGATGGCCGTGGCTCCGAGCAGCTGGGGGACCCAAACAGGCAGCAGGTCAGCAGGGGCTGCCCCCCCAGCCGCCGCCATCCCCCCTCCCAGTGCCCCCAGCCCACGTACCATCATGTCGTGCTCCACCTCGTTGTAGAGCCGAGCCAGGCGGTCCTCACGGGCCTCGCAGGCACTGCCGGCTCGGTGCAGCCGCTCAGACCAGTCCTCGTAGTAGCTCTCCTCCAGGTCTTTGTAGGCCAGCACCAGCGTCCGCAGCCCCTCGCCAGCGTATTCCTGCAAGCGGCCGGAGCTGAGCGCGCAGGCAGACCCCGACGGTGGCCCCAGACCCCAATCGTCCCCCAGGACAGGGCAGAAGCCAGGCTCGGCTCTTCCGGGCAGCCCCTCTTCCCTTCCCAGCCCTGCCTGCAGGACCCTGCCCCGCTCACATTGAGGTGGTCGGTGGTGACGTTGGTCAGGTCCTGGTTGACGGGGTGCAGGCGCTCCAGCAAGATGGTGTCCGCGCCTTTGCAGTACAGCCGGATCTTGCCCTCGGGGCTGCGGACTGCGGGGAGCAGGGGGGGCAAGCTGCCTGGCTTGGGGGTGCAGAAGCAGGTCCCACTCCATGACCCCCACGACGCCTCCACAGCCGCGTCACCGTCTGCGTGGGGCTGCTCCCCAGCGCACCGGCACCGAGCCCCAGCGCCCCAGCCCCACGGCGACCCTGCCGGCCCCACAGCCCCCGCGCCGTGCCCGGGACCTCACCGATGACGGACATGCGCTTGCGGATGTTGTTGAAGTCCAGGATGGCCAGCAGCTGGTAGGTGATGGCTCGACCCAGCTCATGCACCGTGATGGTCTTGGGCGTGCGGGACCGGAACACGAAGCCGAAGTTTCTGGCGGCCGTGACCAGCGCTCCCTCGTCCGGGGACTGAGCCTTGTAATAGAGCTCCCCTGGGGACAGCACAGGGGGGGGTCAGAGCCGCGCCCCGAGCTGCGCAGGGCCAGGTCCTGCCCCCTCCGCCCACCTTCGCTCTTCTCCTCGGACATGACGGTGTGGCAGAGCGAGAGCAGGCGGAAGAACTCATGCACGTGGGGGTCTCCCAGCTTGACGGCTTCCAGCAGGCTGGGGTCCCAGAACTGGAACCGCGGGTCCGCCAGCGGGTTGAAGGAGAAGTCGACGGGCTCCGGCCTCTGGCAGGGGCAGCGATGCCGGCGTCACCCCGCTGCAGCAGGCGGCAGAGCCAGGCACCGGCCCCGCGGCACCCTTACCTCTCCCAGCTCCGCTTTGTGACCCAGCATGTCCTGCACGTCACCTGGGAACCGGGGCACTGGGTTAACCGGGACAGGGACCCCACGCTGCTGTCCCACCGGCACCCACGCCCAGAGCTGGACCACGGGGCTACGGCTGAGCCCCCTTGCCCCCCGGCTGCCCCGAGGGTCCCAAAGGCTCGGCAGGAGGGCAGCCGGTGCGCCCGCTCCCCGCAGGCAGACCCAGCCCGGCCCCGGCGCCCGGCGCTCACCGTAGCTGTGCCCGTTCACCGAGCACTTGCTGAAGACCATGATGTTCTGGGTGAGGGTGCCGGTCTTGTCGGAGAAGATGTACTCCACCTGCCCCAGCTCCTCGTTGAGGGTGGTGGTCCGGGCCTCGGCGGGCGTCCGGCGCTTGGCACAGTACATCTTCTTGTCCCAGTTGATGAAGTAGCTGTGCCCGAGACGGATCACCTCCACGCTGCGGGGTGGGACACAGCTGGGTGTCACCGGGGCAGGGCAGCGCGCTCTGCTGGGCCAGCGACGGGCACACACATGCCCACCCCAGACCCCCAAGCGCCCGGGGCACCCCGGCACCCAGGGTCCCCACGCTGCTTTCCGGCTCCCACGCCCTTCCCTGGGGCCAGCCCGCGCCCGCTCCTACCGACAGCCACCGCCAAGCCAGGGCCGGGGACGCGGGGCCTGGCACCGAGGGGCTCCCCGGGCATCTCGCACCCCGGCCCCCGGCGCGCCCCGAACCCCCTCCCCGGCCCCCAGGGCAGCCAGCCATGAGCTAGTGGGAGGGGTGGGGGTGACACGTTCTTACCTCGGGGCTAAGGGTGACAGAACCCATGCTGGGGAACGAAAAGAGAGAGAAATTAAAAGAGAGAGAGAAGGGGACAGTGCGGGAGCCTGGGAGCTGCAGGAGGGCAGAGCAAAATAACCAGCATGCAGCCAGGGCAGGGAGAGACGAGCAGCCAGACAGACACAGCCAGGGGGATGGGGGGGCCCCGAGGGACCCGTGGGGTCTCAGGTCTTGGGGTGTCCCCGAGGGCAGACGTGGCCCATCACCAGGCGAGCAGCCCGCGCCCGCCCCACGCACACAGCTCTGCCCAGGGGTCTCCATCCCCGCCTCCCCTCCCCGCAGGGCACCCCCAGTTCCTGGTGCCTGCCCCTCGCACGCCCCCAGCCCGGCCCCGCGGCCCCCGCCCTACCTCACGTAGAGCGAGATGGGCACCACAGTGTTGAGGATGATGATGTAGGACCAGAAGGAGAGGAAGCCGGAGAAGAAGGCACTGTGCACCCCCTCGTCCCAGGGCAGGTAGATCTGGAAGCAGACGCCCACCTCGTGCTCCCAGATGGCGTTGCCGATGGCCAGGATCACCCCCATGCACACCAGGAACCCGAAGATCTGGGGACAGGATGGGACATCAGAGCTCTGAGCAGGCCGGAGCGGGCAGCTCCCTGGGATCTGCCTCCCGCGTACCCAGAGCACCAGCGTGTTCATCAGCCGGTCGATGCTTGTCCGCTTGAACTTGGTCCGGCCGCTGTTCTGCATCAGCTTCGTGTCAGGCCCTGGGGAGAGGGACGGGTGTCAGCAGGGTCAATCCCTTCCGCCCAGCGCGGTGGCGGCGGCTGTCCCAGCCCACCTGCGAAGACGACGAGGCCGAAGCACCACTCGGTGTTGCGCAGGACGCAGCCCCGCAGCAGCATGTTCTGGTTGCTCAGGGGGTACTTGTTCTCCTTCCAGTACAGCGTCCCACCAAACTTGTCCAGCTTGTTGTTGGGGGGTTCACAGATCACCTCGCCTGGGCACGGGGGACAGCTCGGCTGTCACACGCCTTCTCCACGTGGCCAGCTCCATCCCAGTGCTCCCAGCACCATCCCCGTGAGCAGCTTCAAGCCAGAGGACCACAACACCACGTGGACGGTCCCGGTGTCCCCAGGGTGGACCAAACCCCGGGGCTGCCCCACCACAGAGGGTCCGGTCGCGGGCACTCACCGTCAAAGTGAGCCAGTTTGCCGGTGTCACCCAGCTCCGAGGTGACGGGGATGGCCTGCCGCACCTTCATGTTGGTCTCTCTGTGGGCAAGGAGGCACCATGCGTTGGGTTAGCGGCAGCCTGGCATGGAAAGCCTTCGCTACCCAGTTTCAGGTCCCCAGGAGCCCCTCCCCGCTGTCCCAAACTGGGAGGAGTGGTGGGCACACCGGCAGGCTGTGCTGCCATTCAGCAAGACCTGGGCAGGCTGGAGAGCTGGGCAGAGAGGAACCTGATGAGGTTCAACAAGGGCAAGGGCAGGGTCCTGCGCCTGGGGAGGAACAACCCCAGGCACCAGTACAGGCTGGGGCTGAGCTGCTGGAGATCAGCTCTGCGGAGAGGGACTGGGAGTGCTGGGGGACGACAGGGTGACCATGAGCCAGCAGCGTGCCCTGGGTGCCCAGAAGGCCAATGGGATCCTGGGGAGCATCACGAGGAGTGTGGGCAGCAGGGCGAGGGAGGTTCTCCTCCCTCTCTGCTCTGCCCTGGGGAGGCCCCATCTGCAGTGCTGGGTCCAGTGCTGGGCTCCCCAGTTCAAGAAAGATGAGGAGCTACTGGAGAGAGCCCAGCGCAGGGCTGCGAGGATGAGGAGGGGACTGGAGCATCTCTCCTGCGAGGAGAGGCTGAGGGAGCTGGGCTTGTTCAGCCTGGAGAAGAGAAGGCTGCGAGGGGACCTTAGAAATGCCGATCAATATCTGCAGGGTGGGGGTCAGGAGGATGGGGCCAGGCTCTTCCCAGTGGTGCCCAGCGACAGGACAAGGGGCAACGGGCACAGACTGAAGCAGAGGAAGCTCCAGCTGAACCCGAGGAAGAACTTCTTCCCTCTGAGGGTGACGGAGCCCTGGCCCAGGCTGCCCAGGGAGGCTGTGGAGTCTCCTTCTCTGGAGATATTCCAGCCCCGCCTGGACACGGTGCTGTGCAGCCTGCTCTGGGTGACCCTGCTTGGGCAGGGGGTTGGGCTGGGTGACCCACAGAGGGCCCTCCCAGCCCCAACCATTCTGTGATTCTGTGATTCTGTCCCCTGCCACCCGAGGCGCGCAGGATTACCCACCCGTCCAGCTCCGCGGTCTCTATGTAGCACAGCCCGTGGGGCTCGCTGCTGGAGAGGAGGAGGAGGTCAGCCTGCAGGAGAGACACGAGAAGGGTTGTGCTCCCCCACGCCTTCCCCAGGGAAGCTCCCGGATGCCAGGCACCAGCGAGGTCTCCGGAGCCGCGCGTCCTTCGCGGGTGCAGCCGGCACCATCGCCCGAAGCGCCCTCACCACCCCAGAGCTCAAACACGGCTCCAACGCTACAACCTCAAAGCACCTTCCAGGCTGGAAAGTCCCCGAGGTCTCCGTCCCGGGAGGTGACTGAGGAGCACAAAGGCAGAGCGGGTGCAGCACTGCGCCGTGCTACGGCCCCCACGCGCCGCCCGGCCGGGACTGTGCTCGCCTCGGGGCCGCACTCACCACCACAAACTGGTTGTTCTCCAATTTGATGATGTCTCCGACACGGACGTTCATCCACTGCTCCTGCCGGAGGCTGCCGAGGGACGGCGGAGCGGAGTTAGGCGGGAGCGGGCAGCGTTGCTTCTCCCCTGCCCCGTCTGCAGCGTGTCCCGCAGGTCCCGTGCCCCCTCCCCGCCTGCCCCGTCCCCGCGACACTCACACTCCGCCGATCAGCACCTGAGACTGCCGGTTGTTCACCTGGTTGTCGCTTTTATGGCGGAACTGGGCACGGAGGGGAAGAGACAGCAGCGTCAGCCCCTCTGGGGAGGGGGCTGTGTCCCTCCCCCAGCAAACGCTGCGGCCCCGGGCACCGCACACCCGCAGCGGGGTCACAGCCCCCTGGCCAGCCGGTGGCCCGGGTCGAGGGGCACGCGGGGGACCACTCACGTAGTCGTCGGTGGCATCTTTGACAGCTGTGATGGTTAAGACAAGAACCAAAGGCACGATGGTGGTGAACCAGGAGAGCGAAGAGATCTGCGGGATCAGCTGGGGAGCGGGAGCGGGAGTTACCGGGGTCCAGGCCAGCCCCAGGCCCAAGCTACCCCTGCTCCAGGGTGCCAACCCACCGCTCCCCGGGCGCAGGATGGGCCCCGGGCCCTGCCAGCTGCCCAGCCAGGGAGTGACAGCACAGGGGGGACCCCGGCTGCCTCCCGGCCCCCCCAGCACTCACCTGCAGGATGAGGAGGAAGAGGAAATAGGTGTTGGCCACTTCCTGGAACTGCTCGAAGAGGTTGACAGGCAGGAAGGTGATGATGTTGTACTTGGAGGTCTTGATGCAGTTGCTCTGGGGATGGACGGGGCGAGAAGGGGGGTCATGAGCTGCCGAGGCCTTGTCACGCCCCAGCATCGCTCTGGGGGGGGCAGGGCTGTCGCTCACCGTGCCCCCAGTTTGGGAGCTCTGGGCAGCAGCCTGGACCCCCGCCTCCTGCCCCAGCTCCGTGGCAGCTTCCCCGGGAAGCCGATTCCCCCGCCTCGGTCGGCAGCCGGGACCCAGGGACCAGCCTCCTCCGGCGGCAGCGGCCGGAGCATCCGCACCCGGCCCCTCCAGGGTCACCCCAACCCAGACCCCCTGCTCCCTCCCCCCACAGTGAGGAGCCAGAAATCATCTCCAGCGCGGAGGGGGAGGCCAAGGTGAGCGGTGCCCCTCCCCCAGCGGCTCCGGAAGCTCCTGTGTTATCCGGCCACCGAACCGCAGCGGGGACCAGGCAGGGCCGCAGGCAGAGCCGGGGGGGTTTCAGGCCCCAGCAGAGCACAGGGGGCTGCACCCCGCCCCCCCGTAGGAGCATGCTGTGCCCCCCTCCAGCCACCTCAGAGCTCTGTTGGCGTTAACAGCTCGTCAGCGCAATTTTCTCAGGGACAAACATCTATTTTTAGCCATACCCCCCTCCCCCCACCGACCCGGAGGGTGATGCAGGGCCCGGCCCCCCCAGGCCTGCCCGAGCCGTGGGGCTCAGCCGCCCCACTCACCGCGTACTGGAACTTCTCGTTGTACTCCCGCGCGTTGGCTCGCACCCGCCTCTCCTCCTCTGCAACACAGCGTGCCCCGTCAGCCACGCGCCCTGCGCCCGAGCCCCCTGCACCCCCCCAGACCCCCCTCTGCACCCCTAAACCTCCCCCCTGCACCCCCCAGACAACCCCCTGCACCTCCAGACCTCCCCCCTGCACCCCCCAGACCCTCCTCTGCAACTCCAGACACCCTCTGCAGCCCCCAGACCTCCCCCCTACACCCCCAAACATCCTCCTGCACCTCCAGATCCCACTCTGCACCCCCAAACCTCCCCTCTGCACCTCTAGACCTCCCTCTGCTCCGCCAGACCCCTCTTTGTGCCCCCGACCTTCTCCTGCACCGCCAGACCTCTCCTTCTGCACCCCCAGACCCCCAGCTCTGCACCCCCAGACCCCCAGCCCTGCTTACCCATACCCCCAGCCCTGCACCCCCCGTCCTGCACACCCAGCATCCCCAGCTTTGCACCCCCAAAGCCCCCAGTCCAGCTCATCTGCACCCCCAGGCCCCCAGCCCTGCTTACCTGCACCCCCAGCCCTGCATCCTCAGCCCCCCAGCTCTGCAACCCTAGAGCCCCCAGCCCTGAACCCCCACAGCACCCAGCCCTGCACCCCCAGACCCTCTGGCACTGCTTATCCATCCCCCCAACTCTGCACTCCCAGACCCCCAACTCTGCACTCCCAGACCCCCAGCCCTGCACCCCCAGCCCCCAGCTCCGCACCCCCAGACCCCCAGTCCTGCACCCCCAGACCCCCAGATCTGCACCCCCAGACCCCCCCGACCCTGCACCTCCAGACCCCCAGCTCTGCACCCCCAGACCCCCAGTCCTGCACCCCTAGACCCCCCAACCCTCCACCCCAGCCCCTCTGGCACTGCTCATCGCCCCCCCCAGCCCTGCACCCCCAGCCCCTGCACCCCCGGGCCCCCCGCCCGGCTCCCCCCGGCCCGGCCCGCACCCACCCTCCCCGCCGGGCCCACGGCCCCGCGCCCACTTCTCGGGCATCTCCCGGGGCACCGTCATGGCCGCGGGGCCGCGGCTCGTCCCGGCGGCTCCATCCCGCGCTGCCGGTGCCCCGGCCCGGGCCGTCCCGCCCCGCCCCGCCGCGTTACCGGGGCAACGGCCGCACCGGGGCCTACCGGGGCCTACCAGGGCCTACCGAGCCCGCCCCGCTCACCTGGGGCCCGGCGGGCCGCGCACCGCTCCATGGCCCGCGGCCCCGGAGCCCATGGGGAGCGGGTGGCCGGGGGCCGGGGCCGGGGTCGGGGGCCGGGGCCGGGACCGGGCCGGGGGCCGGGGCCGCTGCCGCCGCCTCAGCGTCCCATGGCCGCGGCGACGGCGGAAGTTGGGGGGGGGTGGGGGGAACAAGGACCGAGCTCTGCCCCGGGGCGGGGGGGAGGGTCCCGGTCAGAGGAGGGGGGGTGCAGCCTGGGTGGTCCCGGGGGGTCTCAGAGGGCAGCAGCTGCCCCAAGTGGTTCCGGGGGGCCCCAAGGGGACAGACCCCCCCTCCCCCGACCCCCGGGCCGGGGTCCCCCTGCCGCCAGGCCTGGCCAGCTCGGCCCCCCCCCGTGTCCACACACTCAGCGCTGGTTTGATGGCATGTGGGGAGCGCGGGGGGGTCCGTGCTGCTGTCTTGAGGTGCTGGGGGGGGTCCCCGGCGTCAATTCTGGGGCAGCACCCCCCTGGCATCCTCCTCCCCGGGTGCCATCTTGGTGTCCGGCGGTGTTGATGAGGATCAGGGAGCTCTGCTTGGCCCCAGGGCCTTCATCCTCCTCCTCCTCCTCTGTGGGGTGGTGGAAAGCCGCAAGCAGCTGGTCAAGGGCCGAGCCCCCAGCAGCGGTGCCACCACTGGCACCCACCACCACCCATTGCCCCTCCTGGGGATGCGGCATGGTGGGTGGGGGTCACCCCGACACCCCTCTTCCCTCTACCCCCATGAAGACCTCCGCCCCCCACCCGGCCGCGCAGGCAAAGAGCCAGGGCCTGAAATCCTGCGTGGTTGGAGCCCACGGAGACCTCGATGGCGAAGAGCAGCAGGGCCATGGCCCCCGGCTCCAGGCCCTTGGGGACAGCCTTGCTGCGGGTGGCCGGGATGGCCAAGATGCCAGCGATCAGCAGCGCCGAGCCCATCACCCGCGCGGCCGGCACGGCAGCTCAGCGCAACGGCCACCGGCACCAACGGAGGGATATGGGGGGAGCCGACCTGGGGGGACCTGGGTGTCCTGGTGGACAGCAGGGTGACCATGAGCCAGCAGCGTGCCCTGGGTGCCCAGAAGGCCAGTGGGATCCTGGGGTGCATCACGAGGAGTGTGGGCAGCAGGGCGAGGGAGGTTCTCCTCCCCCTCTGCTCTGCCCCAGTGAGGCCCCATCTGCAGTGCTGGGTCCAGTTCTGGGCTCCCCAGGTCAAGAAAGACGAGGAGCTACTGGAGAGAGTCCAGCACAGGGCTGTGAGGATGAGGAGGGGACTGGAGCATCTCTCCTGCGAGGAGAGGCTGAGGGAGCTGGGCTTGTTCAGCCTGGAGAAGAGAAGGCTGCGAGGGGACCTTAGAAATGCCGATCAATATCTGCAGGGGGGGTCAGGAGGACGGGGCCAGGCTCTTCCCAGTGGTGCCCAGCGACAGGACAAGGGGCAACGGGCACAAACTGGAGCAGAGGAAGCTCCAGCTGAACCCGAGGAAGAACTTCTTCCCTCTGAGGGTGCCAGAGCCCTGGCCCAGGCTCTTGGCAGGGACCCCCAAAGCTACGTTTGAAGTTTGAGGTGGCAAGACAAGCAAGCAGCCCCAGCCTCTGTGCCTCTGTGCGAGCACTGCCATGGGCAGATGAGGCTGAGCAACAGCTTTCCAGGCTAGCCCCTTCTGGCTGCCAGGTATCCAGAGACGTTCACTTTTTTGGAGCAGGGCTGCTGGAGTCTCCTTCTCTGGAGTTATTCGAACCCCCCTGGACGCGTTGCTGTGCAGCCGGCTCTGGGTGACCCTGCTTTGGCAGGGCATTGGACCAGATGACCCACATAGGTCCCTTCCAACCCTGACCATTCTGTGATTCTGTGACAGCGGCTCCTACCTGGTCTAAGAACGCATTGCAGAGGGAATCGGCGGGGGAGGAGGCAAAGATGGAGGTGGTTTCCCAGGGGCCGGAGGCAGCGAGGGTCCCGTTGATGTGGTGCCCGATAGCATCTGAGGAGCAGAGGCTCTCCATGAGCCCGACCGCGCCAGCACAGTCACAGTGGTCCCCAGCCGGGCGCCTGCTGACCTCTCCGTACCATAGTGGAGGGCATAGATGGCTCCAGTGGAGTTGAAAGCCCCTGAGGTCTGCACGGCCACGAAGACCCAGCCAGCACACGGTGAGGGAGAACGCCGGGTTCAGGTGGGCCCCTGCAATGGAGCGGGAAGAGGGGCTGGGAGCAGAGGGCCCTGGGGGATCTGGAGTTGGGACCCCCTCCCCAGCCTCACCAGAGACTCCCCCCACTGTGTGGATGGCTGCCATGTTAGCTAGGGTGGAGGTGAGGATGTTCCCCTTCATCCCGGAGCTGGGGACCCTCTGTGCCGAGCCGCTCAGCGTGAGCAGCTGGAGGACAGGGACACGGCTCCGCCACGGCTCCCCCGGCCCCACTCCGAGCCCCCCGCACTCCCCGGGGGCCGCTGCCCCACTGTGCCGCGGCACCTGGCGAGCTCAGCGCCGAGCCCGGGCGGCAGAAGGGCAGCGAGGCGAGGGCTGCTCCGGCGCCTCTGCCCACGCCGTCCCTGTGGCTTCGCTCCGCCATCCCCGGGGCTCTGGACGGGGACAGGCAGCGAGGCAGTTACCGGTCTCGCTTGTGGTTTTCACAGAATCCCAGCATGGTCGGGGTTGGCAGGGACCTCTGTGGGTCACCCAGCCCAACCCCCTGCCCAAGCAGGGTCACCCAGAGCAGGGGGCACAGCACCGCGGCCAGGGGGGTTGGAACATCTCCAGAGAAGGAGACTCCACAGCCTCCCTGGGCAGCCTGGGCCAGGGCTCCGGCACCCTCAGAGGGAAGAAGTTCTTCCTCGGGTTCAGCTGGAGCTTCCTCTGCTCCAGTTTGTGCCCATTGCCCCTTGTCCTGTTGCTGGGCACCACTGGAAAGAGCCTGGCCCCGTCCTCCTGACCCCCCCTGCAGATACTGATTGGCATTTCTAAGGTCCCCTCTCAGCCTTCTCTTCTCCAGGCTGAACAAGCCCAGCTTCCTCAGCCTCTCCTCGGAGGAGAGATGCTCCAGTCCCCTCCTCATCCTGCGCTGGGCTCTCTCCAGCAAGGTAAACAAATTATTGGTAATTAAGTCATCTGCTTCCCTGGAGAGGCCACGGTGTCACCGTTTGGCGTCATGGGACACAGCCCAAATGCCACGCGCGGCTCCGGAGCCCCAAACTTTGCCTGCTCCGGCGCGGGAGGCGTCAAGGCGTGCAGTGCTCCGGGTGCCAAGCCGCAGCACCCGTGCCCTTCCTACGGTGGAGCGCGTACCGCACCAGAACAGGCTCCGGGCAGCACCAAGCCACTCCGCGAGTGCGGTGCAGCCCCGGCAAGGGACGGGCAGGGAGCCCCGGGACCCCTGGGGCCTGCCACCACCCCCCAGCCCACCCCGACCTCGCCATGAGCACGAAGACCGCCAGCACCTCAGCCAGGCACTCCCGTGCCAGCCAGTCCCGGATGCGGAGCAGAGCCCGAGCCCTCTGCAAGAAGGCAGCGGTGCCCACGGGGCCGGCCGGGAATGGGCAGCGGTGACAGCGTGGTCGGCGTCCCCATCCCGACGTGATTTTACGAGCCCCGGGGCTGGGGCAGGTGATCAGGCGCAGACTTTAAACCAACCCTGGCCACAGCGCAGGGAGACGCCTGGCAGGGACCAGCGTCCCGCGTGGGGCCGGGGACAGCGGCGTCTTGTCACAGCGGTGTCCCCCAGCTCGGTGGGAGCCACCCGAGCGGCCGTGATGAGCTGGGACCGCTCTCTGGTGAGCTGGCACGGGCGTTTGCCCTCCGGGAAGCCCCCTTCTTTTTCCCTGCCGGATCCCTGCCCAAGCCACAACCGCAGGCAGCGCTAATGAAGAGGCCTTGGAAAGGCTCCCGGGCTCGGGGGAGGCCTCAGCACCGCGCCAGGCAGGCAGGGAAGCGGGCGAGGGAGTGGGCAGCGAGCAGTGCAGGCCCAGGGCAGAGGAGCCACCCGTGGGGCAGCCCCACGGGTCCCTGCCTCTGAATCGAGGGGGGGGTCCAGCCTGAAGGAGCCCTGGCAGGTCGCCATTAGCATAAATAGACTTTATTGCTCCGTGCACACACGCCCTCAGCCCCCGCGGGGGTCCCCGCAGCTCCGCAGCCCCCCAGAAGGCGGGCAGCCCCCGGCCCAGGCGCCAGCTCCCAGCAGGATCTGACCCATCTGCAAGAAAAACAGGCGGTGAGAAGAGGCTGGTGCCCACTGCCCGCCCCGGACAGAGCCGGCAGCCTCAGCCCCCGAGCCAGCATCCGTCCCCACGGCCCTGGGAAAGCCCCGGGGTGCCCCGAGCCCGCACCCATCACACACCCAGGGCGCTCAGCCGGGCGGGCGCACAGCTACCAGCTCGAGAACCAGCGTCGGAAGAAGCTGCCCAGTGCGGACGAGGGGTCGCTCAGGTTGGGAGCTCGGAGCTCGTCTTGCCGTGGCCACGTGCCCGCGAACTGCGCCAGCTCCCCTGGGAGAGCAGGGAGAGCTCGCTCTGGGGGTCCCGGCCCGCTCCCCACGCCCTCGTCAGCGCCCCACTCACGGTCATCCATGTTGACCACCTCCTCCCGGTAGTCCTTGCTCTGCCCGTCCTCCTTGGTGGTGGTGATGAAGGCCTGGTCCCCTCTCCGGCGCGTCACCGTCGTCTCCCGGCGGCCCTGGCTGTCCCGCACGGTCCGGCGCTCCTCCACTGCCTGCGCAGAGCACCCAGCCCTGAGAGACGCTACCAGCCCGGGCCCCGTGCCCGTCCCCAGGTCACCCACAGCTGGGGACACTCACCCCGTCAGGGAGAGTCACTTTGGTGACGGAGACGCTCTGGAAATAAGAGCGGGACGCGGGCTCATCGGGTCTCAGGATGGTCCCCAACCCCGCGGAGGAGACCTGGGAGTCCAGGTCTGCAGGGGAAGACGTGAGATGGCGGCAGCAGCACGGGGACGCGGCGTGGGGAAGGCCCGAGACCCCGTGGCCACGCTCCTGGCACCCACCTTGGTCTTCCTTGAGGGCAGGAGGAGCCAGGCGATCATCTTCCAGCTGCAAGGCAAAGCCACGCGCCGGTGACGCGGCGGCAAAGCGCGGCACCGCGACGCCACGGCAAGGGCCACTGCGGCTGAGCCCGCACGAGGCAGAGCCCTCACCCACCCCCAGGAAGGGTCTCCAGGGTCGGGCCGGGTCTCCGGAGCCCTCGGGGCCTCCAGGGGCCGTGCTGGGATCGGGGCTGTCTGGTTGCTTCAGCATGGAGTCCCGCAGCGGCCGCCCCGCGCTGCTGCCCTCGCTGGGACCGGGCAAGGGGGGGTCTTGGGGGGGTGGGGAGGGGAAAGAGAACACCGGGTCAGGCCGGGAGCCCCGCGGGACCCCGCATCGCCCCCCCGCAGTGGGGGCGGCCCCTTCCCATCCCCACCGAAGGGCTGCGGGGGCCCGGCCCAGGCCCCCCCGAAGACCCCCAGGAGCTCGCCCACGTCCCGGAACAGCTCCTCGATGGCGCCCCGGGAGCCGCCGGGGCTGAAGCCGAAGTCGTGGGGGGGTCGCGCCGGGGTCGGGCCGGCCTCGTCGTCCTCCTCTTCCTCGTCCTCGTCCCACGCCGCGCCGCCGAAGAGCGGGTCCCGGGGCCTGCGGGAACCCGGGCCTGGAGCAACCGGGGGCCGGGCCGGGACCCCCGGCAGCCCCCCGGGGCCTGGGGTTGGGGAACCAGGCCGAGGCCTGCGCGGGCACGGCGGGGGTGGGGAGCCGGGCGGGGGTCCGCGCAGGCGGGGGGAGCAGGGCCGGGGTCACGGTACCTGCACCGCCCCGGGAACCCGAAGAAGCCCCGAAACGCCTCGTAAAAACTCATCGCTCTCCGCCGCCGCTCCGGGTCGCGCTGCCGTAAAGCGCCGGGAGCGCCGCGCAGCGCCGCAAAGCGCCGCCGGGTGTCGCGAAGCGCCTGGGCCCGGGGCGGAGCGGCGGGGCCTGCCCGGTCCGGGCCCGACCCCCACTTGTGGGGTCTCCCCGGTCCCGGCAGGGCCCCCCCGAGCGCTTCGCAGGCCGGAGCCGCCCCTGTGAGCGCCCCGGGCCCGGGGGCCTCGCCAGGCCCGTGAGGAGGGACTGGGGTGGGACACCGGGGGGGCCCCGACCCGGGGAAGGGCGAGGGGGAAAGGGGGGGGGGGGGGGGGGGGGCGCTGGACCTGCGCTGGGGTCCCGGCCCCGCAGGAGGGAAGAGGAAAAATCCACAGGGAAAAGAAAAATAAGAAAAAATAAGAAAAAAGCTGGGGAAGGGTCGGGAGGGGAAGGGGGAGCCCCTGCCCCCCCCCTCCCCAGCCCAGGACCTCCCCCCACTCGCCAAAAACGCGGACCCAGGCTGAGAAGGTATTAAAAAATACACAGAGCACGTTGCGAGCTTTATTCTGTTTAGTAAATCACCCGCCCCAGGGGGGTTCGGTCGGAGAGAGCGGCGTGAACTGAAAAATACAGGAGGGGGGCTGCATAGAAAAACCAAAAGAGATCCCCCCCAACCCCCAAAGCAGAGGATACTTACAGCGTGGGGGGGCTCAGAGAACGTAAAATAGAGGGGGAGTTCCTGGGGGGCTGCCCCGGGCCGGTGGCAGAGAGCAGCCGAGGAAATGAGAGGACTACAGGACGGCGTGGGGTTTTTGTTTTTATATACAAGACACATTTATCCATTAAATTTAGAACACGGTACAAAAAAAAACCACTTCAACTAATTCATCTTACAATGCTGTTCATATCAATTACTGCTCTTATTCCTAATAATAAGGGGGTTTGCTGTAGGCGACTCGCGGCTTCCACTCCTTCGGATCCGAGAGGTTCCGGGGCAGCGGGAGGAAGGCGGGGGAAAGAGGGGAGAAAGGAGTAAAAACCAAAAAAAGGCCCCTACGGCAAACGGTTCAGAATCTGAATGCAGAGAGAGAGGGGAAGGGGAAGAAAAATAAACAGGGGGAGAAAAAAAAAAAAAAAAAAAAAAAAAAGAAAAAATACAAATTCTATATTACATACAACAGGAAAGGTGGCGGAAGCCGGACAAGGCAGAGCCGCTCTCGCCCTGCCCTGGCCGGGGCTGCGGGGCCCGGGCGCTGCCCCCGGCGCTCTCCTCGCCGGGCTCCGTCGGCGTCGGGTGCGGTGGGATTCTCTTCCGGAAGCGAGTGGGTGGGCGAGGGCCGGCCCGGGCTCAGTTGGTGCCCCAGCTGTAGCTGTTGTAGGCAGACTTGTTGGCCTGGGATTTCTGGGGGATGGAGCTGCCTTGGCTGCGCTGCCCAGAGCCGCTCTGCGGGAGGGGGTGAGAAGGAGAAGCGGGGGGTTATCGTGGGGGGGGGATTCCCGACCGGGGGAGCGATGCTGGCGTGGCCCCGGGTGCTGCGGGCTACGGCTCCTGGGCGCTCGCCGCAAGCTCCCGGGGGCTGCGGCCGGCGTCGAGTGGCCGTCTGCCGCCCCGGGACCCTCCCTCCGGCCCAGCTCCAGGCCGGGACCGCCAGCAGCGAGGGTGCGGGGGGCTGGCGGGGCAGGGAGGGGGCACGGGGGCGAGCGGGGGGTGTGTGTCTGCGCGCGCCGGTGTGTGTGTCTGCACATACTGACTGCGGGCCTCTCTCCTCGCCTGGCGGGGCCCCGGGGGGGGAGAAGGAAGGGGCTCCGTGAGCCTGGGGGGCCTTAGGGGCGGGGGGAGACCCCAGGGCAAGTGCAATGCATTAGCAGAGAGGTTCATTACCTGGTCTTCCTGCTGGCGTTGGCAGCACAGTATCATCTGCAAATATGGAAGCTGTTGCAGTACCAGGATATGTAAAATAAAGGGACAAACTATGACAATAGAAATCCACGGTTAGACCTGAAAGCTACGGCGGGGTCGTGGCTGTGGCGGGTTAACCCCTTCGCTGCCGGCCTGCGGAGCCGCCTCTCCGAGGAAGGGGAGGGCGGGGGGGTACCAGGCATGTCTGCGTGAAGGGGCACTGCCCGACCGTACCTGGTACGGCCCGGCAGCGAGGGGGGGGCCGTGCCGAGTACCCCCCAGCGGAGCGCACCCCGGGCCTTCCTCACCTCCTCCTCTTATCGGCCCTGTGTGTATGTGCGGGTGTGAGCGTGTGCGTGTCGCCGCGTGTGTCCGCCGCAGGGCGTGAGGGAGGGGGGGGAGAGGGCGGCCGGGGGAGCGAGAGCCCTAGGAGGGAGCCCAGCGGGGGCCGGGGGGGCCGCTTACCTGCCCGTCCTGCTGCAGGTGGTGGTGGAGGATCTGCGAGTGGGGCTGCTGATGCGGGGTCAGGATGTGCATGAAAGGGGTCGGGGGGTACGCCGCTGCCGTCGCGGGGTTGATGGGGCCGCCGCTGCCCAGCGCCGAAGGCAGGTTGAAGGAGGCTGCCGGGGTTCCAGTGTGAAATCCCTGCTTCTCGAAGGATTGCTGAGGAGGAGATGCCAACGGCGGGGTGAGGGCCGGGAGCCGGGCAGCGCTCCCCTGCCCCTGCCCGGCAGCGCGCCCCTTCCCAGCTCAACACGTTGTGGGCCCGGGAGTCAGCGTGCGGTGCGGGGAGCGGACAGAGTCTCTGCCTACGGCTCCTTCTGGGCTTGGAATTGCTCTAGGTTGGGAAAAGCCGAGCGTTTCCCGTCTCCCTGGCTGGGTGCTCCAAGGGGAGGAGACCTCACTGCCCAGGGAGGCCGTCTCCGCGCTGCGCTTCCGCTCCCCAGCAAAGCGGCGCCTTCCCGGAGCACAGCCCAGACACTAACCTGAGTTTTGGAGTAGACAGAGCCCGAGATGTCCGGCACTCCTGTATTACTGGATGTCACGGATACGCCTGGGGAGAGGGAAAGGCGAGCCAGCGTCAGGCAGCAGCCACCGCTTCAGCAGCAGCCGCTGCCACCAACGCCAGCATCAGGTGGTGCAGAGCTCCAGAAGCCCGGCAGCCGGGTGAGGTTCGGAGACAGACGGCGTCCCAGGGAGCAGGGTCTCGGCAAGGCCAAGCTGCAGAGCGCCCGTATGAGCCTAAGTTCTTTTGTTCTGGACACGAGCAGTTTCCGACTGCCTCCAGAAACAAACTGAGAGGCCTGCTGCCACCCAGAGAGACGCATGAAGAGCCCAGCTCTGAGCAGAGCTGGGGAATGCAGCAGACAGGCAAGGAAACAAACTCCCAGCGTGACACGGCAGCGAGAGCGGCCCGAGAGCTCCTCGGATGGAAACTGGGCAACGCGTGGGCTGGGCTGGCTGGCGCAAGGCCTGGAAGCAGCACACAACCCGCACGTGGCACTGGCTGTTCCCAAAAGGCAGTGGGGACAGGGGGAAGCCTCCGCTGTCACTTCAGGCCCAGGAAACGTGTTGAAGTGAAAGAGGTTTGAAAGACTCCGTACCAGGTGACCTGAAGTGACTTTGCAAAGAGAAAATAGTGTCTCAAAGAGCTCTAACGTAGTGAAAAAATGGCCCAACAGGAACTGTAAGGCTGCAAGAGGGACCCAAATGCAGGCCCTCTAAGTCACCCAGACATTAATCAATGAAACCCAGTACCGAGACAAGGGGCAGGTTCACGACCTTCTTGCATCTTTGAATCAAGAAGGACACTTCTCTAGAAAGCGTACAGCTGCCAGACACAGGAGTCAAACAAGCTCCCAGGCTTAAATCTGGAATAGTTATTGTTCTAGCGATCATACACAGGCAGTAAAAAGAAAAAAAACCACAAAACAAAGCCCAAACAATTCAGCTTAAGCTCTCCGACGCGAGCCCAAGGCCTCAGCCACCTGACCACTGGGCACAGAGGAGGGCGCGAAGTGCTCTGTGCTCCTCAAACCCGCTCTGGACCTGGATGTAGAACAAGCTTGGGCCTTTCCAAGGGGAATCAAATGACCTGCAAGTGGCACCGTGGCCATTTTCCTCCCTTCCTGCTGGAGCAGCATGACCGCCGTCCCCTTAGACCACCAGTGAGACCGTGAACGAGCCCCGCCACCGTCAGTCACTGCTGCTGAGCAGGACGCTCTGTCGGGTCTCTTACCGGTGCTGTATCCATGAGAGCCATAGCCACTGGGCTGCTGAAAAGGGGTTGCTGATGCATTGACGCTGACATTCACACCATGCTGCTTGGAAGAGGTAGGAGCAACCTACGGAAAGCAGCAGAGTGAGGAGAGGCTTCGCTGCGCGGCCCTCCCGCCCGAATCCCACGCCTCGCCTCTGGGAAACTCACAGGGAACACGGCGGGCCCGTACTGGAAGGTGCTGGGGAGCCCTGGTACCCCTGTGTAGTACGGCAGACTGGTGTAACTGTAGCCAGGAGGCAGCGCTGGGTTCAGGAACGTCTGCTGCGTGGTGTGGTGAGTCTGCGTCTGGCTCTGCTGAGGCTGGGCCAAAGTCGTTGCCGGCGCAGGGGAAGAGGCATCGCCTCGGCCAAATTTTGTTAAGTCACCTGGAACGCAGGAGATGGAAGGAGACTGAAGAACAGATGCACCAAATCCCAGCCCGCTGTAGCTCAGCCCCGAGGTGACCCAGTGATCGCCAGTGACTTGAATCAACCCCCCTCCCACAGCTGCTGAGGACTGCGGCCCTCGCAAGCCCTCAAACCCTCGCACGCCAATAAGACCAAGCTGTTCATTGCTCTCCTCATCCCTGAGAAAAGGACTTCAGAGGGGAAGGGAAACCCGCAGTGCTGCGCTGCCTGACGTCAGCCTACGATCCAGCACTGGATGAACCTGCTGCTGGCCGCCCAACGCTCTGCCTAGGGCCTCTCCGAGCATCGGCAGCAGGCACAACCTGACTCCCTGCAGAGCCAGACCCGAGGCCAGGGAGGCAGCCCAGGGGCCCTGTCCTGCCGGCAAACAGCTCCTCGTTGAAGAGCAGACTCAAATATATTCCAGCTGAGGATGCAGGAACGGCCCCTTTTTACAGCAGGGCTCACGCCTCCCTCTCTCTTGCCAGCAGCACCGAATCGAACGCTGCTGCAGAGGCGAGGAGCCTGCAGAGAGCACTCGGAAGTCTCGCTTCCTCTCTTCCTCGGCTGGGCACCGCGCGAGGGCTCTGCTGCAGGGCTCCAGGAAGCTCCCTTTGCTGCTCTCGACAAGCACCTGCTTGGTTCTTCCACGCAAACGCTCTCCCTGTTCAGAGCTCACACCGTGAGCCAGGGAATTTCTCAGTGCTGCTCCAGCTCACAAGCGAGTTCAGGATAGCCACAAATATTAATTAGCACTGATGTTAACTTGGCAAGGTACGCGTGCAGCAGTGCCGCACTCTGAGCTTGGGACTGCAGCCTCAGCGTGCCAGGCAAAAGCACTTCTGCACAAAGCAGGGGAGAAGAGGTGCCGGAAAAAAGAGCAATCCACAAAGGTACAACAACTCCTAAAGCACCTGAAAGTTCAGCACAACTGCTGCCCACTAATAAATGCACCGACCAAGGTCAGCGAGAGATCAGCCACTCGCTGGGCACTGGTTTGAATTCGACAGGTCCTAATGCCCCGGTTTCTTCGTCCATGAGACTGTCACATAGACATACGCTTAATTTCTCCAGATGTTGTGTTTCTTCATATTTTTACTCAAAGTGCTTGAGAAGCACTGCTTAACCCCTGCCTCACCACCACCTGAAAAGCAGTTCCCCAGTTTTACACTCCACAGATTCTGTCAGCTCCTTCTCGCCCCCTTCCCAAACGCCGCATCGACTCCTACTTGTCCACACCTTCCTGGCAACATGCCTCGATCAGATTTTTCCCCTCAAAGGGAAGTCAAGATTCTAGCTGCTGAGAAACACGCTCCTGACCAAAGGCAGTGCAGGAGGCCTGTGCTGGCGTAGCTCCAGCGGACAAGGAAACTAAGCAAGCGGCAGCACAAACACCCGATATCACACGCAGCCAGAGCAGTCGCCTTCCTTACCAGAGTACGGATTGCTGCTCAGGCTGCCATCTCTTCCAGTCAGCGGGGTGGTGGGCGTAGGGAATGGGATACTGTAGTAATCCTGCAGGATGCAAACAAAAAGAGCAGCAGTTTTATGAGCTCTGTCCAAAGATGCAAACCAATATCTTTCGGAAAAGAGGAATCCCTTTGCTCTGCCCTAGTGAGGCCCCGTCTGCAGTGCTGGGTCCAGTGCTCGGCTCCCCAGTTCAAGAAAGATGAGGAGCTACTAGAGAGAGTCCAGCGGAGGGCTGCGAGGATGAGGAGGGGACTGGAGCATCTCTCCTGCGAGGAGAGGCTGAGGGAGCTGGGCTTGTTCAGCCTGGAGAAGAGAAGGCTGCGAGGGGACCTTCGAAATGCTGATCAGTATCTGGGGGGGGGGGGGTCAGGAGGACGGGGCCAGGCTCTTTGCAGTGGTGCCCAGCGACAGGACAAGGGGCAACGGGCACAAATGGAAGCAGAGGGAGCTCCAGCTGAACCCGAGGAAGAACTTCTTCCCTCTGAGGGTGACAGAGCCCTGGCCCAGGCTGCCCAGGGAGGCTGTGGGGTCTCCTTCTCTGGAGATATTCCAACCCCCCTGGCCGCGGTGCTGTGCAGCCTGCTCTGGGTGACCCTGCTTGGGCAGGGGGTTGGGCTGGGTGACCCACAGAGGGCCCATCCAACCCCACACATTCTGCGATTCTGTGAATTTCTGGACTGCAGCTGCTAGGTATGTTGGAGCATTGCAGCTCAATCAGCCACATCAAGGCTGACCACGGCCTACAGCAACCCCAGTTTTCTGTAGCATGCACCGTCCCCCTCATCAGGCTATCAGAAGAACCAGATAAGGTCTACTGGTATGCAGTCCATAAACCGCCTGGACTTTCCCCCTCCACTTCACAATGCAACGGGCACTAAACAAAAACTATTTGCATAAAAGTCTTTAGTCACTGCTGATTTCCAAGATCAGAGGCAAGTATCTACAGCAGCTCATCATTGTCAGGCAAAACAGCTCTGCCTGCCGCAGCTCTCATGTTCCCTACCCCCACCATCGATGCCGCTGCCTGAATAACTAGTGCTCCTCACTCCCCAAGCGCAAGGGAGCGACTAACGAACTCCACGCTCCTGCCACGGAGGGGTACATCCCTTTAGCAGCCTGCTTTGCCAGCCCTTCAGGACCACCTCGCAGCGTGACCTGCCTGCACCCCCGAAGCACGCGGCACCAGCGAGCGGTCACACCAGCGGAAGCGGTGCGTCCGTGTCAGTCTTCAGTACTCACCAATGGGAATCTCGTCTGAAGCATTTGCAAGTCATCATATCCATACACCTGTGGCTAGAAAAAGAGCAGGAGGTAATGTTAGGGACACAGACTGGGTAAAGGCACTTACTTAATTTTAGATTGAACATTTAGATAAACGTGAGATAAAGCCCGAAGCAGACGATCAAAGGCCACGCAGTTACCTAGGCGCACTACCACAAGACTGACGCTGCCAGGACTGTTTTTACGAGCTGCTCAAACGAAGAGTGAGCATCAACACAGAGCACCACTGCTCCAGACCACAAAGGCACTTGACAGTTTTCCGCTAGAAATTATTCCAACACCAAAATCTGTCCTCACCTTCCGAAGAGGGCTGCGACATGCCACTAGACTTTGTGGCAGTCGCCACCCTTGTTCTGCCTGCCTGCCCTTTGCCATACCATGCTGCTAATACCAGCCCCACACTTTCACGATGTGTGCTCCAACCAACAACTGTTGCTCCCCAAAGGTTGGGAAGGCTGTAGGGAAAGGGCAGAAAGAACCTGCTCTGGGGTGACCAGAATTACAGACATTTACCCCCAGGGGCACACGGATTTCCTCTGCTACTGTTTTATGGATAACAGCAGGTCCCCACTCCGCTCATCCAAGTCAGTCCTGCCGGGCCGGTGATACAGTTTCTGGTTTCTCTACTACACTACATCCCTTCCTGTGAGCTGAAGACAGAGCTGGCAGGGACCTACTGGCACGACACAACTGCAAAGAGTCCATTGTCCCACTCACCGGATAGGCGTGTAGCAACCCTGGAGCCATGATGTACGGATTAGGCAACAACGGTGGCACTCCAGGAGGGAGATTGGGAGGGGCTTTTCCTGAAGAAGGAAGAGAAAGGAAAAGTTCCACGGTGAAGCAAACAGCAGAAGCTGCCTCTCTTAGCCCCCACACTCCTGTTTAGCAGTACCCAGGCAAGTACCTGATGTTGTTGCAACGGAGCTGCGAGTTGAGGCCGTCACTGTGGAGTTGCTGCTGAGGCTGAGGCCCAGGCTGCTGACACTGCTGAGACTGGATGAAACGCTCACGACTGGCGGGGCGGCCGACACGGTGCTGGAGGAGGTGGAGAAAGTGCTAGCAGAAGAATGGAGACTCGCTTCACTCTCCACACTGGTGTGCTAGGGAAAGAAGGGGAGAGAGTTAAGAGTCACAGAACAGAATCGTAGAATCATTAAGGCTGGAAAAGACCTCTAAGATCATCAAGTCCAGCAGTCACCCCAACACTGTGAAGCCTGCTAAACCACGTCCTGAAGTGCCACATCTACCCGTTTTTTGAACCCGTCCAGGGATGGGGACTCCCCCACTGCCCTGGGCAGCCTGGTCCAACGCCTGACCGCTCTTGCAGTAAAGAAATTTTTCCTAATATCCAATCTAAAAGGGGAGCAGCAGATGTAACTGAGCACAGAAACATTGCAGGACACTGTCTACGTAAAATACTGTGCAGCTCTGCACCCGGATGTTCTCGAGAGCCTGCAATGAACTCAGCTGCTGCAGGCTACAAAGAAACCTGCTTTGCATCTGGCCAAAGTCCAAAGCCCTGATAGCAGCCAAGCCCCAACGCTTCCAAACCTCTCGTGCGGCTGTGTCCCAACATGTCTGTCTGCTGAGAGAAGCAGGGCTGAACACCGCATCTGCAGTAGGGAGATTTATTCTGCTGCAGGAGCCAACACCCAGGAACTCTGTACTGCGGGAGCTCCAGCATCACATACGTTTGAACAGTGACACTCCATCAGCTACCAGCTTGCTCTGATCTCTGGTTGCAACTCCGCAGCACTTTCACGAGCTGCTACAGGCTCAAGAGAAGCCACTGTTCTGTCTGAAACGGGCAGGGTGTCAAAAGCCTCAAGCCAGAGGTGTGCAGTGTTCTGGACATAAACCTATGCCCTCTCTCCACAGAACATCCAAATCCAGCGGGACAACCAGCAGCCTGGCAGCTTCTGTCACAACCGCAGACCCCGCCGGCCACACACCCAAGGTCGGGCACACCAGCAGATCTCTCCAAGCTGAGAAGGAATCGGGGTGCACAGCACTAGGGCACACCTAGACTCACCAGAAGAGTTGACGTTGATGTTCGCCCGGAGGATGTGGATGAGGACAGACTGTTCTGCTGGGTGGGTAACGTACTGCGGAGGGAGGAATAAAAGGTTGTCAGGCCAAGGAGCGAGAGTCACCATCAGCAGCACCAGGCCAGATCCCATTCCCCATCTACTCGGATGGGATGAGGCGTCTCGGTCTCCCCCACTGCACCAGACAGACTTTGACGTCTGCTATAGATCCTGACTTCTAGTTCCGCTTCTCTAGAAACCCACCCACCACACTTGCTCACCTGCTGAGTTGGGCGGTGGTCGTACTGGGGAGCTCCTCACTGTGGCTCAGGCTGCTCAGAGCTGTTGAGTGTTGGCTGGCTGTCGTCAGCAAGGACGACGCAGACACCCCATCGTTGAGAGGTGTGATACTGGGAGCGGAGGGGGAATCGGATTTCACTGCGGGGCCTGTAGCACCTGCGAACAAAAGCTTTGGGTTAGGGGCAGCTACCAGCAGCTCCTGGAGCGCAGCTCAGCAGTGAGGATCTGTAAAGGCTCAGCAAGAGGAGCAGGGAGATCTGGGGCTTCCCTCACTGCTGCCAACCACATTGAGACAGCGTGACTGTGTTCTCTGTCTCACTTCACCCCAACACTGCCACTGGCTCTGCAAAGAGGTTTGAGACCTCCAGACAAGGTGCCTTTCACAACCAAATCAGAGTAAATTCTTGTCATCAGGGAGCGACTCATCAAGGATCTCATGGATCCATCAGCAGAAAGCCAAATATTTCAAGGCAAACAGATAATGTGAGTGGCAGCAATTAGTCCAGCAGGGAAAGGACTTGCAGTTAGCACAGATAAAGCTTTTCACCCAAAGCAAAGAATACAAGCAGTACAAGCTTCAGGACACCCACCGTACCGACCAACTCTTACCTTCAACGGCCTGTGTGGTTTGTAACGGCGTGGGTTGCACAGAACTGAAACCATTCTGAGGAAGAAGAGAAAAAAAGAAAAAAAAAAAAAAAAAAAAAAGAGTACTGGGCATTGCAGCTGCTCATTTCCAGAGGCAGATCTGCTGTCAGCCCCCTCCCACAATCCCTCCCCTAGCTGTGAAAAAGGTGTGCTACCAACACGTGTCACCAGACTGCGCCGGGGTCAGTCCCAAGCGCCAGCACGACCCCCAAGCACATATTTGAGAAAGCAGTGCAAGAAATTCCTCTGCTGCTGGTAGTTAGACTGGCTCAACATCCTCAACCCAAATTCCTTAGCCAGAATTGATGTTGCTGAACTCGTGTGCAGCATGCAAGAATCAAATCCTTAAGACTGAACTAAATCCTTCACCTGAATGCCACTCTGCAGCAGGGTAATTATGCGTGACACGACACATGGCCTGCAATCAACTTAACCGCTGTTGACCCCACTGGCCCAGCCCCAGGTAAGTAACATAGCTAAGGGCTCTGGTAGCAGCCAGAAGGAAGCTCTCACGAGAGTCCACAAGCCACGTGGTGAGGCTGGAGGATCGCCAAAACACTTGATAAACCACTTAGCTTCCTCCGAGACCATGCTTCACACGCTATGCTTACTCAGCACCAAGGGTGAGCAAAGCCATCCTCCTACCTTGGCCTGGGTCAGATCTTTCTGCGGCGAGGAGGAGATGGAATTTGGGTATCGCCTCGTCTGGGTGGATCTCTGTTCGTACAGTGGTCCCTGAGCGCTGTTCTGGGAGGTAAACGTTGCTGTCTGTATTGTGCCGCTCTGGTAACCAGACTCCTGGCTTTGATTGGACGAAATTGTGGATGAAGATTCACTACAAAGGGGGGGAAAAAAGAAAAGGGGTTTACGTTTTCCTCCAGAACAGCCCCGCTGTAAGCTTCTGACCCAGTCTGTAGGCTCTCTGTTTCAGATTTTCAAAATAAGGAGCTCCAAGCATCAGCATAAAGGCACCACGCAAAGCAGCCAGGCAAACCAAGCAGAGGAACACAGCCAGGCAAGGGCCTGACCGCAGGAGGATGCTGGGGCCTAGCCGCTGCCCTGCCTCCCACACTGCTGTGCTCCAGGTGACATTCCATGAGCTGCCACCACTCGGATCCCAGCATTCAAGGAACCAGCCAGAAACTAAGGGTCAGCCCAACGGAAGACAGGAACACTTTGCTTTGGCAAGGCACCATCACCGTAGATACACCTACTCCACTGCGCCCCAGTTTGCCAGGCAAAAAGCAGGACAAAGCACGCAGAATCTGTTCACCAGGGACAAGGAGCAGCTGCACTGGGGATTCCCTTCCTTGTTTCTAGCAATGCAGTTTAGCAGCAGCAAGAAACATTTGCTTTCTGTATAAGCACCACAGGCCAATCAGGCACAGCGCTGCCTGACTGAGTCTGCTGGCAACTTATCTTTTGCTGTTGCATACGTTGTCCCCCCTTTGTGATCACGGCATGGTCAGAAAGGGTCCACTAGTATGCAGCGTAACTAAAGCCCACGGGACCAGCCACCTTCCAAAGCTACCTGCTTGGATCAGTCGTTCCCTTCCGCGCCCGGCCCTCACCTCGCCGTGCTGGTGTACAGGCTGCTTTGAGACTGGCTAACGGCGGCGCTTGTGGTGGGCGTCGATTCGTACTCCGCAAGAACAGGCTCCGAACCAAACTGTAATGCCCCAAACTGCAGGTTTAGCCCTGAGATATCCGCTGAGCCAGGCATTTCCACCGCAAGTGCAGGAATCTGCAAGGGAGGAACAACAGCCAGGGTCAATTGCTTCCTGGAGTCTGCACGGAAAGTGACTTGAGTATCCACATTTCCCAGCACACGACGGTAGTTCCAGGCTTGCATCCTCTGAATTATGCTGTTCAACCCAGGCAGGCAAGCGTTTCTCCATGACCCCCCCAAACACCCAACGCTAACAGCAGGAAGGCCAAGCCCAGCCTTTCCCTCATCAGCCCACGTGGATTTTTCTGCAGCTCTAACACAACACAACGCCTCCTTCCCCACCACCGATCCACACCTTTGATGTTAACGATGCTTTCTTCTTTTGCTGCTTCAGCTTCTGCTGTGCCGGCTGGGGACTGGAGGACTGGTTGTCCGAGGACCCTGGGGACATCTGGGGAACAGGATTGGTTTTGCTGGGCAGCGGCGAGGAAGCGGGTGCCGGCACAGTTGTGGAAGCAGTCACCACAGGCTGTTTCTCCTGCATGAACACTTCTATCATGGTTGAAGTCGACGTGAAGGCCTGACGCTTGGTGAAGGGACTATGCACCGAAGAGTCCGCTGGGTTCTTGAGATCTAGCAGGGGAGACAGAGTTGAGTTAGCAGGACTTGTTTCCTGAAAACTAAACCAAATTCTGACACTTCTCAGCACCAAGAAAAATAAAATCGTTTCACACTATGACTCCTCCTGAAGCCTGTTGACACCAGAGCACAGAGAACCCCAGCATCTCCGTTCCCAGCCTTGTGCTCTCACCACCGTCAACGCCGAGCCTTTTACGCCCTTCTCCCCTCAGCTCCTTCCACCATCTCCATAAGATAAAGTGAGCTTGCACAGCAGAAGTTCTCCATCCTCCAAGAAAAGCTGGACTTCAGAGTCCCTCGCATGGAGGCACTGCACATCAGAGTCCTGCACGGGCCCGGCACTGCCTCCTTCCCCCTCTCTGCCAGCATTGCTGCATTTCATTGCCTGCTCTTTCCCCTGCAAGGACCAGGCATCCTTCCAGCAGCACCACTGCTCGGGGCTGCCCACCCTCAGGTCTCTGCACAACTGCACCACCCTCCTTCTTCACCTAAGCCTTACCGCAGCTTATTAAAAACCAGCTCCTATTCTCTCAATCTCCTCTGCGGCTCCTTGTCTGAAAAGATCAGAAGCTGCCAACACTGACTGCTACTAGGACAGGGCTCGATTTTTCTTCAGCTAAGATTTGAACCAAAGCCATTTCCCTATAGCAAGAAATAAAATGCACAAGCTGAAAGAAATGGCACTAGTACTCAACCACAGCAGGGCTCAGCACCTCATCTGAAAAGCAGGAGCCTCTCAATCACTGTTTATTCTGTCACACCAGCCCAAAGGCAGACTTACTTCTCGGCACTTAACAGTCACCAGAATTGAATTAGTTTAAAAGATAACATCAGGTCAGCGGTGAGACGAGGCTGACAAGTGTTGGTGTTCAGGAACTACCCTCCAGAGGTGCCCGCTTTCAGACCCCTTCTCCATTACACAGCTTTACACCAGGAGGTAGTTCCCCACACCACGAAGGTCTCATGAACACCAGATCCCTGGCCCTGAAGCTGTCTGGAATGACCAAGAGGCAGATGGAATTAACTGCTCCAAGTACAAAAGGGAAAGACTCACATGCACTATCACGTTTTACTCTCACAAACTTGCACCCGTGGGCCTTTTAGTTTCTCCAGCAGATGGCTTGGTTGCGACCTTCTGATCTGGCCCTCCGCTGGATCCCTCACACTGCTGCTTGCGGCACGTTTCTGCAGTTCAGGGAGAACACACTCCCCTTTGGGGAGCCACGCTGCTTTTCCTTACCATACTGCACGAGAGACGAGGTCTGCGTGGTGGATCCCATGTCCCAGGAAGAAGCAGTGGTGCTCCCACCAGGCTGGGTGTGCTGAGCAGCCAGCTGAGCCAGAGCCTGGGCTGTCTTGAACTGCTCCAGGAACTGAGAACCTGTGGTACTGCTGCCTTTGGCCTCCCCGACATCTCCAAACCCTTTCCCCAGCATGCTCACCTGCAATTTCAGCAATGAAACAACAAAGTCAACATCTCCCTTGGCTTGGAACGTTTCTCAGAGGACAGGCACATCTCTTAACCTAAGCCTGAATGCACTGTGCCCTGCTGCTTCTCACTGGGTGCCTCAGCTTAGCGCTTGCAAGCTCCAGATGCACGGAGACCACTGGCAAGGAGAGCTCGTGCTTCTCCCACAGCGTTTACCACATGAGAGTGCAGCTACACTTCTCTGTTGCCCAACCCATGGAGCTTTACAGTGTCATGGAGGCTTACAAAGAAAGTTAACAGACAGGATCTTTAAAAATGTACTAAAATATTCACATGCATTTGGTTGCACTAAAAAAGACAACTGCCATGAGAACTGGGCTTTACAGTTCAGGTGGTTTTGAAAATCCTTGCTGAACTCTCTCACCGTTCAGCGCACCCTTTGCATTTCTTTTGCTCCAGTCACACAAAGCAGCACCTGCCCAGGTCTGTGCACACCCCCAGTACAGGTTCAATGCCTCCTTCCCTCACCTGCCAGCAGACGCCAGCATCCCATCCCACCCCGAACTCCCACCAAGTCCCACTTCTCAGACTGTTCAATTTGCAAGCCCTGGATCGCAAGAGTTTTTCCTTTCCTCTGAGCAGGAAAGAAGTATGTGTTGCAAGTCTGACAAGGGCAACAGGGGAGTAATCATCCCAATTATTTCTAATTAAGCAGTGGACTTCATGCTTCTGTATTTAGAGCGGACCAGCAAATCATCCAGTGGACTCTGTCACCCACAAGAAGCGAGCAGGCGTCAGAACTGTATTTCCCATACTGCCCAAAGGAGAAGCTTTCTGGAGCAGAGAATCCTTTCCCACCAAGGAAACCAACACCCGCCACAACCCGCGCGCCGGCAGTGACCAGCATTTCCTTACCATGCTGTGGTGAGAGAAGGAGTTACCAGAGGCCGGCTGGGATATAGCACTCTGCTTGGAATTGCTGAACACCAGCGGCTGGGCCAGGGAAGGAGCCTGGGATGACTCCAGGCTTGTTGACTCATTCTCCATAGAAGAGGGCGTCTTTCCTAGCAGGACCGCAAGATCGATTCTGGGTAAAGAAAGAAGACAACCCACTGAGGTTAACACGAGCTGTCACACCCCTCGCTTCCATTACAGCAGCATTCTGCCTCCAGCCTCACAACTTACAGCTTTCTACTTCACAAACTGAATGCATCTGCAGAACATTTAGCTCACAACTGCCAGCAGCAACCTCCAAAGGGCAGAGACCAAGCAAGACCCTGCATAGCTTTCTATTTTAATGCATGCCTTCTGTTAATTTAACACAGCAAAATGCTCGCAAATCTGAAGAACCAGCAGCAGAGCCTAGGAAAACTCTAATCCAGGATTAGGACCCGGAAACTCCTAGCTCAACTTTTCCATTTAAATCCATCTCATCTTATCCAGAGCTGCTGTATTTTAGCTAGTTGGTAAGGTTGAGTCCGAGATGCCAAATAGCTCTGGAACTCGTGTGCCACTTTTCCCACGTAAACAGCATCGCCACGGGCTATCACCTCTGTCCAGCTGTGATTGTCACATTCTCAGCAGGCAGAGGCACTGAAGACACATTGGAGGCAGTGAAGATCTTCGTCTCAGACAGCTGAAAGATTAAAAAAAACGGAAAAAAGAATCCAACAGTGAGCAGAGTATCTCAGGACTCCAAGTAAAGCACACAAACATTTGAGTCAAACAGAAAGATTCAGGAAATTCAAGTGTTTAGACTTCTCTAACATTTGGCTCCCATCAGGATCAGCTTATATTCATTTGGTTATTCTCAGGCAAGTACACAAATCACCTGCCAGTGGGTAAAAAAAAAAAAATCCCTTCTACAAATTTCCCATAGTCCACAAATCCCCCAGTGCTGCCGGGGTCTTCGACAGGCTGTCTGCAGTGATGGTATGCAGCCCTGATCCGCAAAACCCGCTGCAGAGGTGGGTGCAAGCACCGCTAGAGAAGTCAAAGAAAAAAAGCTCCAGACCCACAGTTAAGCTTCCAATGATCCTGGCCCTACCTGGACAACCTGACCAGAGAGCAACAGATCTACTTCAGCTACGGAAGGGAAAATAACATCACTCAAAAATGAATGAAGGGGAGGTTTAACGACCACCCGTGATTTAGCCCGGAACATATCTGAATATGAACAGCTTTTATTCCAGACTGAGGAGCTGCCAGCAACTAAACTGCAAGTGTTTAAAAACAAAATCAGGAACCCCTGGGAGCGTATCGCACAGTGAAGGAAGGGAGGGCTATCAAAGCCTCCCTTCAAGCAGAGACCTGACTGAACAGACAGAGAAGCTGCGTGCATCTCCAAACACAGCAAGAGCGCTTCCTTCAGATGGTGCCTGGAAAGCAAAAGCTTTCACTTTGTGCCCGTTCTGCAGGCTTAGCAAAAATGAGCATGAAAAACTAATAATAATATTAAAAAAGCCCATCCCTGCTCTCATCTGCAAGAACAGAAGTTCTCCCTTGATTCAGGGAGTGCACTAAAAAGCCCATTTCAGAGGAAACTGATACGGAGGCATTAAAAGCAGCTGGTAACAGCATCCATTCTCCCCTGAAGGAGACACGAGGTAGAGAACAAAAAGCAGCGAGACACACCAAAGAGCAAGCCAGAAGGCAAAGCCAAGAGCTCCTGTTCAGTGCAAATCTGAAGGACCAGCAGAGGCACACGACACACGCGTGAAACTGCTGCTGCTGCCTCCGCCATATGTAGAGTGGATCAAAGGCAAACCTTCCCGAACCGCCGCTCCACCGGAGGAGCGGGGCAAGAACCGTGCGTGGAGTCTTTTCAGCCTGAAGAAAAGGCTGAGAGGGGACCTAATAAATGCTTATAAGTATCTCAAGGGTGGGTGTCAGGAGGATGGGGCCAAACTCTTTCCAGTGGTGCCCAGCGACAGGACAAGGGGCAACGGGCACAAACTGAGGCAGAGGAAGCTCCAGCTGAACACGAGAAAGGTTCTGCTTCACTCTGAGGGTGCCAGAGCCCTGGCCCAGGCTGCCCAGAGGGTTGGGGAGTCTCCTTCTCTGGAGATATTCCAACCTCCCTGGACGTGGTGCTGTGCAGCCCTGCTCTGGGTGACCCTGCTTTGGCAGGGGTTTGGACTGGGTGACCCACAGAAGGCCCTTCCAACCCCCACCATACTGTGATTCTGTGATTCTGTCAGGCCAGTTCACAGCAGAATTCAACCATTCAGTTACAGGAAATGAGAGGACCAGACTGGATGCCCTGGGAGATCCCTTCCCACCTCGGGCTCCTACGACAAGCTCTACTACACATGGACTTTAGAAGCGGTGATGTTTACTACTTCATCGTAGCTCCTGCAATTGGGAGCCTGGCTGGGGCTCTGCCCATCGTCTGGGGAGGATGGGCTTCGTGCTCCTCTTGTAGCTGTGTGCGCACAAACAGGACGGCAGCCCGCCGGCAGACGCAAGGAGGAGAGGGGTTTGGAGAGTACCTACATCTTCATTCCAGTCCTCCGTGCCCCACTCTTCTGTCGCTGCCCTCCACGCACCTACAAGGACAACAGGCAAAGAAGTCAGGCGTGCACCAAAGCTCTACCTCCAAGAGCCAGAGAAGCACTGGGGAGCTTTGCAAGCAGCCGAGAGGATTTCTATTTGCCAAACGGAGAGTTTAAAGCGGTCGACCCCAACCCGCGATTCACGGGCAAGGTATCGCAACGGCATCGCCTCAGCCTCGCTCAGGCAGGCCAGGCTGAACAGAGGGACCGCTGGGCTGGCAGCGAGGGCAACGCACACACCCCGACACCCAAACAGGGAAGCTCAGCTCGGCAAGGAAGTCTCGGCATCGTCCCCAGCCTCCTTGTGCCATTTTCCTGATTCCCCCTCCTATTGCAGTAGCCGCAAGGTTCTGCATCGGCGAGCAGTCGGTGTTACCCCAGCAGCTCGGGCAGAGCATCACCTTCGGGGGCTTCCTGCAGGCTCTGGTGCAGGACCCCACCACCCAGGTGAGCCTCAAGCTTCTGGGAAACCCAGGGACAACCGAACCAGTCGCGTGGTTCGTCTCCCCCCCCGACCCCTCCAGCAAATGCCGAAACCTCACCGCACCAGGAACTCCTGTGCGCAGGCAAAGGGGAATCAGAAAGGAAAACGTAAGGGACTAAGCAATCCACGCATTTTCTGGGACCAATTTCAGAAATATGCTCGAAGCGAGTAGTTTAAAGCATCAGGAAGAAAAGCACAAGACGTCAGCTGCAATCCAGCACAGCGCAATTTGTAAGAGAACAAAATTAACTAGAGGAAAAAATTTTTGCCTGGCCGCATCTCCAACTTGTTCCGTCCCTCACTTCCATCACGGTTTAACCTCAGTGCTTTGAATTTTACGTGGCAACTTCCAAACCCATTAGACAGCTCAGAATTTGGTGTGGGAGGAGAGTGAGAGCATTTTACATCTGAAAAAAACTCAAGAGTGTAAAGCCAGCCCCGTTTTGCGCAGCTTGTTTTCAGCCCATGCAAACCAGAGCAGCAAAACTCGACACAGCCGACGGGGTTAACCCTGGGGACGTTCACAAGGACGGAACAAGTTGGCATCAGCCCTTTTATAAGCTGAAAGTCTTTTACAGCATAAAAACAGTACACGGGGAATGAGAATATTGCAGATTCTTCTGCAGGACACAGTCAAGCTTGCTGAGATTTTGGGGGGAAGAACACAGCAGATCTTCCCATATATACTTTAATTATGAAGCCAAAATGTCCAAGCAACTACTCATCTAGAAGTGGGGGACTTAGAGCATGAAATAAATATATTATCAGTGAATTATTCTTTTTTCATTGTTGTTTTGTTGGGTGTTTCGTTTCGCCTGACAAGTTGAGCCAAATCAAGAAGCCTTCCTTTTTTTTTTGGTTTGTTTTGGGGTTTTTCTTGGGGTTTTGTGGGTTTTGTTTGTGGCTTTTTTTTTTAAATTTAAATTTAGAAATACAGATATTAATACAACATGACTTCCTTGAGTGTCAGGAGTCTCAAGGCACGCTACGCTACTCCTTCCTTCCCAGACAGAAGCATCAGGAGGAGTTCAACATATTCAATGCAAAACACATCTGGGTTTAAAAACCCAGACTCCAGCGTTCCTTAGTTGTTGGTTTTTTTTGGTGCCCTGACAGCAGTAGCGGGAAGGCTCCTTTCCAGATTTTCATGGATCAGAAAGCTCCTACCAGCCCAACTCCAGAGGTGAAGGCGGAGCTGGAGGTACAGGGTCAGCTGCAGCGGGCAGGGGAGAGCAGGAAGCCAGGAGAGTTGCTCCAAGAAGAGTCTGTGCATGTAGGAACACAGCACAGGGCTCTCAGTCTTGGTTCGTTTGGGGAAAGCGAGAAGAAAAGCAAAGCAGCAGGAAAAGCAGCAGGAAATCCTGCAGATGAAGAGCAGCCATTGATGGGGCTTTCCTGGCAAGTCTGCTTCTCGAGTACCGGACACCTATTCGGCATGGCCTGTGCTCCTTGCACACGAAGAGACGGGTGGAAAACCACAGACCTGCGATGTACACCCGGGCATTCGCCAGAAATGCTCCAGGAAGCTTCCGAACCAGCACAGTGGGGTTCGATTTTTTAAAGAAACTGGGTGTATCGCTCTCCATCAAGCTTTTCCGAAGGGGAGAGCTCCAACGCAAGCAATGCCCTAACACTTCCGACGCCATTTCGGAAGCGTCATCTTCCCAACAGCAACCCCTCCTCCCTGCTTTAAGAAAGCCCTTCAAAGAGCTGCTGGTCTTGAAGCTCCTCAAACCAGGAAACGGAGGGAAAAAAAATAAAAGTCAATAGGCATTTGCAAATATGAATGTGTTGAAGAAAAAAATCCCATTGAGTCTTCAAGATTTCCACAGACCCTCCCCCCTAAATACACTCTCTCTTCAGTTTAAACAGGGAGGTGAGCGAGCAGCTTGCTCCTCCCGCAGCCCATGAGGCCATCTCTCCGTGACTGGACACACACCCAACACCCCAGCCTGGAAGGGTGACAGACCTAAAACCCCCCATTCTGCACCTCAAAGGAACGTCGCTCCAAACAACGCCAAAGCGTGGCAAAAATATAAATGGCAGCACCAGAGCAGATGGCCTTGCGCTGCCTGCAGGAGTTAAAGATTAACCCAGAGGGGAGAACCGCGAGACGCTCCAACGCAGCAGCAGCATTGCAAGTACGTCTGCCTCCGGGCCCCTGCAAAAGAGACTCTACAGCCTCCATACTCCTCCTCCCATCCTGAACTCTGAGAGCAAAGCGGCAAGTTCCTCCAGAAGGGCCCTCAGCCTCGACTTCCAGACCTCAGGTTAGATGGAGGAGACCTCAGTCAAACACAGTTTTTGCCTCATTATAGATACTGATGGGATTTGGTAGGTGTAAGGCAAACTGGATCATCTCGTGGGTGTCTCTTGGCTTCATAAAGGTACAAGAGCAGGAAATGCAGTGGCCAGGCGCTGAGCAGCTTTGCCACCAAGCACCCTGGTCATCTCAAACTCCACCATCATCTTCAACTGCAGGGCAGGTCCGCTCAGGTGCCGAACAGCAGCCGGGCAGCATGAGCATGCCAAAGCAGCCATCAAGGGCATCGCTCAGAGGTAGCCGAAGCAGAGCCACAGCGCTACGGTAGCTCAGCGAGACGAATTCCCCTCGCAGCAGCGTTCTGACCCTCAGCAGAAGCAGAGCGGGGAGGCCAGCCAAGCGATCGCCGCAGAACCGAAGTGCCGCGCCGAGGGAACGGCACGGGGACAACGGGCAAGCCGCAGCTTTCTGGATGCAAGACACGCAGAATACAGCTAAGCTGCCTCATGCTTCCTCCCCTCGGGTGGGATACTCTGTCGCCAGTGCTGTGGACACGGAGCTGCTCTGGGTACCGAGAAGCAGTGGCTGAAGTTAAAGTTTACATAATCCACAAGAATTCGGGTTAACCTCTCCCAATTTACATTCAAGCTGTCAGCATTAGTAAAAGCATAGTCAGAACAAACATCAAATATTCATTAGAATGAACAAATGAAGAGAGAGAAGAATGCCACATCCACAGATATTTCAAGGTGTTTTTTTTTAAAAAAGCTATGAAGTAAAGGTAGCCGGGGCAGTTAGTGCACCTGGATGTATCGTACCAGGAGCAGTGTCAAATTTTCGGGGATAATTTGACCCCTCACCCCCAATGAAATCAAGTCCTGAAACAAAAAAAAAAAAAAAAAGACAGACAACCAGTGAAATTTTGACTTCAAGAAGCGAAGGCGAGTCTCCTTGCCCCCGCGTACACCAGTCACATCGTACCTGTGGATACCGTTCATGTAAAGAGACGCCTGCGGCTACTCAAATGGAAACAAAACGACCACGCACGACACGGGTGAACAGTGTGGTTGCACGATCAGCTTTACAACTGCGTTGTAGCACTAGGGCAAGTTTGAGTTGTTCCATCAGGAAGATCTTCCATTCCCCCTAACCATGCCTCTAACCTGCTTTGTTCCACAAAACACTGACACAGAAGAAAAACCCCACACGGCCCATTCAGACTAGACAGTTCAACTTCCAGCACGTCGAGCTCATCCAGTCCCGTCCCTTCTTCCTCCAGACACGTGTACCCGTTGCCTTTAACACATGCCTACACTGCTGTCTCCGATATTTAAAACTCCATTTCTCAGTCAGCAAGACAACGATCCCTCAATCTGCTGCTGTTTTACAAAACCATGTGTGTTTTCTTCCCCCCTTTCAAAACAGCTCTGTTTTCTAAAAGCAAAAAGACACGAAAATATCCCTACGCTAACCGTGTGTAGTAAAAGGTCTCACAGTTTTCAGTACTTGATTTCTCTCCTTCCAAAGCTATCAGTTTTTCAGCAAATACAAGAAATATCGAAGTAGCCTAAAGCAACACTGCTATGGCTGTGAATGCTTCTTACCACCAGGATGTGGTATTTACTCCAATGCTTAAAAATCATGGAAAAACAGTTTGACTTCACAGTGTTGAATCTAGGAAAAAAAAAAAAAAAAGAAAACCCCCCTCTTCAAAGCCCCACACAGACAGACTACTTACGATTAAGGACTGTCCCTTCCGACTCTGTCCAGTTATCACATGGCAAAACCTGAGGTCACTTGCGTCTTACAATCACGTGCACACTTGAAACCAAAAAAGGTACCATTCTCCCAAGGCTAGAGAACGCGCAGGGGCAGATCGGCGTTCACAAACGGCCCAGCGAAGAAACGTTTGCTCCAAACAGCGAAGCGATCAAGATCTCTTTTGAGCTAGCTTTCTGCAACAAGGTCTCATCCTACAGCAATTTAAGCTCCCCATACCAAAATCAAGTGCAAGACATCTGTGGTCCGCGTAATATTCTCTGGAGGATGCACCGAATAGCTGAAAAAATTGCACGTGTGTAATCACGCTACAGTTTATCAAAGACTTTTCCAAAGAGGCAGCATGGTTTCTGCTGGAAAACAAAATGGAGGCAAGCGTTCCTGCACCTCTGTCGGGCAACAGCACGCACGAGCTCAGGCCAGAACAACCATCCAGCTCCACTTTTCCAACCTGGTCACCCTAACAGATGCAAAGGCACCTCTGGGTGCACAGGAACAAGCTTGCTGAAATCCACCCCTGAACCAACAACCCGTTCCTCCATCCCCGAGCCAAAGACCGACCCAGAACCTCCTCCGTGCAACTGGATGGACACAAAATCCGCTTACCCTCTAAAGACAAAGCAGCAAACGTGTGTGAAGACCACTTACTTGTGCCGTCATCCGGCTCGAAGCTCCCAGTGCTGTTCCACGTGTTGTTGTTGCTATTCCCGTAGTTCTCATCCGTGCCGGCCGGCTCGGCATAGTCAGCCGGGTTGAAAGTTCTGCAAGAAATACGAGGATGGAAAGTTCTGCTCCCTCTCCCTACACATTTTAAAAGCAACTGATCTTATTCAGACCATGAGACATCTCAAAGAGTCTCAGAAGACAGCACTCTCCGCAGAGGGATGCTTCAGCTGCACCAGCTATTCCAAATTTAAGTTAGCAGGATGCAGTTCTGGCTTTATTAACAAAAAAAAGAAAATCGGAACACAAATGACCGACACAAACAGTACTGTTCATGCACAAAGGCTTTTCTTCTTGCTGTGGTTTGTACCAGTGGAACTTACCCCATGCCTTGGGCAGAAAATCTTCCCCCTCGCCTTCCAGAGCCACCTGTAAAACACACACAGGCACCGCTGAGCACCACCTGGCTCTGCATCACCGGGAAAAGAAACATTCCAACAACGTATGCTGATGCCCAGAATATGGAAGCGGTGAAGACCTTCCCGAGCTGATGGGATTTCCAGCAGCGACTTTACGTGTACGGGAATGACCCCAGCTGGCGGGCAGGGTAATTAGCGATGCAGATTCCAGGCTCAGATGAGTTTCCAGCTGCACAAACCGTAAATACCGGACCCCAGGTTCTGATTTCTGCAGCGCGTCCCCTCAGCAGCATGGATTTTGTGGAAAAATGAGTTTCTGCCACTGGGTATTTAAAAACCAAGCCACGCGTTTGCCCACCAATAGAGCTCACAGACACACACGCAAGAACGAGCAGGATCCAGGCTCTGTTGCCAACTAGCAACAGGCCCACCTGCCAAATAGTCACCTTACTTTTAACTTCTCACCTCTACACAATAAAGCCTTATTTTTTTTTTCCCAACACCATGGATGGGATGCAAGAACTAGATATTCTTTCTAGCATGCTTGAGAAGCAACATGTAGGCACTAGATGAAACAGAAAAATTAAGTGCTTGTTTTGAGTTTGGCAATTCCTCCCATAAAAGAGGCTTTCAGACCTCACAGAGGAGAGAGACGAGCTGAGGTAAGAAATGAGCGTCCAGCACAGGGCTATGAGGATGAGGAGGAGACTGGTGCATCTGTCCTCCAAGGAGAGGCTGAGGGAGCTGGGCTTGTTCAGCCTGGAGAAGAGAAGGCTGCGAGGGGACCTTAGAAATGCCGATCAATATCTGCAGGGGGGGGTCAGGAGGACGGGGCCAGGCTCTTTCCAGTGGTGCCCAGCGACAGGACAAGGGGCAACGGGCACAAACTGGAGCAGAGGAAGCTCCAGCTGAACCCAAGGAAGAACTTCTTCCCTCTGAGGGTGCCGGAGCCCTGGCCCAGGCTGCCCAGAGGGTTGGGGAGTCTCCTTCTCTGGAGATATTCCAGCCCCCCTGGCCGCGGTGCTGTGCAGCCTGCTCTGGGTGACCCTGCTTGGGCAGGGGATTGGGCTGGGGGATCCCCAGAGGGCCCTCCCAACCCCCCCCATGCTGGGATTCTCCTCCCACTCCCCCTGACCTCAAACCCCACACATACCTCGGCCTCGGCCACGTCCCCGTCTCCCTCTTTCTGTGCCTCTTCCAGAAGATCCTCCAGTCTTACCACCATCTAATCCGTTCTCCTGGCCCCGAACTGAAAGACAGAACGACGCAAAGACAATTTCAAGATTCATCCTGCTTGAGGGAGGATACAAGACCAGACCTCAAACACCAAAGCACGATGGCTATGCAGGAGACTATGCCGCCAAACGCTCCCATGACTTCTTTTATTTTAAGCTGATGGTATTGAGGGTATGACCCAAGGAATCATCTCAGCCACAGGAGCATCAGACAGACCACCACACACACGAGGATGGTTCTCCTCAAAGACGTCTCTGCCCAAGAAGCTTTACTGACAGCTTTTATGCAGCACAGAGTGCCTCGGTGTGCACCGTGACAGTTACGGGTGTTATTAAAGGGCAGGTCCATACACTCTCTTCCACGGCTGGCACCTCGCCCCCGCCTCGGTGGCCCGCCACGTCGTCTGCTGAAATCCCGATCCCTCTCCCGGTTTTCTTTGCTTTCTTCACTGGGTTCTGTCTGTCCACTCTCCTTCTGTCCCGAGACACCCTTCTTCTTCCCGACCATTTCCCAGGAATGCTGAAGGTTTGCAAAGGGGAAAGAAGTTAATCATACCTCGATCGATGCAAGATGCAAATACACACATATTTAATCATGCTACAGAGAAGATAACAAGGGTCGTCCAGAAAAATGGTTTCCAGTCCAATTTTATTTTTAAAGAAGAGTCTATCAGCCTACACACAGCACAGCCTCTTCCCTCAAGAAAAGCCTTCTCACAGCTGACTGGCACGCAGTTTGAGGTAACAGGAGATGAGTTATTCTATTTCTGCAAAGATATATTGAACCTCTTAAACAGAGAGAGCATAATACTTACTCAAGTTCAAAGTGTCAATATATTTACCGTGTTTTGGGAAAAAAAACGCCACCCCAGACAACCCTGCCATGTCACGTAGGTCACCGATTTGGGGAGCTCTCAGAATAACCCAGGTAAATGTTCCAAAGTGCTCTGCAGTCAACATTTCAGTGTAAGTTGTTCTCTCAGACACAGAGCGATTTAACAAAGCCCCTCCCTTACACAGCAGCTCCCAGGGAGAGGAGCGTCACAGAATTGATCCAACAGGCAAGTTCAAGTCATCCCAAGTTCAACCATAAGAAGTTAAGCACACCCCCAGCTAACGGCTGTGGGCCTGCATCGGTTTATTTTATGATCATCTGCAGTGGTTTCATATTCTTAAAATGATGCTGCACACTGTTACAACAACTAAACACAGTCACAAGTCATTGACAGACACCTGAAAAACAGAACTGGCAAACAAGTAAACAGCTGGGTTTGGAGGGCAACATGCAGGGACAGTGACAAAACACCCAGAGGCACAAGCTGCCTTCAGACCCAAGGCTTCTGAAGTCTCTCTCCATAGGTCTCTGGCTCAGAAGGAAATTTAGGAAAATATTTACTTTGAATACTGTAATTTTAAGCCAAATCTAACTCAACGCTCAGATCACGCCAGCTCCTTTACTGTTTGAAATACGGTACGGTAGGTTATGAGTAACCAGCTCAGCAGGTGAGCTGTCTGCATCACCACGTGAGTATCTGAGCAATTAGCAAGTCTGGTGCTTATCAGAAAAATCCCCTTTATGGGATTGCCGGAACTGCCGCACCAGCTGAATCCAGGCCAAAAGCAGCTCCAAGACCTTTGACCGGTCACACAGCGCAGAGCTGCCTGCGCCCAGCGCTGTGGGCACCAACCCCGGGCCCCCCACGGCACTGCCGGCTGCAGAAGGGGCAGGCGCTCGGGGGCTTCGCTCTGCCAGCTCCGTCTCTGCCTCTACAAACTCCCCGCAGCAGCCGTGCCTCGCCCCGAATCTGACGCTGCCGGGCGTTCAGCTGTGCAAATAAAGGAGGTACCACTACGTAACACACCTTGCTGCACTCTATCTTGGATGCTGTTTTCACAAGCAAGGTGTTTATCTAGGAAATGCAGTTGCTGCAATAGCAGGAGTTTGTCGTTTAACTAGAAGCCGCTGGTTACAAGGGATGTGGAGGGAAATACAGTCACAGCAGAGCTTTGCCTCAGCAACGCACGTTCATATCATCCCCCTTTCTAAAAGGATTTTCCAGCGGCTGTTTTGTTCAGTTGTGAAAGTAAAGGGCTCTCCAAAGGCAAGGAAGAACCCTTCCGTGGGCTGCACTGAGCTCAGCCGGTGCCAAAGCTAGCAAAGCACCTGACACTGGGGAGCGGCTGCCCTACACAGAACGCAGCCCGAGCTGCCCCGCTCATCCATCTACGCTCAGGGCTAATACTAAGGAAAAAAAACAACTGACACATAATATTCTGAAGCGATATTTAGAGCCTCAACTCTACAAAGAGGTGAGGTGGCTTCATACATCTACGCTCAGGGCTAATACTAAGGAAAAAAACCAACTGACACATAATATTCTGAAGCGATATTTAGAGCCTCAACTCTACAAAGAGGTGAGGTGGCTTCAGCCAAACCAGTGTGGTGGGAGGATACGTCTGATCAGCAGCAGTTGGGAAGGATCTGATCTTTATAGGCTTTTAACTGGGCTGTAACAGAACCTGCGTCTCTGCTGTCTTCGTCACAAAATGAATGACACCCTGCACACTGGCGAAAGGTTCCTCCTAAGTGAGCATCCACTTGGTCTCCAAGCTGATTCTGGCTTGCCTGAGACAGGCAGCTTCGTGAGCGACAGCGGTCGAGATTAACTCCACAGAAAGCCAACAGCAAAAAGACCCTCAAAAACGCAGCACGGGCAGCGGCACGCAAGCCAGCGCTTCGCTGAGAAGGGAACGTTTAGGGCCGGAGACACAAAAGTGCACTGCTCTACCAGAAAGGAACCACAGCTGACGCAGACCTGCCTTTAACACAGGTCACGCGGCCCTCCTGGGGAAAGATAAGTTACTTCACACCCACGGCAGCATGACAGCTTATACAGATTCCACTGCCCTGCTGTCAAAGTGCTTGGATTCAAAAGGAATAGGAAGCAAATGGTTTCTTCCATTTTCCTCTCTATTCCTTCGGGCCTGCTGGCCACACTCCCATCCTGCGCAAGCCTACGGAGAGCAGTGTTAAGAAGCCAGGACACAGCCACACGTTACAAGCTACTTGGGGAACCAGTTGGTCACTTTGGCTCTGGTTATCTAGACATTACTGTACGTCTTGTCTCCGAATATGCAGTTACACTGAACTAGGCCTCACCAGATTTACAGGACCCAATCCTACCGTGTCCGGATTGCCCTCCAGCAGCACGTTGATGGCTCTGTTCACATCTCCGTTGCAGTCGTGCAGAGCAATCACACACTCGTCCTGGTTCTTGCCCGTGATGTCGATCAGCTGTAGAGAAGACAACACCACAGTCAGCACGTTCCAAAGCAAGGTGGCACCAAAATCTCTGCGGAAGCAAGTTGAATCCCAAACCAGAAACCCTACAGAGAGATGTCAGGGTTTGGGAGTCTCCTCAGCTTAATCACACCCCCTCAAAGAGCAGCAACTGAGGTGGGAGGTTCCGAGTTAACCGTTGTTTCACCACAGCCCAATCTACAACCTCCTTTTCTCAGGATAACACTGCTCCCTGCTTTCTAGGGAACAAGCCAGTCCAAGGAAATTCAGGGAGCAGCCAGCCTCACCCCCCCCCCCCCCAGCATTCACGGTACTCTCGACATCGATCTTGCCTTCCCGTCAGGGTTCACCCTCACTTTCCACACTCACTTGTTTCACCTTCTCCTCAAAGTCAGCGTCGTTGTGGTCCGAAATCATCTGTGCAAGTCGAATCTGTTCCGCAGTGGCCTAAAGAAATGGAATGCAGAGAGAGCGCGTGGTCAGAGCAGCGCATTTCTGACAAACCTTCCTCCACAGGCCGTACCGCTTCCCCAGGATCTCCGGAAAGGAATCAATACGAGGAGGAGGAGGCGCAAACAAGGGTCGGCAAGAGGAGAGCTTCAGAGAGATAGTCAGAAGGAAGAGGAGCGAGCAAGGGGAGTCTGGAAGAAAGGGGGGATACTGCTGGATGGCCTTGGGTGAGCGACAGTCACCTCAACCACGTCCACTTCGAGGCAGACCTTAGCCTCACCACAACATCAAGACCACCACAGGCGGCTCCTCAGCCACTCACGTTGATTTAACGTGAACTGGGAATGGTCAGATGGAAGTAAAACCAAATCTCAGCCCCAGTTCCTGCTCGGAAGCACCGCTGCAGAAACCCCACTGTCAGCGGCCGCCCAATTAACCTGGCTCTGCAAGAAAGACCCTCCTCCTCTGCAGGAACACCCTGCGGCACGCGGGAAGTTCGTTAGGCCAAGGCCAGCCGTTAGCGCCGGGCCAGGCAGCAGTGCCAGGTCTCCACCTCCAAGCTAACTGGTTTCCATGGACGCTGCCCTTACCTGCGGCCGCTGCTTGTGCTGTGTCTGGCTCTGTGTCTGTGTCTGCTCCCAGTTCCCCCGGGCTCGGTTAGTGCCCACCGATGTCATCATTTACAGTATATACAAATAACAGTATTTACAAGGTAGAACTCTGTGGTGGGTCAGGGGAGAAGAGAGAACAGACCGTTAGAAACTGAAAACAACAGGCAGCACCAAGACTGAACGACTGCGTGGGCGAGGCAGCCAGCGCAGCCCTCGCGGGCCCCGACCCTCCCTGCGGCCTCCCCAAAAGCCACGGCGGGGGGCCTGCCGTTTCCACGTGACCCCAAGACAAAAAAAGGCCGCTTGGGCTTCCCGAGGTTTCTCCACCACTACGGCGGCGGTGTGCTCCGAATGAAACCTCACCTGCATCCAGGTGGGAGCGATCGGGGCCCAGGAGCAGAAGTACTTGGGGTAAAGGGTTTAACGACACACTGCGAAGACGCAAGCGTGTGAGCGGCCATGGATTCGCCATGACCGGGGCCGCAGGAGGCGGAACGCTTGGAAAAAAGCTCCGAAGCCATTTCACTTTTTGAGAGCAGAACATCTCAGAGCTTCAGACACATCAGATACTTCCCCTTCTCCTTTCTTGCCTTCAAAGCAGGGCAGAGGAAGCAAAACTCTCCAGTAGTAAGTAGTACTACAGGGTTGTGGGATATTGTTTACAAAAAAGAAAATACCACTGCCCATTTTTGCTTGCTTCAATTATTCCCCAGAACTGGAAGTATTAACTTTTCTTCTACCGAGTACTCTAGGTCAAGAAACTACGAAAAAAGTGAGCTAGATGGCAACGAGGAATAACTTTAGGTAACTGCCTGAGGCAAAAAATCACGGTGAGAGTCCAGGCCCCGGAGCATCCAAAGCAAGCAGAGTTTTATAACCTCACACCGGGCTTCGGGGGAAGAGCCCAACCCGGAAGGCTGGAACAGGACCAGCACCGAGCGGTTTCGCCCTGCCCATCGTCCCCCAGGCAGAAGGGACGCCAGGCACATCCCATAGCCCTCGGCAGGACGCGGTACTTCCAAGCCCCCCCGAAATCTCCGCAATCGCAAACTTCACGTTTTCAGATTTCGTTAATAAGACTGCAACGCCTTCCTCCAACGCAGCAGGGTCTGCTCCCGCTGCTGCCGGCAGATGCTTGGGACAGAGGAAGGAGCCACAGACAGAGCACAAGAGCGGGGAGGAAACCCAAGCGAGAAAATCCGCCCTGCGGGGTATGATCTGCAACGCTGCTTGCGAACACCGACGCGGCAGCGCAGAGCAAGACCCGGTGTGCAAAGCGGGGAGAGCTCAGAAGCAGCGCTAGCAAACAGCCCTGGAGGAACTGGGGAGCCTCTCGCCAAAGTCCGGGAGCGGAGCACTCGACCAGGCTGAGAGGCCTTTCCCCGAGAGCGCGGAGACCCTACCGGCACCTCCGCGCCGTGGCTCAACGCACAGCCACCGCTCCCACCGGCCTGCGTTTGTAGGCAAGGTTTCGGCGACGACTGCTCCCGCAGCTTCCCACAAAACCTCAAAAGTTCGCCCTCGGGGCCACCCGTGCCTCGCAGCAACCTAAACCCCCAGCTTTCCAGCTACACAGCGCCAAGGTTTCTTCTCGGGAAGCGATCCGCGCTACCTGTGCGGTCACCGGGAGCCCCCGCGGTGCGTGGGACACCCAGCAGAGCTACGGAATCGCACCAAGCCTGGGCTTCACCCAAGGCTGAGCAGACAAAGCCTCCGGGGCTGCGCAGCCGGCCCTCCCACGCTCCACGCAGGCTTCCTCCCCACGGTATTTATTTTTCGCCCTCCACCGCTACGTCTCTTCCAGTTCTAAGTGTTTTCACGCACAAACAAGTTGTCATATTAAACCAATCTGGCAGCAGAACCGCAGGCCCAGAGGGAAGCAATCCTGCGCGTCTGCAGTAACTTAATCTGCAATTTCAATGGGACACAGTTCCAGCAGCCCGCTGCCCCGAACCTTTGTGCGGCGGCTGGGCATTGTTCAACAGCTGCCACGCTCCGCTCTGCCCAGCTGCATTTCTGCCACCGTTAAATCACCATTATTTTTTAACATGCAAAAAAAAAAAAAACCACAGAAGAAAAACATCTTATTACAGCAATACTAGGCAGGCCCCGAGCCTGGCGGGTGAGCGGGCATCCCCCCGCGCTGCGCTGAGGGAAGGGGAATCAGCTGCCGACAATTTATTCCTCAACCGTGTAACTTCAGCACGGCTCACGGTCAACGTTTAACTTCAAACCTGCGTTCTCCCGACGCGTGAACCGGCCCCGCACAGCAGCGGTGATAACATGAGTTCACCAGCTCCAAGCAGTCTTCACCAAAAGTGTTCTGCCTTTTGTTTTTCAAGAACAAACCCATACATATTCACCAAGAGGGATGTAATAAAAAAGGGCAACTCCAGCCAAAGCAAATTGTGGCTGACCCCCACCACAGCAACAGCGTTCAACCAGCCCAGCGCTCACGTTCCAAGACAACGGGAAAGCGATGCATTCGTGCGGGATTTAGGGAAAACAAGAAGCTTCGCAGCTACAGGTGACAACACCTTTTCTTCAAAGAGGCTGCAAGTAAACGCGACGCGCTTCGCCATTCGCCCTTTTCAGCCTAGACCGCGACTCGCCGTCCACGGCTAGAGAGGAGAGAGCTCGGCCACACCAAACGTGAAGTGCGGAGTCTCCGGAAAAAGAGGTGATACAGAAATGTGATGAACTGTTCATTTTATTAGAGATTTCAGGGAAGTTACAGTTTTAGAAGCAGGGTCTGCCGGTCACACCCGCTATCCCCGGCTGTGCCAGACCCGTCGGCTGATGCTGGGCGAGTCCCGGCACATCCCAGCCTCAGTTTCCCTTATCTGTTAATACAGAAGATTGATATTTCCACCCCTCCTCGGACAAAGCTTCGTCAACCCCGTGTGAAAGGATCCGCAGCTCCAAAGGAAAAGGACCAGAGAGGGCAAAGAATTCGGAAAGTTTTTCCTAGAGGGTGGGGCAGAGCCAGGACCCGCAGGAGCCCGACGCAGGCCGCTGCTTTATCGCCGTCACGGAGTTTTCCTCCGGTGCCAACCAAGCGCGGCTGCGAACCGATTAATGCCCGTGGGTGCCGAGGACGGGATTTCGGGGGCGATGCCCCCCACCCCCCACCGGATGGGCCTCCGGACCCACCCCCCCGGCTCACCGGGTAGACTGGGCAGCCGGTGCCGCCCCGCACAGCACGGAGCCGAGCGCCGCGCCCGGGGCAGGCGCCCGCGGGACCGGCAAACCGGCATCGCCCGGCAACCGCGCGCAGGCCGCGGTGTGGCCGGCCCCGCGCCGCCGGTAACGACCCCCGGGCCGCCGCCGAGGAGCCCCGAGGGACCGGCGGCAGAGGGCCGGCGCGGCCCCCATTGTTACCGCCGCCGGCGGCGGGGCCCGGGAGCGCGGCAGGGCCGGAGCCGCCCGGTACCGCGGCCCAGCAGGCCCGGCCCGCGGCACACAATGGGGTCAGGCCGTCGGCGGGGGCCGGCGGGGGCCGGGCGGGAGCCCCCGCGGCGGCGCGGCCTGAGGCCGGGCCCCGCACCCGGGAGGCGGGCGAGCGCGGGCCGCTTCCGCCCTCATGGCCGCGGCCGCCATTCCAACACCCCCTCCCCCCCCCCCCCCCCCCCCGCTCCAACCCCCGCTCCGCCCGCCTCCAGCCCGCCCGCCCTCACCTGCGGCGGCCGCGCTCTACGCCAGCCCCCGGCTGCGGCCCGGCCCACTAGGCCGCACGGGGCCCGGCGGCCGCCCCCGGAGCGGCGGAGCCGGGCGGGCGGCGGCGGGGCCTGGCGGGCTGAGGGGCGCGCGGCGGCGGTGGCGGAGGGAGGCGGGAGGGGGGGAGAGGGCGGGATTTAAAGGGGCCGCGCGCAGTTACCGGAGCCGCCGCCGCCTCCGCGCAGCCAACTTTACCTGGGTCTCACCACACTGACAACTACCAGCGGCGCCCGCCCCCATCACGTGACGAGGGCGCGGGGGCGTGGCCATCCCGGCTTCACCCACGTGACGCGCGGGAGGCGGGAGAGTGGGGGGCGCTTTCCTGGCGGCACACGCGTGTGACGCGGCGCGCCTCCTCACGTGAGAGCGGCGCCTCGCCGGTGTCACGTGGTAGGGGCGCGGGGCGGCTTCGGGCGGCCGCCATGTTGTGCGGCCCCGGGCCGGGCCGGGGATGGCGGGGGCCGGTAGCAACTGGCTCTCCGGGGTCAACGTGGTGCTGGTGATGGCCTACGGCAGCCTGGTGAGCCCGGGGGCTCGGGGACGGGCCCGCGCGTCCGGGGGGACGAGCCCGGGGTGTGCGGGGAGCCCCCCTGGGGCCTATCCCGGGGTGTCCGTGGGGGCGGGCCCGGGGTCTCCGTGGGGCCCCTGTGACGCCGGGCTTGGGGTGTCCGTGGGCCCCCCCTGGGGCCTATCCCGGGGTGTCCGTGGGCCCCTGTGGGGCCAGGCCTGGGGCGTCCATGAGGCGCATCCCGCAGTGTCCGTGCGTCTCGGCTTGCGATGTCCATGGGGCCTCCACAAAGCTGGGTCTGAGGTGCCGGTAAAGCTCCGGTGTGCTCCCCAGTTGAAGAAAGATGAGGAGCTACTGGAGAGAGCCCAGCGCAGGGCTACGAGGATGAGGAGGGCACTGGAGCATCTCTCCTCGGAGGAGAGGCTGAGGGAGCTGGGCTTGTTCAGCCTGGAGAAGAGAAGGCTGAGAAGGGACCTTAGAAATGCCGATCAATATCTGCAGGGGGGGGTCAGGAGGACGGGGCCAGGCTCTTTCCAGTGGTGCCCAGCGACAGGACAAGGGGCAACGGGCACAAACTGGAGCAGAGGAAGCTCCAGCTGAACCCGGGGAAGAACTTCTTCCCTCTGAGGGTGCCGGAGCCCTGGCCCAGGCTGCCCAGAGGGTTGGGGAGTCTCCTTCTCTGGAGATATTCCAGCCCCCCTGGCCGCGGTGCTGTGCAGCCTGCTCTGGGTGACCCTGCTTGGGCAGGGGGTTGGGCTGGGGGATCCCCGGAGGGCCCTCCCAACCCCAAACATTCTGTGATTCTGAGACATGTCCCAGGGAGCCCGTGGGGCCGGACCAGGGAGCCCGTTGGGTCCTGGCATCTGTGGGGCAGGGAGAGGATGTGAGCAGGAGCCTCTGTGGAGGCTGGGCTGACCGTGGGGCTGGGCCCGGGCTGGGCATGAGACCCCCGGGGTGCCCCCCGGCGCGCCTGACGCCCGTCCTCCCCGTGGCATCCCCAGGTCTTCGTGCTGCTGTTCATCTTCGTGAAACGCCAGATCATGCGCTTCGCCATGAAGTCCCGCCGCGGCCCCCACGTGCCCGTCGGACAGCACGCGCCCAAGGTGGGTGCACGTGGCCCCGCCGCGGGGACGTGCTCGTGCCCTCCCTCCCCGTGGACCCATCCATGCCCGAAGGGGCTGGCGGGATCTGCTTCAAAATCGGGCGTTTCCAGGAGCTGCCGCATCGGTGTGGTGATGGGCAGCTGGAGAGGGAGCGGGTTTGTTTCAGAGGCCCCCCAGGAGTTGGCTGTTACCGTCCTCGTGACACCACGAAGAAAGCAAGTGCTCTGTAAATGTCTTATTTTTGTTTGTTTTTTTCCCTGCCACTGTGCAGGATTTAAAGGAAGAAATCGATATCCGGCTCTCGAGGGTGCAAGACATCAAGTACGAGCCCCGGCTGTTAGCCGAGGACGACAGCCGGCTGCTGCAGCTGGAGACACAAGGTACCCTCTCTCACCGTGTGTCGGTCGGAGCCCACCAGAGATGCTGCCCAGCGCCGGTCCCACTGCAGCAGTCGCTGCCCCGGGGCTGAGCTGTGCCGCTGGCCTCTCTTGTTGGCCGTCGTGTTTGGCGAGCCGACACGAGACGGTGTCTCTGCGCTCTGCTCCCGTCCGCTTTCCCCATCTCCCTCCCGCCGCCAAGTTTTGCGGAGCTTTCAGTTTGGGGTTTTCTCTTTGCCAGGCTGCTATAACTACCTGTACAGGATGAAGGCGCTGGATGCGATCAGAACATCTGGTAAGGGAGCTCAGGGCAGGAGTGGGAGGGGAAGGGTGGAACGACACCTTGTGTGGAGGAAATAGGGCTGCGGCGTGTCGGCCAGCAGCCTCGTGATAAGGCTCCCGGTCCTCATTTGGGAATAACAGTCACTGATCCCGCCCGGCGGGGCGGCCCGAGGGTCCGCGTGTCGGGAGCAGTCAGCAAACGGAGGCGGCAGATGCGGTGGGAAGCTGAATTATCCGCTAACTTCCAGATGGGTAAACTTCCCACGCGAGCGTTCTGACCCACGCGTCAGCTGGTGGTGTTGCACCTTTTTATTTTCCAGAAATCCCGTTTCACGCAGAGGGCCGGTACCCAAAGTCTTTAATAGGGAAGAACTTCTGTGCCTACCTGCTGGAGCTGCGAAATTCCAGCGCCTCCTTCAAAGGCATCCGCAAAGCCTTGATCGACACCTTGCTGGATGGGTACGAGAGTGCCCGCTACGGCACTGGGGTAAGCGCCGGCGCTGCATCGCGGCGGGGCCGTTCCTGCGCTCTGGTCTGACCGCTGCGCTGAGGTTTTCCCTCCTTTTATGTTTTTTTTTTTTTTTTGGACTGAGGGTTTTCCACTGTCTTTTCTGTTTGTGTCCAGGTGTTTGGGAAGCCGGAATATCTGAAGTACCAGGATGCTTTGAATGAGCTGGCGAACATGTGAGTGTTGCTGCCTGGGTGCATAGCTGGGGTGTGGTGGTGGCTTCTTGGGCCCCAGCAGCCTGGTGTGAAGGTGTAGAGACAGGTTTTGGGGCAAAACCCAGCCTCTGAGACACGGGCTGGTCACGCCTGTCCATCCTTCAGGGTTTACTTACTCCTTGCACCTGTCTGTTACAGAATCCCAGCATGGTGGGGGTTGGGAGGGCCCTCTGGGGATCCCCCACCCAACCCCCTGCCCAAGCAGGGTCACCCAGAGCAGGCTGCACAGCACCACGGCCAGGGGGGCTGGAATATCTCCAGAGAAGGAGACTCCACAGCCTCCTTGGGCAGCCTGGGCCAGGGCTCTGTCACCCTCCAAGGGAAGAAGTTCTTCCTCGGGTTCAGCTGGAGCTTCCTCTGCTCCAGTTTGTGCCCGTTGCCCCTTGTCCTGTCTCTGGGCACCAATGGAAAGAGTCTGGCCCCGTCCTCCTGACCCCCCCCTGCAGATATTGATCGGCATTTCTAAGGTCCCCTCGCAGCCTTCTCTTCTCCAGGCTGAACAAGCCCAGCTCCCTCAACCTCTCCTCGTAGCAGAGATGCTCCAGTCCCCTCCTCATCCTCGCAGCCCTGCGCTGGGCTCTCTCCAGTAGCTCCTCATCTTTCTTGAACTGGGGAGCCCAGCACTGGACCCAGCACTGCAGATGGGGCCTCCCCAGGGCAGAGCAGAGGGGGAGGAGAACCTCTCTCGACCTGCTGGCCATGCTCCTCCTAACGCACCCCAGGATGTTGATGGGTTTTGGGGTCTGTTCCTTGGTCACAGTCCGCGTTCCTGCCTGCGCTGGCCGCTCTGAGCCAGGGACCTTGCGTGAGCTCCAGGCCTGGCCCCCGCAGAAGCGCCAGCCTTGGTTTTCAAACCCGCGGCGAGCGCCGTGGTCCTGAGGACACATATGCCTCGTTGCCGACAGCCGGCCGCGCTGGCCGAGTGGCTCCTCCAGGGAGGGCGGCAGCTGTGACCGTGCCTCTCCTCTCCTCTTCCCTGCAGGACCAAGGCGCGGGGAGGCAGCAGCCAGCGGCAGCACCAGTCGGCAGCGAAGGACCTCACCCTGTCCCCTGAAGTCTCCAACCCCGCCACCATCCAGGTCACCTACCTGCCTTCCAGCCAGAAGAGCAAACGTGCCAAACACTTCCTGGAGCTGAAGAGCTTCAAGGACAACTACAACACGCTGGAGAGCACCCTGTGAGCCGCGCGGGGAGCACTGCTCCGGGGACCTGCCACCAGCAGAGCCCCTTGCTGTGTGCAGCCGCTGTCCTGGGCGGCTTTTGGCCGCGGTCCGGCGTGCGAGCAGCCTGGAGATGAAGCAGCTGCGCTCTCGCGTCTCCCTCTCGCGCGGTGTTGGAGAGCGGTGCTCGGCGGAGGCTCCGTTGCGGCTGGTGGCGTTGGGCCCTCGCCGGGAGCCTGTTTCGAAGCGGCGCACCTGCCTGCTGAACCCGAGGGGATCGGCCCGTGCAGCCTCCTCCGCGGCAGGCCTGGGACGCGCTTCAGGCTTGGGGCTTCGAGTCTGGCGACGGCCTGGAGCCCTGGCCCTGTGAATACACTGATTAGCTTTAGCTTATTTATAAAAGACATCGATCCCAGCCAGCGCTCTCCTCCACCTGTCCTCTTGCCCCGTGACGGCCGGCGGGGCTGATGCTGTCTGTCCGTCCTGACTGTGGGTCTCGGGCTCTGGAGCCGCTCGTCTGTTCTTTCCAAAGGGGGAACGCTCTTTTCCCCGCGGCGCTGTCGCTGCCTGCTGCTCTCAGCCGGGCCTGCCCGGCCTGCCTGCGTGCCCAGGTCCTGCACCGGCGTCTCTGGACCGAGTGTAAATAGTTTGGTGTCCGGTTCTTGGCCGCTGCGGTGCCTTGTCGGGCTGCGGTTTGTACTTTTTTTCTCCTGCAACCGGGCATTTGGGGACATCTTGGGCAGACAAGTACCAGCTTCGAACGTCCTGGCTGTCCTGCCAAGGGGGGGTTTCCTCCAACTCTCACCAGCGCCTCGTGTGCCAGCGGCTGCCGAGCCCCCAGGGGCGAAAGCTCGTGGCCCCCATCTTGACGTCTGCGTCCTGCCGGCGTCACCGCAGCGTGCGCCGCGTGGGGCGGAGACCCCTGCCCCTCGCCTGGGCCTCTGCACTCTTTTTAATTGCTGTTTAATAAAAGGACAGTTACCCTGAGCCGGATGCGTGCCGTCGGCTTCTGACTGCGGGGAGCCCTTCCCTGCGGGATCCAGGGCTGCGTCTGTCCCCGCGCCACTGCCGCGGTGTCCAGGGTGCCATTGACGGCGTCGCGGGCGCAGGCTGCAGTCGTGGGGTCCCTGCGGCAGCAGCCATGGCCGTGGCAAGCAGATGGACCCCCCTGCTGCAGCGGGAGGAGGTGGGATGGGGCAGGGGCTGGGGAGTCGGCTGTCCGAGGGCCCCCAGCAGCGTTGGGGACAGCGGGGTGCGGCGTCCCCCTCGGGTGGGTTAAAGTGCAGACCCCCAAACGTGTCGCTGCGGTTGCAGGTGAAGGAGAGCACCCGCGCGAGGCTGCTGGAGAGGTAGAGCCGGCGAAGGGAGCCCCGGGGGCTGAACCCTCGGTTCTGGGAGCCACAGGCGAGGGAGACCCCCGGCGTGGGGCAAGCTGGGGCCCAGCCCTGCGGGCAGGCCGGGGGGCAGGCGCTGGCATCCCCCCGGCACCCCGTCCTGTCCACCGCGTGTCTCCGCAGGCCGGGGGGCACCCGCAGAGCTGGGAGAGGATCTGGACCGCGGCCCACGGGGTGCTGCGGCTTGCCAGCAAGGAGCAGGCGGCGGTGAGGCCGGCCGTGGGTCGGGCACGGGTGGGTGCACCCAGCCCTGTGCCACCGGCGTCGGGGGGCCCCTTGTCCCACTCCAGTACCATGTTCTGGGGGACCACGTGCCTCCCAGCGCCGGCGAGCTGGGGGACGGTGGGCTCAGCACCAGCGCTTGTGCCCAGCAGGTCTGTCGAGCCGCCCTGCGCCGGCTCCTCCAGGACGAGCACCGGCAGCACCAGCGGCAGCTGCGCCGGCTCGGGAAAGCCGCTGTGAGTGCCCGACCCGACGGGCTCAGCACCCACCTGGCATCTCCTGGCTGAGAATAAAACACATTGAGCAAGACGGGGGCTGCGGCTGCTGCGTGCTGGGATGGGGGACAGCCCCGGGCGGAGGCAGAGGGAAAGGGGCAGCCCAGCACCATTCCTGCCGCTGGGCTCCGGCAGCGTTGGCCACGACCCGACACGTGCTGGAGCTGGGACACGCGGTCCCGGCCATGGCCACGCCAGGAGATGGCAGCACGGCCAGCGTGCCTCTGCCAGCCCCGCGTGCTCCGTGGCCACGTCCTGCTCCTGGCGTGCTGGCATCGGCCACGCGCTCCTGTCCCCCACGGCGCGATGTCCCCAGCCCTGTGGCACAACCCTGCAGCCCGGCTGGGCTGGGTGCGATGGGCCCTGGCCCCACTCACTCCCCGGGTACCCCGGACCCCTCATCTGCTCCCCAGCTGGGGGGGCCCAATCCCCTGCCTCGCATCCCCACGGCCCGCGCCCGACCTTGGTGTCTCCCGGCCCCAGGGCCCATCAGCGCCCGCCCTGGCTTTGCTTATTGACAGGGCTGGGGGCTGCTGGGCTGGCACCCCCCGCCCACGGCCCTTCATTAGCTCGGCTGTCGGGTTGCATCACATCAGCCACAGCTGCATGCCTGCCCCCGGCTCCCGGCCGTGTGCTGCTGCCACATGTCCCCGATGTCCCCACTGCCACCCTCCCCACATGGCCTTGCTGCCCCACTGCCGAACCGGCGGGGCCAGAGCCCCCGGTCCCCCCGTCCAGGCAGGCAGTGGGGCAGGGGCTGTGCCCCCATCCCCCTGTGGCACTCGGGGCTCTGGCTGCCCCGCATCCTGCCCCACCGTCCCCCCGAAGTCTGGGCCCCTGCGGAGCCCCAGCGCTGTTCCCAAGGTCAGGGTGTCCCGCTGTGTCGAAGCACCGGCGTGGCGTGGGGGGACACATGCCCACAGCACCCTAAGAGACCCCACATGCCATCCTGGCTGGGTGCCACCGGCCAGGTCCCAACGGCCACCCCAGAGCGGGTCTGGGGTCCCACCTTTGTCACCCGGCTGTGCCCAGCGCGGCGGGACCAGAGCCACACGAAGCATGGGGCAGGGCGACAGGCAGCTGCCTCCTCCGGCCACCCCGCGGAGGGAACCCGCAGGGGGTCCCCTAAAGTGAGGGGACAGGGACACAGAAGGAGGGGACGTGGGGCACAGGGCTGCAGCGTCGTCCCGGGCTCGTCCTTCGGCAGGGTCACGCGTAGCCCCTCGGTGGCACGGAGCCCGCCGGGATGGGCCCGTCTCCCCGGTATTGACGACCCCGCTAATGACGGCGGTGAGTGACCGGGGGCAGGAGCAGGCGGCGCTGGGCCATCGACCCGTATCGACCAGCAGCGCTCCGCGGCAAGGGCACGGGGGTCCGCGGAGGGGGCAGGGGGACGTCGATGGGTGGTAATTAATGGGAACGAGCCCACGTGCGCAGGGCCAGGGCGCTCGCCGTCCGCGTCCCCCCGCCCGGTGCAGCTCAGCGCGGTTATAAACGGCGGCTGGGTGGCCCCCGAGCCAGACCGCCGAGGAGCCCCCCGAGCCGGCCCAGGTAAGGTGGTGATGGACGTGGGGTCCCCTCGGCCCTGGGTGTGCGGGGACGGGTGGGCAGCGCTGCCCACCGCGCTGCGCCGTGCCAGGCCATGCTATGCTGTGCCATGGCGTGCCGCACCGTGCCAGGACACTGCGCCGGCACTGCCCCGCTCCGGCTTCATCCCCGCTGCAGGACGTCTCCTGCTCGGGCACCGGATCCCGGAGCATCCCAAGGCCGGTGCGGCCGCCCGGGCAGGCTTCAGACACCGAGGGGCCCTGGGGGGTCCTGCCTGGGCGAACAGCAAGGAGTCAACCCCCTCCCCGCTCTCAACCTCTCCTTCTCTTGCAGGGAGCTGAGCCGCAGGTCCCGTCCGCCTCCGCCTGCCCCTGCCTCTGTCTGATATGTTTGATATTAGGTTGTTTTATTGGAAAACCAACTAAATATCAAACATATTCTTACAGCGCCAGGGACGCCCAGCATCGACCCAGCGAGATGCTGCCTGCGCCCTCCCGTGAGCAGGGGGGGAGCGTGAGGGGTCCCTCCGCGCCCCTTCCCGCACCCCTCGCCCACCCTCTCGCTGCCGCAATAAAACCTGTCTGCCCGCGCCGCCCGCCCGCGGGGCCACGGAGAGGGAGCCGGGAGCTGCCATCCCCGGGGGCCGGCGGAGGTTTGGGATGGCGGCAGGGTCAGCGCTCGCCACCTGTCCCCCCGCTCACGCCTGGGATGATCCCAGGACAAAGGCGCGTGGCCTCGTGCCCACCGCTGGCTCCGCCGCCCGGTGTCATTTATGGCTCCCGCGGCACGGAGGTGCAGCGGATGCTTGGAACCCTGCGTGGGCACCGTGCCCGCGGAGCGGGGAGCTGCCACCGGGGTGGGTCTCTGTCTGCTGGGTCCCCGGGTGCTGACCCCCAAAATCTGTCCCCGGGTGGGAGCAGTGGGGCTCCCCCGTGGGACATCCCGACTTGGCCCGCAGGGCTGGCGGGGTCTCGGCGTGAGGAGGCTGCCAAATCCCCGGCTGTGCTGCAAAGCGCTGCCGCTCTCCCTGAGAGTTCCTCCCCGCGCCTCGGGAATTTACTGCTCCAGCTGCCAGGAGCATCTTCTGCCTCGCCGCCAAGCGCCGGCACGGGCAGAGCCAGGCGTGGGGCTCAGCGGGCTCCCGGGGGGCTCTTGCCCAGGTGTTGGGCTCCGGTCCCCCCACTGCTCCCCGCAGAGCCAAACAATTCGGGCCAGGGGCTGCTGCTAAGCCCCTGCTCTTAAAATAGCGCTGAGCTGAGCTCATCCTTTTCCACGCCGCCCCCGGGCATGGGGAAATGTCAGCCCGGGGGCCCCAAAAACATCCCAAGCCCCTGGTGGGCTGCAGCCCAGGAGGGGGGCTTCGCTGCCGGTGCTGCGGGGACTCAGCGCGTCCCGAGGGAGTGGCGGGTGGGAGCACGGTGTCCCCACGACACTGGCCAGGGTGTCCCATTGCACGGGGGGCACGGGCGGCCGGGACAATGCGGGACCCCCGGCTCGCAGACCTGCTGCTGCTTTTTATAACCGCCCCAGCTGTCCTCAGGAGCCCAAATAAGGCTGCAGCCGCCCGGACCCCCCCAGGGCAGACAATGGGTCCCAAGCGGAGACTTTTTGGGAAGGTGGGGAGGCGGCTCGGCCCAAGAAAGGCAAAGCCCCCGCACCGGCGGGCAGGGCAGAGTTGATAAAACGGGCAGCGGGGCAGCGGGCAGCACTGCCGCCCTGCCTGCGCCTTGCCCGCCCCGCTGCCTGCACCCTGCCGCCGGCGCCCGCGTCCCACCGAGGATGGAGGCCATCAAGAAGAAGATGCAGATGCTGAAGCTGGACAAGGAGAACGCCCTGGACCGGGCGGAGCAGGCGGAAGCCGAGCAGAAGCAGGCGGAGGAGCGGAGCAAGCAGGTAGGGTGGGTGGCAGAAGCCCCCAGCCCGGGGATGGTCTGGGGGTGGCTTCTCCTGGTGCTGGACCGTGCTGAGCCCAGACCCCACACAGACTCTGGCGAGGGGAACAAGGGTGGGAGAGCCACCACCGCCCTGTAGCTCGGGGGTCGGGTCGCGATGCCATGGGGCATCCCGAGGGCTGCGAGGGCTCGGTCCCTGCCAGCTCGTGGCACGTGGGACAGGGACGGACACTGCAGGGCAGAGCTGGCCCCAGGATGGGGCAGGAGGGATGCCGTGGGGCAGAGATGAGCCCGGGAGGGGGTAGGCAGGGCTGTCCCGCGGGGTGGGGGTCCGGAGGGGCGTCCGCCTGCGGTGACCGCCGCTGCCCTTCCAGCTGGAGGATGAGCTGGCCGCCATGCAGAAGAAGCTGAAGGGGACAGAGGATGAGCTGGACAAATACTCCGAGGCCCTGAAAGATGCCCAGGAGAAGCTGGAGCTGGCGGAGAAAAAGGCGGCAGACGTACGTATGGGGTGGAGGGTGGGAGCTGGGTTGGCTGCCCTCCCCTTGCCGCTCTGCCCGTGCGACTCCAGCCCTTCCCTGTGGCCCTGGGGTGGACGAAGGTCCCGGTCAGGCTCGGAACTCCTGGCAAAGCCATGTGGGTGTCTGGGAGCGGAGAGTGACCCCAGGAAGGACACATCGGGGGGGACCACCCACAGCCACGCAGGGGACAGAGGGATGCTGGCAGGCGTCTTCGGAGGCAAGGACGTCCCAGGCAGCCCAGGAGCGGGGACGGAGCAGGCTGGGCAGCCAGGCTCCCCGCAGCAGGGCATGGGCAGAGCGAGCAGCCCTCGAGCGCGGGATGTGGGGTCTACGCGCGTCCCCGGCAAGCTCCGAGTCACGGCTGCTGGCGGCGGAGCCGAGCTGCGGAGGAGGAGGAGGAGGCAGCCCTCGTCTCCCCGGGCAGGCCAAGGCCGCGTGGGCAGCGTGACAACTGCACAGCCCGGCTATTGTTGGCCGCCGTTTCCAGGAAAACAATGGCGCAGGCGGTGCAGGGTTTCGCCGGCCGGCCGCTCGCCCGGCCATCACGTGGCGCGGCATCGGGCCCCGCTCGGTCACCGCCAGGACCTGGCAGCCGGAGCGGCTGTCACCCCGTGGGGCGGCCATGTCTTAAGGGTCGAGCGCGGGGGAGATGCAGATCTTCCCTCCTCTCCCTCGACGAGCCCAGCTCTGATGTCCAGCCCGGAGGCAGGCGCCTTCCCCTCCCGCCACGCTGCCGCCGGGCCGCGGGGAAGCGGCCCAAGCCCTGGCACAGCGCCTGGGCTGGCTCCCACCAGCACGTCCCAGCTCCGAGCTGGGGGCCAGGGCGTCATCAGGAACTCCCGAGCCCCGGACGCTTCGTCAGCCCCGCGGCTTCGCGTCCCGGCCCCGGCTAAGCGTGCCGGCACCGCCGGCCCTGCCCTGGAGCTGGGCACGAGCCGGGTGCGGCGGTGCAGAGCTCTGGAGAGCCATCTCCCTCCCTCGGACCCTTCTTCCCTCCCTTCGGTCCCCGCTGGCATTTTCACGCCGTCTCCCTGCTGTCACGGCCCACATCCCCACTTGCTTTGCCACTCGTTCGGCCCTTTCTGGGCATCTGGAGCCCCGTTTTTCCGGCCACCGCTCCCCAAGGTGGCTCTTGGGGGTCCCGCGGTTTCACCCCGGCTCCGGGAAGCGGAGGGGCAGGAGGAGGGATTTCGCACCCCGGATCGACGGATGCCCAGAGCCACCTCCCAGCTCCTTCCACCAGCGGGAGCGTGCAGGCTCGGGCCCCTTCGGCCGCCAGCTCGGCTCTGGGGACGCGCCAAGGCGTTCGGCCGGCCGAGTGCGTGCCAGCCCTCTCCGCCCTGGCAAACACAGCCCCGGGGCACGTCCCTGCCCGGCTGCCGACCAGCCCGGCGCCCCGTTCCCTTTTATTCGCGTGCCCAAACAGGTTTCGTGGCGAGGAAGCGCAGCGACGGGTCGCCATTACGTTTTCGTTGAGCTCTCAGGGGGCTCTGGGACCCTCGCCGCACCCAGCAACGCCGCTCTCGGCAGCGTTTCCTGCCCCAGCCGAGACCGGGGGGGGTTTGAGCAGCGGCTCAGGCTGCTGCAGTGGGGTCACAGGACCCCGGGAGCTGGGGGGGCCATGCGGGGCTGGGCGGGGGCCGAGGGGTGCGTGCACCCACGCGGGGCAGGACGTGGAGGACTGTGTGGGGCAGGCTCCAGGGGCTGTGTGGGGCCAGGCCCTGGCTCTCAGACCCCCGGGAGGCTGTCCCTGCGTCCCCCCCACCCGCGTGGGGCAGATCTCGGCGTCCCCAGACCCCTGTGGGGTAGGTCATGGTGTCCCCCCACCCATTTGGGGCAGATCTTGGCGTTGCCAACCCCCTGTGGGGCAGGGCCTGGTGTCTCCCCAGCTGTGTGGGGCAGGTCTCAGCATCCCCACACCCACGTGGGGCCAGTCCCGCCATCCCCCCACCCACATGGGGCAGATCTTGGTGTTCCCAGGCCCCCATGGAGCAGGTCCTGTGGTCCCCACACCCACGTGGGGCAGCTCTTGGTGTCCCAGGCCCCCGTGTGGCAGGTCCTGCTGTCCCCCCACCCGTGTGGGGCAGATCTCAGCATCCCCAGGCCCCCATGGAGCAGGTCCTATGGTCCTCACACCTGCATGGGGCAGCTCTTGGTGTCCCCAGGCCGCTGTGGGGCAGATCCTGGTGTCCCCCATGCGCGTGGGGCAGATCTCGGCATCCCCACACCTGCGTGGGGCAGGTCCCACCATCCTCCCACCCCCACGGGGCAGGTCTCAGCATCCCCAGGCCCCCATGTGGGGGTCCCGCTGTCCCCACACCCATGTGGGGCACATCTCGACATGCCCACACCCGCATGGGGCACATCCCACCATCCCTCCACCCGTGTAGGGCAGACCTTGGTGTCCCCAGGCCCCCGTGGTGCAGGTCCTGTGGTCCCCACACCCACGTGGGGCAGCTCTTGGCGTCCCCAGGCCCCTGTGGGGCAGGTCCTGGTGTCCCCCTCCCGCATGGGTCCAGTCCCGCCGTCCCCCCACCAGCGTGGGGCAGATCTCAGTGTCCCCCCCTGTACGTGGGGCAGATCTCGGTGTACCCCCACCCACGTGGGGCAGATCTTGACATCCCCACACCCACGTGGGGCAGGTCCTGCCATCCCTCCACCTGTGTGGGGCAGATCTTGGTGTCCCCCCACCCGCGTGGGCCAGTCCCGCTGTCCCCTCACCTGCCTGGGGCAGATCTTGGTGTCCCCAGGCCCTCGTGGGGCAGGTCCTGTGGTCCCCACACCCATGTGGGGCAGATCTCAGTGTTCCCCCCCGTACGTGGGGCAGATCTCGATGTCCTCAGGCCCCCATGGAGCAGGTCCCACCGTCCCCCCCCTCCGTGTGGGGCAGCTCTCAGTGTCCTCAGGTCCCCGTGGGGCAGGTCCTGTGGTCCCCACACCCGCGTGGGGCAGATCTCGGTGTCCCCAAGCCCCCGTGGGGCAGCTCTCGGTGTCCCCCCACCCGCGTGGGGCAGCTCTCGGTGTCCCCAAGCCCCCGGGGGGCAGCTCTCGGTGTCCCCAAGCCCCCGGGGGGCAGCTCTCGGTGTCCCCCCACCCGCGTGGGGCAGCTCTCGGTGTCCCCAAGCCCCCGGGGGGCAGCTCTCGGTGTCCCCCCCCCCCGCGTGGGGCAGGTCCCGCCGTACCCCCCCCCTCGCGTGGGGCAGGCCCCCGCTGTCCCCGCTCCCCCGTGGGCCCTCCCGCTGCCCGCAGGCCCCGCCTCCTCCGAGCGCGCCGGCCGCCGCCCGTCTCCACGGCAACGCGGGCGGAGGGCGCGGAAGTGACGTCACTTCCCGGGCGGCGGGCGGCGGGTTCCGGTATTTCAGGGCGGGGCGGGCGCGGCGCGGAGCGGCGGGCTGGGCCGGGAGGATGGCGGGGGCCACGACCATCGAGGCGGTGAAGCGCAAGATCCAGGTGCTGCAGCAGCAGGCGGACGATGCGGAGGAGCGGGCGGACCGCCTGCAGCGGGAGGTGGAGGCCGAGCGCCGCAACCGCGAGCAGGTACCGCCGGGGAGGGCCGGGCCCCGGGGGGGGGGGGGGGGTTAACGGGGGTGGGCGGCGATGCCGAGGGTCGCTCCGAGCCGGGGCCAGGCAGCGCTGCGGGGTCCGGGGGCTGCGGGATCCCCGCGCGGGGCCCCCCCTCGGTGCTTGCCGTGGGGGCTGGAGGGTACCGGGGGGGGGTGGGGTGGTCTCGCTCGTCCCCTCCCCGTGTCCCGTGGTGGCGGTGGCTCTCGCGGGGGTCCCCTGGACCCCAGCCGCGGTGCCCCGGCCGGTGGAGAGAGCCGGCGGATCTCTCTTCCCTCGTCACCGGGCTCCCGGAGCTGAAGGCGGTGGGGGGGTGGAGCGTCCCCGGTCCCCCCGGTGGGGTTCCCGGGCAGCTCCGAGCAGCCGGAGAGGAACGGAGGATCCCGGCCATCTTGCGTGGCCCGGTGTTGCAAGCCCGGAGGTGTGCGAAGGCTCGGCGTGCGCTGGGGAAATGGAAGCGAGCTCACCCGGGATGGCAGGAGCCGAGCGGGCAGCCCCGGGGCTCTGCATCCTGCCCGGGTCCCGGCGGGCGGGGGTCCCCGCTGCCCAGACACGCAGGGACTGGGCTGGGGTGGCGTGGGGGGAAGGAAGGAGCAGCCACGGCAGAGCCCCAACTGGGGAGCGCCCGCTCTCGTGGCGTCGTGGGGACGGCGGACGGGGTGACGTGGGGCACTCGCAGGCGCCGGGCTCGGAGCTGAGCGTGACTCTCCGCAAATCCGCGCGGGGACTTCGCTGCCGACTCCGTTCAAAACGTGAAGCTGAGGGTTTTCTGCCCCCGGTGGTGCCGGTGCCCGCGGGGCTGGTCGGGCTTCGCTCCGGAGACCGATGGCAGCCGTGCGGTGGGACCAGGCCACTCCCAGACCTCAGCCGGGCTCTTGCCTTGCAGCCACATAAGGAATTCTCTTGCAGTAGCGGCGTTGTCATGGGAACGTGCGTGTTTCTTGCTGGAGCCCCAGTACAGGGGAGAGAACCAGTGCTCCCAGTGTAGTGGCATCTTGTACTCACCCTGTGGCCTGGCCCTTGGGTCCTGAGGAGTGTCCCCGTTAGGTCTCTGTGGCCTGGGGGAGTGATGGTGAGCTGCGAAGGCCGGGGTGAGCTCTGCCCTTGGCTTGCAGGGCTCCGGTAGCTCCCTGACTCTGGGCTGCCTTCCCGAGGGAAGCACCGAGCAATGGGAATGTGCCGCTCGGCAGCGGGGCTGCGTGGAAGCATCACTCCCGGGCTCCAGGGAAGGCTGACAGCTTCAGCTGTATCCGGCGCGGAGGAGCAGAGAGGGAGGTGTAAAGCCCCTTCTGCGGAGGGAGAGAGGCAGTTCCCTAAAAGCAAAGGGTTTGGTTTTTTTGTTGGGTGGATGAAGTGCTGCCTGCAGGAAGTCAGGGCTAAATGATGTGGTTCAGGGGGTCAGGAAACAGAGGCCTGCTGCGCTGGCATGTCTCCATCCCCTGGGAGAAGGAGGAGGCTCTCCACCTTGACAGCTCGTTGCCTCTTTAATAGGCAAAAGATGTGTTAAGCAGTCCCCTTCCCGGCTCTGTTTAATGTCTCGTTTTGTTCCCTTTGAGCAGACCACTTCCTCCTCTGGCAGAATGTGCCGGCGGGGCTGGCTCTGGGGCAGCTCCCCACTGCGCTGCCTTGTTCGAGCATCGAGGTGTTGGGGGTTTTCCTGGTGAAGAGCGGGCTGTGCTGGGAGCTCCTCTTGTCTTCTCACAACCCGCTCTCGAAGCGTGCTGTGGGGGTTGCCTCGCTGCTGACCGGGGGAAGAGCTCGGACAGCTCTCGGGAACTGAACGTGATTTGTGTCGGGCCCTGCTCTAACACTGGCTGCTTTCATCGCTCTGCTCCTCCCTCCTCGGGCACGGGTAGAAGCAGCGTGTCCTTGCAGGCTGCTTTGTTACACGTAGCTGGGATATTTCATATACGCCTGGCATGTGCCTGTGCGCGGGTCTCTGTGGAAGATCGTGGTGCTGCCCTGAGATGGCTGCAGCCCTGACCATCTTTCCACCGGCGCCGTCATCCCGCTGGAGAGCAGGACCCGGGGTGGCTCGGGTGGGCTGTCAGTGTCCAGGCTGTGGCCAGGGTTGGCGCAGACCGGGCCCTAAGCAGACACATCGTGGTCGGTAGCAGTGCTGCTGGAACAAGCCTGGCTGGAGGGGGTGTGATGGCTTCTGATCTCCGCTGATTCGTGAAAGCCTCGGTCACTTTTGTGGTCACGCTTCTGGCAAATACGCGGCGCCTGTGGGCGCTTGGCAATTTCGCCGGCTCCTGGTGTGTGCGACTGAACTGAGGTGGCTGTCTGCGTGTGGCTGTTGCTGGGGAACAGCCTTCTCAACCTGTCTCAAGACTGGATGAGGCTTTTGCTCTTTCTCTGGGTTATTAGTGAATTGCTGGGAGGAAGGAAGCCTGGAGCACAGCTGGCTCTCCGGAGCTTGAGCTGCTGGGGTTGTGGGCACTACAGCGATCGGCCGAGCCCTGCTGCTCCCGGGGTCGGGGCAGCGCGGTAGAAAGCGTGGCCTACCAGCGCCTTGACACAGTTTGTCAGACCTCTGAAGCTGTTAATCTTCCTCACGTTGGTGGTGAGAGGGCTTGTTTCAAGCAATGCTCATGTCCAGATCACGTGAGTAAACTGACTTTGTGCTAAATGGTAGCTGTCACGGAGCTCTGGTGTGGTGGATAAATAGGACTGTGATTGATGGCCTGGCAGGATTACAGCAGCTGCAGAGAAGACCCATTAGCGTAAGTCATCTACTTAGTGTTTATGGCTTAAACTGTCACGTCAGCTCAAGCTGACAGGCGAGAAACCTGCAGGATGACGGCTGTGCAGACAAAGCGTGTGTGAACGGTTGCGAAGCTTAACGTGTGTGCAAGCGTGAGGGAGTGCAGCCTCTGTAAGAAAGTGGATAAAGCACCCTGGCTTTATTTTGGCTTCCAATGTGCTGATGCTGACCTGAAGGCAGAGCTCTGCTGCCCTGCACTAACTGCTACACCTGCCCCAGACTGAGTCGGCCTCATCTGCTCCCTCTAGGCTGAGGCAGAAGTGGCATCTTTGAACCGCCGTATCCAGCTGGTAGAGGAGGAGTTGGACCGAGCCCAGGAGCGCCTTGCCACAGCTCTGCAGAAGCTGGAAGAGGCGGAGAAGGCTGCAGATGAAAGTGAAAGGTGAGCAAGGGCTGCTGCTCTCACTCCGTCAGACATCTTGGATCTGTTCCTGACTGAGGGCCTGGTGCCATCAACCTCTTGGGCTTCCTAGAGGGTGGGAAGTAGATACCACATCAAGGCTGGATGTGGGAGTCGGTACCTGCTTATGCAGAGCAGCTAAGACAATGCTCTTGGCCTTGAGTGAGTGGCTTGGAACCTGAGGCTAAAGAGCGAGTAAGTGCTGTGTGCTGCTGTGCATCCCCGCCTCGAAGGGAGGAGAAATAACATGGGTTCTGGGATGCCAGTGACTTGTAAAGGTGGCTGCTGGTGGGGAAGCATCTCTTCCCGCTGCCCCTGCTGGCAGATGTCCCCTGACCTGGTGGTGTGATTCAGAGGGGAGCGGTCTGCTTCCCGTTGGCTGGTGTGCTTTGTCAGTGTGCACGCTGTAGCGCGCAGCCTGACCCAGCTGATGTCCTGCCATAAAGATGGACTTGGCGCTTCCTGCATTCCAGCCCGGAAAGAGCTTGGCTCAGCCCTGTGGAGTCCCTAAGACAGTCTGGCTTGTCCTTCTCGGCAGCACCACGTTTCCCTTGGTCCAGGAGCCCGATGAGCTGCTGGAGTAATGCTCCAAGGAACAGTTAATTTTGAGCAATCAAGGCTTCAGTATTTGCATCAGCCCAGCGGTGTCTGCCTTCCTGTGCTACCCTCTGCACTGGGAGGTGTCGTGGCTCAGGAGGAAGCAGCGTGGTCCCAGGGGAGCACTGTTAATGCTCTGAAACTCATTACGCTGCTGGCTTGTACGGGATTGCTTTATAACATCTCCCCTCCCTGTGCTTTCTTTTGGGCAGAGGCATGAAAGTCATTGAAAACCGAGCTCTGAAGGATGAGGAGAAGATGGAACTGCAGGAGATCCAGCTGAAAGAAGCCAAGCACATTGCAGAGGAGGCGGACAGGAAGTATGAGGAGGTGAGAGCCTTGGCTGCTCCCGTACAGCCGACCCTGGCCAGGAGAGACAGCTCTTCTTCCTGCTGACTGGGCTTTCCTCAGCAAACCCAGGGGGAGAGCCTGGCTCTCAGCAGGGTTATGTCAGTGTTCCCCTTAGCCAAAAGACTCCAACAGCTCCAGTGACTCCTGCACGCGTTACCTTTACTGCCTTGCACAGCCTGCAAGTACAAAATTACCTTCCTTCCTCTTAACTCCCATTCTCCCTTCCAGGTTGCTCGGAAACTGGTGATCATAGAAGGAGATCTGGAGCGTACTGAAGAGAGAGCTGAGCTTGCAGAGTCGTGAGTAATCTGCTCGCACGTAACTGACATGTCTACCTTTGCATGGGAACTAACACAGCATTTCTAACCTTGTTACACAAGGCCTGAAGCACAGGGTGGGTTTAGATCCGCAGCTGAAAGAGTGGGAAGCACCCTCCTGCTCGGACCAGGATTAGATCCGCTGAGGATGTGGAGTTTGTGATGATGTGATTTGCCTGGTAGTGGAGATGTTCTGCCCCTTTGCATGGAGGGACTCCCTGTTAGCGAGGTCAGAGAACTCTCCACTTGGTGTTCACCAGCACTGCTTTGTACGTATGGTCACAAGGCCCTTACACGTTGCTACGGGGCATGTGAGTGCACAGCGCTTGGCCTAAAGTAGTGGCAGAGACCACTTCGCTGGGAGCTGGAGTGGCATGTGGGATGTCCAAGGGCAGAACTGTGGCTGAGGTTGGTCTTTGGCCTCTTAAAATATTTGCAGTAGTACTACAAGACTTCTGCACTGCTGATCAGCAAGCTGGACTTCCTCTGCTCGAGAGCAGGCACGCAAATTGTGGCGTTTGGGCTCCTTTCATGTGTCTGGATGCTTGAGCTGGTCCTTGAGGAGCTGGTCAGGGCCTTTCTGTACTCTGGGCCTTGTCTAACAAAGTTGGTGTGTACGCAGCAGTAGCAGTGTGCTTCCTGCCCAGACATGCATGTCATGACCATGACTTCTTTGTGTTTTTCCCCTACCTCCTTTTTTGCTCTGTGGTATTGTGTTATTGGTGCTCCTTTTGACCCTTGCCCCCACCTGGCTTGTGCCATCGTGTGACCGTCACTAACAGTCGTTGCCGGGAGCTGCAGGAGCAGATCAGAGTGATGGACCAGAACTTGAAGTGTCTGTCTGTTGCCGAAGAAAAGGTACTAACCTTTCCCCTTCTCAAACCATTAAACCAGAAGCCTTGTGGTCATATTGCTACGCTCCTTCCCTCAGCTTAGCTGTCTTTCTCTCTCCTGGAATGTTCTGTCCTCTCTGTCCATAAATATTCCTGTCTGAGTGGTGGTGGTGGCTGTCCACCTGTCCGTCAGAGCAGCTTCCCTCCTTACAGCAAACTAAACATGCAGCTTCTACTTGAAGACTCCAGGTCTGGCAGAAATCTGTGTCCACATCTCAGCTGCTCAGCTCAGTGCCCTGCGCATGTGCTGGCAGAATACTTCAAATGAGAACTTGGAGGCAGGAAGGGAACTTGCTTTCCGTGCAAGTGCCTCAAAGCAGGGTCCCATCCAGTCTGATCCCAGACTGTCTCCTAAAGAACTTCCTGGTCTTACCTGCACATGGATTCACTTCTTGTCTCTCCTGTCTTTTCCTCCCACTTCTCTTCCTTTTTTTTTCCCCCCTTTCTTTACAAACCCCCACAGTAAATGTTCCGAGCTGGAAGAAGAGCTGAAGAATGTCACCAACAATCTCAAGTCTCTTGAGGCTCAGGCTGAGAAGGTAGGGCTGTTTGTCCAAGGGCCAGGAACATTTCTGTTTTGCTAGAAGGGTGTGTGACAGCAGAGCACCCACTGGGATGGAAATGATGCAACCGCAGCCTTAAGCAAGCGAGGAGAGCTGTGCTTGGTCTCCTAGGAGAGCTAACGGATTTTGGTGCTGGGCTGATGTTGACTGTAGAAACTGGCAGTGTGGGAAGTCTGGCTGCCCTTCCCTGCCTCGGGGCAGACCTGATCAGCCAAGATGTTTATGCTGCTGGGATGAGAATTTTTCTGCGCCCAAGTTTGTGTGCACGATGTGGGACTTGCTGCCTGACCCAGTTCTGTTGGACTAGGGTAGGGCTGTGAACAACTCCCAGTTGAAAGTTTCTGGGGGCGTGTGCGCTGCAGTGAGGAGTTTTAAGTCTCCCTCTGTAGCGGGAGGTACCTAGGGCTGCTGATGGCTGACTCCTCTCCTTTTCCGCAGTACTCTCAAAAAGAGGATAAATACGAAGAAGAGATCAAGATCCTGACTGATAAACTCAAAGAGGTGAGTGACCATGTCAGGATGGCCCAGATGGATGAGCTGGTCTCAGCTTGACTGGGGAGAGATGTGGCAGATGGGAGACTTCATGTCCTCAGCTGATGCCTCTGTAGTCCTTTGCTGTATACCAAAGCTCTTGTACCAACTGGCTTCCTCCTGTCTGGCAGGCAGAGACCCGTGCTGAATTTGCTGAACGGTCTGTAGCCAAGCTGGAGAAGACCATTGATGATTTGGAAGGTATGTTGTGGGGATGGGAAGCCAAGGGATGTGTGGTGAGGAGTGGGGAGCTGAGGAAGGCTGTCTCCCAGATAGGTGGAGAGAGGGGACGCTGCTCCTTGATACTTGGAGCATGACCTAACTTGGCCTCCATGGTGAGGCTTGGTGCCTCTGGGCTTGTGAGTTGTGCCTCGTGTATCTACTCTGAAAACAGTTCCCTGGCTGTGCCGCAGCAGCTGTCAAGCTCTTGATCCAAACACCTTGTCGTATCTGACTGACAGTGACAGATAGTGCGGCCGGTGTATCTTGATTGTGATGTCCTCAGGAAAGTAACTGGATTCCTATGCTCCAGCTATAACCCAGTTTGAGTGGCATAGGGAAAAAAAAACTGCCTGAACTCTGCAGGAATTGGTTACAATAACACGCTCGTATGCAGCATCTCATGCACGTGGCTGGCTGCTGCAGACAGTGTTGTTGCAAGTCAACCACAGTAGTCAGTGAGCCTTGAAACAGCCTCCATGAAGACTCGGACTCCTCGGTGTCAGTCCTGGTTCAGTATCGAATCACCAGAAGCCCCATCCATGTAGTGTGGTGGTCAGCCTGTGCCAAGGATGGCTTGCTTTCTTCCTCCTGTTCCTGGTTTCACAGTACTTCAGGAGCACTCCTGAGGCCAGTCATCGCAGAATCCTACACCTTTCCCCAAGCCACGGAAGGAGAAGGTTCCAAGTGCCTCCCTTAAATCTGGGGCTGTGGCCAGGTTCTGCTGTGGATAGCTGTGGCCGGAATGGTGGTGCTGGTAAACCAAAACTCTTACAGGCCTCCTGCCTCGACCACAGCATGTGCCTTTGTGGTCTTTTAGTGCCAGGTCTTGGAGATTCAAAGCCATATCCTACCGTCTGGAGTCACTCGGGAGGTTTTTTTAATCTAGAAATAGCAATGGTGTCAGCTGAGCTGTTCCAGAACCGTAGCCAAGCAGCAGTCTGAGCCAGCTCATGATCCAGGGCAAGCTTTTATTTGGAACTGCAAAAACTCCTCCAAATCCCTGCATGCTCCCCTTGAAACATGTTGATGGAGAGTTGGCTCCGGTCTCCAGCCTTGCTGCTGAAGTGACCTAGTTTGACAACTGACAAAGTTCTCTGGGTCCTGCGAAGCTGTTAACGACGTTACCAGCTGTACTGTAGCCTAGGCAGGCCGGAGCTGGGAGAAGCCTGTGCCAGCTCTGCACAGTGCTCAAGGAGCGCATCAGTTCGGGTTTCAGGACTGCCTCCTCCCCTGAACGCGGGTGATCTCTGCTCCATTATCTGATTGAGAACACGGGTGTGGCCTGTCTGTTCGGCTCACCCTGCCTGGCTGTGTACTACAGGATGGGAATTCCCTCTGATGCCCAGGACTATTACATGACTGGCTTCTCCCAAGCAGGTTTTTTTATGGAGACTGAAGATGAGAACAGAGCGCCTCAACTGATCTGTGCCTTCCTTGGGTGTAGCAATCTTCTCCCTAAGTGGATGGAGTTGCCCTTCCCTGCTGCTCCTGTCGGTGGTTCTTGCTGACCTAGCTGGGCAGCTTTTCACAAGCTGATGTGATTTGAGTTCTTGGCTCTGCTTCAGTTGAAGCTGGCTTGTAATCCTGGAAGGCGCTTGCTGGTCAGACTGTCCTCAGGCTGTTGGAACCCTCCTGTTCATTGTCGGGAACTGATACGGAATTGTGATGGCTCCACATCTAACCTAATTTTCTTCTGTTCATGAATCCCATACTTCTTTTCCTGCCCCAGGGTGTTGGAAGAACTCCTCTGCCATCCCTCATTGTTTCCCTTTTGTTCTCCTCCTAAACCTCTTCTAGATGAGCTCTATGCCCAGAAACTGAAGTACAAAGCAATTAGTGAGGAACTGGACCACGCCCTGAATGACATGACTTCCATGTAAATATGAGCTGGCTGGTGTTCGCCTCTCGCTTCAGCAGGCTAGACTGCCAGAGCTTGCTTGGTTTGCTGTGATTTTCATAGTTGGAGAATCAATGGCACTGTGTCTAGGTTACTTCTACAGATCTCTGCCTCGAGGATCGTGGAGGCTTCCCTGCAGCATGCTGTGTTCTAACTCTAGGTCCTTGTGATCTGCATGTGTAACACTGAGTGCTGTGCTGGCCTGAAAGGGTTCTGACTTGAACTCTACGAGTGCAATTCCCAGTCCTGCTGGGAAAGGCTTCCTAAGGTAATGCGGCTTAGTTGTCTGCTAGAGCCGCTGAGCCATGGTCTCAGGATTCCTCCTGGAAGAGGCTGCTTGAGTGGATTCCTTAGGAATTGCCGTAACAGGCTTGCGATGGGCTGGATCATGAACTGATCTGTGGAAGTAGCTGAACTCGTATGTTTCTGCCACTTTGCTACTCGGCTTTTTGTTCAGGTTTGCGATGGGTTCTGCTAACAGCTGCTCCGCACAGTCCTTACCACTAACCGAGGAGAGGCCAGGTACTTGCGCTGCAGGGGGAGAGCCTTAACGCTAGCGTCTGAAAGCTCCCTAAGCAAAGTTTGCTGTGCACAAACACTTGAGCTTCTCTTAAAATTAGTGTCTCCTTCTGTCTCACACAGATAAGTCTTGCGATTCCAAACTCCACTTTGGATTTGCCTCTGCTTGGTGGCTTGTTCTGCATCTGCGCCCTGCATTCGTGCTCTTGTCATCTGGCTCTGAATTCCAGTACTTTTTTCCAGTTACTGTGCACAGGGCATCCCTGGGAACGAGTGCTGTAAAGACGCTGAAGCTTGACAGCAGCAGCAGCCCACCGGTCATGCTGCACTTGCTCCTAAACAAAGCTCCCTCTGTTTGACCCGATGTGCCAGACACTGCTGTGCTCTGAGGGGCTGCCCTTTCAATGTCTGGGTGTAGCTGGGAGTATGTTGTTCTCGTATGCATATCTTGTGTAGAGCCATAAAGCTCCTTTTGTATTTCTCTTGCCTCTTGCTTGAGCATGTCGTCACCTTTTTTAAGGAAAACAATTCTTGTATAAATTGAATGGAACGGCTGGTGCTTTTGAGAAATGGGTTTCTAGTGACCACTTGCTGCTTTAGAGTAACTGTTTCAATGTTGCCTTCAAACCGGTGTAACCCTCATCACCCTTGGCGGAATACACAGACTTCATTAACGCACCGGATTTTTCCCTTTGGGTGTCTTATTGGCTCGCAGATGTGAATTGCAGCTCTGCAAACGGTGCCTCAGCGTGCAGCATGCTCTGTAGGGGCAGACAGGAGGCTGGGGGTTTGCAGCGGGAAGTCCTCGAGCTGTGCCTGCTTCAGCCTGGCTGAAGACACTCCTCACCTGCCTGCTCTGGAGTGTTCCTTGGCATCGGCTGCCAAGCGCAGGCTTGCAGTGGGACGTCACCACACCTGGTAGTCACTAGGTCACTGGCAGGATGTGAAAAGCTAATAAATATCAAGCGAGGTCTGGCTGGTTTCCAGTTGGGTGGGATGGGTTGGGTGTGCAAGGTGCTGCTGGTGTCAATGGGAGGGATGTGTGGGCCCTTGGTTCAGGAATGAGAACGCACTGCAGCAGGGCTAAGGGTGTCTGAGCCAGGGAACGTGTGTTTTGTGGAGACCTCCCCTCCCTGTGCAGGGGCTGAGGGTGACAGGGTCCTCCCGGGAGCGTGGCATGGAGCTTTACACTGAGCACTGCAGCTGGCAGCGGGCTGCAAACACTTGACGTGCGTCACTGCTGGCCTGAGTCTGTTGCTGGTTGCTCTGATATCATAAATGCTGGTCAGACTCTGGTACCTGTGTGTGCTGCCTCGTGGTGGCTGGTCAAATACTTTTTCCTTTCTGGATTGGTTCATCTACCACAGTGCCCGAAGAGCCCTTCACGAACGGAGTTTTGATGAAATGGGACACCTCCCGTGGTTTCCTCAGGTTTGTGTCACTCCGTTCTCTGCACAAACGGCACTAGCAGCAAGGATAGGCCAGACACACTGAACTGCCCCAGCCTGTCCTCACTCTGTCTTCTGTGTCAGGGCTGCCCCCTCTCCAATGGGTCTGGGTGAGGAAGGAGGGAGTATTCCCACAAGGAATTTCAAAGGCTGATAGCTTAGAAGGGTCTGGCAGATGGTGGTCTGATTCTCCTGGTGCATGGGGCAATAACTGTGTGCCCTGTAAGCACAAAGGAAGAACCCATAACTCCTCAGTAACCAAACCTGCAGCTGGAGCAGGGGGTCCCAATCGTGCGGGAGGGGCAGGGCGGCTGCTGTGAGTGTCTGGGTGTGCCAAGGCTTCCAGCCCAGCATTTGGGTGCCAGCTCATACCAGGTGGGAGGTGGCAACCTGCCCTTGTGAAATGGCCTCTCTCCTCATGGGGAGGTCCTGTCAGCTGTGGGTTTTACTGACTCACACTGTGTAGAGCTGGTGGCTCTGCTGTTGCACAGTGGTGTTGCAAGTGATGTTATCAAAGGCTGGGCTGTGGCAGGCCCTTTCACTGCTCGTCCTGGTGGAAGTCTGCTCTGGGTGGTAGATGGATGAGTGGGTGATGCAACGTCTGCACTGGGAGGTTTTGAGAGACTTCTGGTCTGACTGGATTGCTAGGCTTGTGCAGGCTGGTTCCTGTGACCTGGGCTGCTGACTCAGGAGTGGCTGCAAACACAGGTTAGCTGACCAGGAGGCACAGGGCCTGGAGCTCCCCAGGTTGCAAGGATGGGTGGTAAGGCTGCCCGGCGGGCTGGGTGGAGAAGGGAGCAGGCCAGACACTGGAGCTAGTCCCCGCAGACTGGACAAGCATTCCATGTTGAGAAGCTGTTCCTGAGGTCTAGGAAGTGTCATGCTAATTTAGTCAGTCTGTGCTCTCATGTGGGTGGATCATCAGGTCCCTGTCCACAAGCAGCAACACTTGCTTGAAGGCTGTGAGCTGTTGCACCAGCCTGCAGTCACTGGTACTTCTGAGCGCAGTTCACTCCCATCCTCTGCCACTCTGGAGACCCAGGACCAGCCCTGATCACCTGGGGCTGGAGACTGGTGTTGGGGTGCTCAGCGTACCTGCTCAGAGCCAGCATGGAGGCCAGGAGTGAGTTCCTCGCAGCAGCAGTAGTACCTGATGTGCAAGATGGGCTCTGGTGTAGGCTGGCATGGGGTGTACCCATTCCCCCATGCCACAACTTCACTCAGCTTCTGGTTAGATTGCAGTGGGACAGAAAACATTGGTTTCTCTGGCTGTTGCTTGGTCCCTTTGTAGCTTTAAAGAGGGACAATCCATCTGCATTACCCCCCTGTTCTGCAGAGTGAGGTGCAGCTAGAGCAGGGGCTGAGGGTTGCTGGGTGGAGGTGAGCTTCCCCCCTTGTGTGTGGCTGTCGTGCCGGAGGGAGTGGGCTGAGACTCCCTGGAGAGGGGGATGTGCTTTGGCTGCTCTGTGTGGGGAGCTTGGCTCTGTCCTGAGGCTTACCTGGCCAGGTCTTCTTCAAGAGCAAAAGATTCCTAGGTTGTGTCCTGGTTTTGGCTGGGATAGAGTTCATTTTCCTCCCAGTAGCTGCTGTGGTTTGGATTTAGTAGGAGAAGAATGTTGATAATGCTGATGTTTTCAGCTGTTGCTATGAAATCAAGGACTTTTCCCAGTTTCTCATACTCAGCTGATGAGCAGGTGTGCAGCAGCACTGGCAGACAGCTAGCCCAAGCTGCCTGAGAGAAATATTCCATGCCATGGACATCATGCTCAGTTTATAAAGCGGGGTTGGCTGGGGGCGCAGGAATCCTTTTTTCTCTTTCTCTGTGTGAGTTCTAATTCTTTCTTTTCTGGGAGTTCAGTCTTTTTTGGGAATTTTGTGAATTCTGCAAACTCAGTTCTGGATTCTGTGGATTCTGTGATTTGCTGTTTGGCAAATGGCTGCGAATCAGTTGTCGGGGGGTGAGAAAATTATATTGTAAATAGCTTGTTTTGAATATTCATTATGCAAAATATAATAATTATTTCAAATAGTATTAGCATTTCTTTTGTCTTATTAAACTGTGCTTATCTCAACCCACAAGCTTCACCTTTTGTCCGTTTCTCCTCCCCATCTAGGGAAGGGGAAGGGTGAGTGAGCGGCTGCCTGGTGCTCAGTTGCCGGCTGCTGGGTTAAACCACAGCCAACTGAAAGCCACGAGGAATGGTGTAGATCCCCTTCGGAGGGTGCCCTGGATTCCTAGGAACCTTGTAGTACAAGAAATTGAGAAGAAGCCTCAGGCCAGCAAGAACTCCTGGGCTTTATGCTTGCTCATCAGGCAGAGGCAGCACACTGTGTATCTCTACAGTTCATGATGATTGGTTCTGCCAGGCTGGAAGCTGTTTTATAAGGATTTTTCACTGCCTGGAATTGCCCCAAATGCAGGAATTGCAGTTGTCGGACTTGGAGGACCCTGCCTGTGCAGCTGGGCAGAGATAGATGATGAACTGGTTCTCTGCGGTGGCTGTTGTGGCTGACAGGCTGCATGGCAGGACAGTGGCCATCCAGTCCCAAGAGGCGACCTGTCCAGGGAGAGGATCAGACTGGTTCTCCCTTTCCTGGAGTTGCTGATGAGCACGTGTACTTGGTACCAGCCTCGGCGACAAGTGTGGGTGCTGGAGCCCTGTGAGGCTGTAAGGACAGGGACTGGGTGGGAGGTGAAGGCTGTCAGATGCAGTGGCAGCTTGTGCCCTGCTCATTTAGTTGTTCTGAGGCAGATGTACAATAGAAGCCTGTGCTCCAGAACTCCCTCTGTCCTGTACCTGAAGCAGATACTGCCTTCAGTTCCTGTCTGGGTGCGGTGGGTTGTTAGGGTGGCACAAAGGCATGTTCCTGGAGTGTCCTCCAGGTCTGATATGAGATGCTGTCATTCTCAGTTCTTCTGATGTCCCCATCCTACTGTTAACCCCATCAATCCCACTGCTCTGTGGTGTGGCTCACTCTGGAAAGTGCTTCTGGTTCAGCTGTGGTAGGACTACTTCTTTCTGCAGAGTGCTCTGCAGGCTTAAAGCACATCCCAAGTGTCTATCCTTACTTGGGTACAGCCCAGCCTGCAGGCTCCTCCTCTGGTGTTCTCCTCTTCCTTTCTTTGCCTTTGCAAGCCCTTGGCAGCGCTTCCATTTCTGCCCGCACTTGGTTTCCTCTGTGATCTTCCTGAGCTGAAACCCGAGTTAGAGCAAGACAAACCTTTGTTCTCCCTGGATTTGTCTGTGTAATAGCCTAGACTGGTCCTCAGAGGTTATGGAGACAGCTTATTTGATGTGCTCATCTTGGTACTCTACTAACCTTCCCTTTCTCTCTTTTTCTCTCTTCCTCTTGTTTCCCCTAATCCTGTTGCTGCTCCAGAGCGCCTGTACAGCCAGCTTGAGAAAAACCGCCTGCTCTCTAACGAGCTGAAGTTAACGCTGCATGATCTGTGTGACTGAGAAGGGGGCCCACTAATGCCATTAAGCAAGCTTATTGCGACCACCAAAGCTGTGGACCACAGTGAAATCTGATCTTAAAACTGGCAGACTTGCAAATTTTATGCAATTGCTGCTATTTAATGGGGCACTTGAATTTATCCTCTAATTTATTTAAAAGTTGTCGGGTTCTTTTTATAAAGGTAACCTCTGTTCTTGGTGAAGTAACCCTTAGACTTGGCTGGCTTTTGAGCCCTTGTCCAGGGGGTCCTGCCTGGCTCCTCTGTGGAACCAGAATGACAGCACCCACCAAGGGAGGGGTGGGGTGAAGTGAGGCTTATGTCTGCTAAAAGATGCCTGTCAAGTGCTACGACTTCATTTACTGTTAGCTGAATGACTGTAGGATTTCCTGCTGCATGGGATGATGGCTTCTAACAATAAATGACAGACTTTGTGGTCTGTAAGACACTGCAAACCTGTAGTGCTTTCCTATATAGTTGAGTTCTAGCCTGGAAGGTTTGGGGAACGTGGTCATTCTTGGGGCCTGACTCCAGTGCAGCTGCAGAGCCCCAGAACAGGTTGGGAAAGCTCCTGGACACCTTGAAAGCAGGTCCCAAAATCCACAGCATGAAGCTGTGTTTTCAGTGCTTGCAGGGAACGTTTAAACGCTCTAGCTGCTAGTGCTCTAGGAAGGCTGCTTCTCACTGTGCACGGTTTCTGACCCTGGGGAGGTTGGGGAGTGGCTTTGAGAACCTGCCTGTACCTAAAGGACATCTTTTACAGCCTGTCTATCCAGCGTCCCAGCCCGTGGAAGTCTTCAGTGATATGGGTGGGCTGACCTTTGGAGTAAAGCCTACCTAGAGCGCTAGTTGCTGGTCTGAGCTCTCCTCCTGGCTTAAGGAACATGTGAGAATCGACTGTGCGGCTGCCTGTAGTGTCGGGCAGAGTTGCAGCACCCTTGCTCCTACTTGCTCCCTGCCTGCCCTTCACTGAAACCAGCCTCTTCCCTGCTGTCCTTGAGGCATGGTTGTCTGCTCCCTGCTGCCTAGGTAGTTATGGTCTTGGCGACCAGCTTGGCATCTCTGTCCTGTGCTGGGGGGGGGGGAGCACAACCAGCTGTTACTCCAGGGGGTGATTTCTAAGTGTGTTTTACCTCCACGTTGCTCTTGGGTGGCTTGCTGGGCCACGGCGGGGGTCTGCTGTCTGGAACTGTCAAAGGCCTGGGGAAAGCTAGCTGCAGTCAGTCACCTGCATGCAAAACACTGCCTAGAGCACTGGCTAAACGTACATCGTGACCGTGCCGACTGGGAGCACCGGCAATGCGAGAGGCAAGGGCTACAAATGAGCCAGGTAACTTCAGAGCTTCTAGCTGCACCCAGCCAGGCACCCCCGGTCTGAGGACTTGCTGCGGCAGCGTGCTGGGAAGGGGCTAGTGCAAGCTTTCTTTGGCGAAGGTTCCTCGGTTGTCTGAAGCTGCCTTGTAACTCTTGACTCTTGCTTCCTGCCAGATAAACTGAAATCCACCAAAGAGGAGCATCTCTGCACACAAAGAATGCTGGACCAGACCCTGCTAGACCTGAATGAGATGTAATGGATCCCTGCCACTGCCTCGGCCACACGATGCCTGGGGGGGCCAGCCCAGCCGCTGCTGACCTCTAACCCTTGGGGACCAGAGTTTACTTTCTGTTGCCAACTTGACCAAACGCGAATCTTCTCCTTCGCCTCAGGGTTAAAGGCCATCAGGTTGGGCAGAGCTTCAAACAGCGTTATTAAGGGAAAGAAACAATGCAATAATGTTTGGGGAGCATGTTTGAGATGTATACATTTTGTAACTACCTTTTTTGTAGCAACCATTGTAAACATTCCAAATAACTCGTGAGGCTGGTGAGCTCACTTCAAAGCTCTTGGCTTTAAAATTTGGTATTAACCTTCTGTTACTCGGCTCTGGGCCACCCTGCTTTGGCAGGGGGGAGTTGAGAGGGCGTGACGGTTGTGGCTGTGGGCCACTGAATCAGAGTAGCCAGGCTAGGGCTGGAAGCCTGTTGGGAAAACTTCCTTTCCAGGAGCTGTTTGCCAAAAGAGCAGTTCAGTTTCTCAGCTTTAAGGTAACTCTCTGTGTTGTGGAGAAGCAACTTGGGTGAAAGGAGACGTTCTTTTTTTAAAGCCAAGCCTGTTATCTGAACAATTGGACCTTCACAGGGGTTGCTTCCCTTCCCACCTCCCCCCTCCCCCCCCCCCCCCGACTGCTGGCCACTTCCTTTCTTGGTAGGCTGAGAGAAGCCATGGCCCCCCTAACCCACTGCTACACAGGGGTTGAATTTGCCTTCACCAAGTGCTGACGCACCAAGCTTTATCGCTCATTGCTGGGTTACACTTAACAGCTTAAGTACAACAGCCTTGTTTTTCTTGGAGTGTTTTTTTTGCCTACCCTGGGGGAGGGAACCGAGGCCTTCCCTCCTGGCCAGGAGTGCTCTTAGTGTCTTAATAAGGTACAAGCCATCTTGCTGTGCATTGCTGATGTGTAGTTGTGAGGCGTAAGCGTGGAGACGTGCCAAGCCCGCGGTGTGTAGCTTGTGGTTTGAGCATGCTGCTTGGTTGTAGCAGTTTTAGGGGCCAATCTGGAGAAAAAGAAACCCCCATCGAGTGTTTTGATACTAAATTGAAAAATTGTCTTACTGTCTTTTGAAATAAAAACGAATCCCTCCATGCTGCTGGCCGGCTGCGGAGTTTTACTGTGTGGGAGCTGCTCTCTCTGGGCCTGTGGGGGCTGAGGGCAGGTCTGAGGGCTGGGGCCTGTGCCTCTGCCGGAGGGAGGAAGGATGGGGTGAGTTGAGGCGGGGCTCGCCTGCTTCTTCCCGGGGCCGGAGCGCGGTGGGGCCGGGGGGGGGTGTGGGGGTTTGGGGTGTGTGTGAGCGCTCCCTCCTCTACCTCAGCCCTTCGCGGGGGTCTGCTGCCCGCTCCCGCGTGGGGAGCACCGCGCATGCGCAGTGCGCAGGCGGTGAGGCACTCACCAGGGCTGGGCGGGAGCCGGGAGGTGGGCGGCACCGCGCATGCGCAGAGCCTGAGGGATGCACTTGGGCGGCAGAGGGAAGGTGGGCGTGTCACCTCCGCGCATGCGCAGGTGGTGAGGAACGCACTGGGGCTGGGTAGGCGCGGGGAGGTGGGCGGGGCCGCGCATGCGCACTGCCAGTTGTGGCGACGCTCCGCAGCGTGAGGAGAGCTGGGTTCGCCGCCCTCGTCCTCCCCCCGCTCTCTGCGGTGGCCGTCTTCGCCTCTCAAGCCTGCCCAAAGCGCTGCTGCCCTTCGGCAGGAAGCCTCGGGCTCCCTCCGAGCTAGAAGCTGCGGGGGCTGTTGCTCCCGGTGAGCGGGCAGTGGCACGGGGGCGGGCGGGCCCTTGCTCCTGGTGAAAGAGGGAGCGGTGCTGAGGGGAGCAGAGGCTGCGGGGAGCGCTGAGGAGGCGGGAGCCCTCTGGTAACAGGGTAGAGAAAGCCGGCACTGAGGGAGGGTGTGTGGTGGAGGGGTCTGTGGCTTGTTTTCCTGGGCTAGGGAAAGGTCTGGAGAGCACAAGGGGCAGACCTGAACAGAACCCAGGCGCCCGAGCTCAGGGCCTCGCTGCGGGGTGCTGGGCACGGCTGCGCTGCCGGCTGGCGAGGCAGAAGGCTCTCGCCTTCTTCAGCAGCACCATAGTCCAAGGGGCATCGGTGATCTGACGGGGGGACCGAGGGGATGTTGTCCCCTCTGCTTGTGCTTGGCTGTGGGGTGCCGGTTTGTGTAGTCAGAGCTGGGTTGGTGGGTTTTCTGGGTTCTTGGCTGGTGTCAACGTCAAAACCTGGAGAAGAGGGACCGCCAGCTGTTGGCCTGTGCACCTTTGGAACTTGGTACGTGAGCTGTTGGGAGCCAGCTCTACCCAGCACGGAGAAGAATGCGCTGAAGCAGATTGTTGCAGGAGTAAATACGAAAAAAGGGAGTAGTTTAATGACAATATAAACCTGCATTTACTTAATCACTCTGCCACTTTTTGGTTTTAAGCCTTTTTAAAGATACTCCTGTGAGTAGGGGTGGGGGAAAGCATCTTTCTGTCTTTCGTTCAGGCCTTCCTCACGTTAGGATACAGTCACTGTTGAGCCCGTTGATGAGAATGGCATCATTTGTTCCCAAAATGCTTTGGTGTCTGCTCAGTCTTCATAAGTGAGAAAGCTAGGCAGTGTTGTGATGGCTGAGGAACGTGGTGGGTAGAGTGTACAAATTCATAGAGCAGAGGATTGTACGCATAAATGTACATTTTTAGAAAGAAGAACAATTTACTCTGTTGAAAAACCTATGGTTTGTGATAGCGTATTATTCAGGCTCTGTAGGACAGGAAGCCGCCTGTTTGTTCTTTATTATTTTCACTAGTACTAGCTTTTCACAAGTTTTGAAGCCATTATGAGCTTGTAGATGCTGAATTAAGGATTATTTGTTCTCTTGTTGTAGTGACAGGCCATTTACTCTGTTGTGATGTCATTGTTGATGTGATAGACAGTATTGAGATTGTCTCCCCGACTCAAGAACTCTGTGTGGATGGTTCTCCCCTGGCTGTGAGAGCTCTGGACATCGAAGGTGTTACTTGTGAGATGAGCTCTCCTGCTATAATTCCAAAGTTGTAACTCTTCCTCCTGAGAAAGAAATGCTTTGTGTTTTCTTCATATTTAAAGGGAAAGGAGGTTTGGTTTTACTGTATCAGCTAGCAAGAATCCATGAGTTTTAGTCTGTGTGCGAATTCTCCTTTCTGTAGATAATTATCAGATTCCTGTAATCTGTAAAGTCACCTTTTTTTTTCAGAATTAGAACTTCTCCTTCAACATTATGAACTTGAACTTTGCGACTGAGTTATTGCGCCGGGGGGGTCTGACCTTCTTCCGGTGGGTTGGAGGTGAACGCAGCCACTGTGTGAGCAGCGCGGCTGGGACAGAGCAAGCTTGTCTTTGTTCGTGAGAGTGTCGTTCTAAATAGAGTTCTGGCTAGATCTTATGTCCTGTTACGTGGCTGTCCTCTTTCCCAAGTATGACCAACCTGATTTGTAGTAAAAAAGACTGTAAAAGCAAACAGGAAATTTTGGGGTCCGATTCTGAGTTTCTCTGAACGCTTGAACTTCTCACAGTAGATCCTTGGGCTCTCTGGGGACATCTGTATTCTCTTTTAATAAATGAAAACCGTGAAAGAATTATTGTACAAGAACCAAGATGGTCATATGTGAGCTGCATCTGGTCTTCCTAGCTGTACTATGTATGTTGTAGAACCTGGATTTTTAGGTAGTAAGAAAATGAAGGTTTGATTGTAAAACTCCCACATTTCTTTTTTTTTTTTTTTATCCAGAACATACTTCTCCTTTAAAATATAATTGCCTCCATTACGTTGGCAGTGGGCAGCTAAGGCAAAAACAGACTGCATCTTTTCAAGTCCGTTGATTTGCAAATTGAAGTTGGCTTTTCTCCGTTTGATGGGCTGCTCGCTAAATCAGAGTAATTAACTAAACTAAAGATTAACAACAGAGAATGGGCCTCGGAGCTTGGAAAACATGTGTCATGGTTTCCTTCGTGCCCCTTTGTGCTTCTTGCTGAACTATTTTTGTTGGAGTGTGTTTGAATTCAAGAATTAGTTTTTACATGATACCGGATACTTTGGAGGATGAATAATGAGAGCTTTTCTGCTTCAGTCACTAATTCCTATCCAGAAAAGTTTCACAGTGATGCTGGGTGCTGGCTGCCTCATCGCTGTCCTTTGCCATTCTGCGCTGAAATCTGTTTGTTGGCAGCAGAAAGGTGACTTTGCTACAGAAATTAGCATCACTCTCTCATTGCTCTAGGACAAAGCGTAACACAAACTTCAGGTTTCCAAGCCAGTTTAGAAGTGCTTCTGTTATTAATCTGCAGATTAATAACTTTTGATAATAGAGTTGCTTTCTTAATGAAAAATGTGTTACCACCATTAGTTGCTGTTGCTGGTTCTCGGGAGCAAACCACGTGTTCTCTGTCAGGTTTCACTGTCTACCCAGGAGACAGGTGGATGCTGGAGGCAAAGCGAGAGTATGTGATCGCTGTAGAAGTTTGACACAGGCAGCACTGAAGTGTATTTATCTGATGTGAATATGTGTTTAGTTAACAACGAGCAGCTGCCAAAGGGAGTGCCATGATGAATTGTGTTAGATATTTAGCACTAATAAGGATATGAGAGAGAGAGGGGGAGAGAGAAGGAAATTAACCCTTGCCGTGTTGTTATCTCCGTCTCGCTCTCACACGCTTTTCTATTCCCATTTCATCCATACCATTCTCCTTACTGTGTTGCAAGCCTCTACAGAAACAGACAATTCTGTGAGTGTTTGCGGAAAGCGCGCTGGGTTTTACTTGGAAGGGGACGCAATTTTCACTGATCTCTTGTCAATTTGCAGAACCTGAGAATAACTCGTCTTTTTTCTAAGGTGTGTTTTGAAGAGCTGCTGTCTTCTCATGATGGGTCTTACCATATGGTTCAGGTAATGCCGTCCTGAAAGATGGCATTACAGCGTTAAAAGCCGAGCTGATTTCTGTTCTTCTACAGGGAAGAGACAAAGGTGGTAGTAATTTTCTTCAGATTTGTTTTTCTCTAGTCCCTCAGGTCGTATAATAATACTCTTGTTCACACCTATGTGAAAGGAACTTCTTTGTGGTTCAAGTTATGCCGTATTTCTTCTACAAGAGCAAGTTATTCTCTACAAGGTTTTTGTAGGCAATGCCTTCTGCAGTTTCTGTAGTTGTGAGCAGTCCAAGAGGCAAATGGGACTCCCTCAGAAATGTGAGAAACCAGGTACTTTGATAGGAAGGCCAGGAAAAATTGAGTTACAGCAGCGACTCTTGCACGTTCTGCTCTGGTGTCAGAGCAGCAGCAGCTCTTACCTGAGCTGTGTGCAGCGTGGTGGCTTCTTACCCGGACCTGCGTAGGGCCTTGGCACACTTGCTCTTTGCCAAGTAGTGTTCTTGCAAACAATTTCCACACAAAGTTTTGGAGTGAGGGTGTTCTAGGGACCATTCTCCATTGGGGAGTTAGATGTAGTTTTTGAAGCTGATGAGTTTCAAAGCAGAAGCAAGTTATCCCATGCCAACTGGCCTCAGCACCTGGGAATGTAAATTAAATGTGTTCAGGAACTAATATAAATGGAGCCACAGACTCCTGTCTCAGTTCTACACAAAGCAAAGTAATTTGGAGGCAATCCAGCATGTTAAAGCGACATTTTGATTACCCCAAAAAAGAAACAACTGGTTTTAGATACGTGGTTTTTAAGCTTACGTCCTAAGCAATCAGTACAAATCTTCTTGGCGGGATTTCAGACCTGCTAAGACTTGTATAAAGTGTCTAGTTCTGTTACCTGTCATTTGCCAGCGGTTAAAAGTGTGAACTTTGTCCTTTTGGTGGCAAGCTCTTTGCTTGAAAGATTTCTTCCTCTTTTCCCCTTGTTTGTAAGATGGCTCTGAAGCTCACTTCCCCATAGCAGTCAGCCATGAGCAGGTGGTGAAGGTTTCCCTTCCCACCAAGCTGTCACCTTCTTTCCTTGCATTTCCACACCATCCCATGGAAGTCTCATATCGATATAAACTGCAGGTGAAGTAGGCAATGGACAGGAAAATCGTGAAGGCCACCTTGGTGTGAGCGCCTCTTCCAGAAGAAAAGTTCCTTAAAAACATCTAGCCAATAGAGGCACAATGAGACTCCTGAGCACGAGTGGGCCAAATCACTCTCATTTTCCATCTTTGGCCATGTAACAGTTCTGCTTCCACACTGCTCTCTGTTTAGCTCCCCGTTTTCTGTTGATAAAGTCATGTACTCTCTTCCTTTCTCCAGAGATGCCATGCTCTTATCCTCAAGTGTTCTTTTCCCCCATCCATGCTTTTCCTCTCTCTTCCGCTCTTGTGTCTTTTTGTTGTCTTGTTCTTTGGTCACGTGCCTGTATTCCCAGGCTGTTTGCTGTTTGCTTGGCTCTGCATCGTTAAAGTCCACGGGGTTTTTGAACTGGTGACAGTCTTGTGTAATTGTAAGAAGAGGCAACAGAGGTGCACTTTTTCCCCATTCTTTCACACTTTTCCCTCTTCTTTTGGTCCTTATTTACCTGGGGTAAATGGTCTCCCTGTGTCTTGGCTGGAAAAATGGAGTTTGTTTGGTTTTGCTTAAGCTGTAAAATAAGCCTACATGTTTTCCGTTTTACTTCCCATGGTCCATTGTGAGACGTAATGGAAGTCTGAAAAGTACTTTGAGATCCTCAGCTGAAAAGTTACAGGAGTGCTGCTGCTGGTTTTGGTTGGGGCTTGGGTTTGGGGGTTTTTTTGTACTGTAACGCCATTGCTAAGCTAATACTGCTTGCTTTGTCACAGGAAATAATCCTGTGGTGAATTGTGTGGGCTGAGCCCAGCGAAGCTTTGCTTATGTCAAGTGGATGCAGTTGCCTACCAACAATCAACACAGTTGATCAGAGCAATGGCTTTTGAGTAGAATCCATCCTGTCTGTAATTTTAACTTCTCTGTAACAGACACACAAAGGTGTATTTTCTTCAGTTACTCTGTCTTTGCCTCTTTGCTTTCATCGTAGCTCATCCCTTTGCAGCCTGGAAAGGTATGATCTCTGTTTGGGGTTCCTGGGACCAGTTACAGCCCACCTGTGTGTGTCTGACATGCACGAGTTGGAGGTGGATCTCACTGCTAAGGTGAAGTGGTCTCAGGGAAGCTCAAATGTTTCTAGAACCTAACGTGGAAGGATATATTTCCCTGCCCGCAGAGAGGAGGCAGCACCAAGATAGGTTTTAGGACTAAGCATTCAGAGCAAGACATGGATATGGAGCCCCCAAGGAAGAATGTACAAAGCACCTCTCTTCCTTTCTCCTCTCCCCCTCTCTTTAATCCAGCTTGAGACTGGCAAGTATCTCATCGTTAACCGTTTTGAGTCCTGGGCTTTCAGCACTTCCCTTGCAGAGTAAATACTTCAAGTACGTGAAGCTGGTTTTGGTTAAACTCTTGTAGTGAATCTTCTTTACTGCCAAGTTCTTCTAAGTAACTGCATTTTTCTGAAGTTGGCTGCGTGTTTTACAGACAGTGTCTGCTCCAAAGCTGATAACACCTGATGTTTATAGTCTTACTGAGCTAATGGTAGGAATGGAAGGCAGAAAAAGGCCCCTGTTGATAATTATTACCATAGCAGCCAAGGTCACCAGTAGACCTGTTAGGTCCCGGGAGTGAGGAGTCGGAAAGGGTCGCACTCACAGGGAGGGGCGGACAGAACAGGGGACCCGGTATTGGCCAATGCGGTATTCCATGCCATGCGCATCGTACTCAGGGTAACGCTGGAGGATCACGAGGGTCTCGCTCTCTTCATCCAAGGCCAGCTTCTGAAGAGGACGCTGCTCCTTGTCCTGCCTGCGATCCTGAGCCAGATTCCGATCCGTGCGGTCCTGAGTCCAGTTCCCGTCTACTGATGAGACCACCCTGGAACTTCCTGGTGCCTGCCTGTGGCACACAACTCCACGAAACTCGGTATGGGTTTTGTATATTTTATTTCTCTTAGTATTATTAGTAAAGCTGTTTTAATATCCAGTTTGTGCGTCTCTCTCCCTTTTCCTCCTATTTGCTGTCCCCTGATGGGGCGGGGCGGGGTTAACAGAGAGCATCTGCCGCTCCGTTCATTGCCGCCCTGCTCTGAGCGGTGACACAAGGGCAGAGGAGGGCCAGCAACACATTTCAGCGCCGGCACCTTCTGTGTGAGAGCTGTCTCGGGACGTTTGCGATTTTGGAGCTGGGCTCCAGCAGGCAAAGGAGAGCAACAAATCTGGTGAAGGGTTTAGAGCAGAAGTCTTAGACTGGGGTTGTTCAGTCTGGAGAAGAGGAGGCCTAGGGGAGACCTTATCGCTCTCTACAACAACCTGAAAGGCGGTTGTAGTGAGGTGGATGTTGGTCTCTTCTCCCAAGTAACAAGCCATAGAACAAGAGGAAATGGCCTCAGGTTGCACCAGGGGAGGTTTAGATTGGATATTAAGAAAAATTTCTTCCCCAGAAGCGTTATCAAGCACTGGAACAGGCTGCCCAGGGAAGGGATGGAGTCACCATCCCTGGAGGCGTTTGAAAGACATGCGGATGTGGTGCTTAGGGACAGGGTTTAGTGGTGGGATTGGCAGTGCTAGGTTAATGGTTGGACTTCATGGTCTTAAAGGTCTTTTCCAACCTAAATGATTCTATCAGCAGTAAGCAAATCCTATATTAGTTTGTGCTTATAATGTAAAGAAACGGGGAATATTAAGGGGGAAAAGTATTAAACGAGGTTTTTAGCCAAATGAGAATAGGCTTAGTTTGAGACTTCTGAAAGCTCGGGTTGTGCTCCAGAGGCACCTCCATGGGTGATGACGAGTTGTCTCCTGTTTGTGTCCAGCTTTTTAGGGGATCAAGTAAAAGCTCTGTCTTCTTGGGGGACACCCAACCCTCCCCTCCTACCCCCTGTGGAACCTCCTCCCCTTTGTCCCTTTGCCAAGCCTCCCCTTCTGTCACACTGCTGTGTCCAGGCTCCGCTTTGTGCTCCCTCAGTTTTGTGAGGAAGCCAGATGAGAGTAGGCTCTGAAAGCTTTTCGCTTTGAGGGGATCGACTCAAAGCTCTGTCTTCTTGGGGTGTCCCAACTTCCCCTTCTGGCCCTCTGCCATGCATGGGCCTTAGCTTTGCACTCACTGGGAAGAGTCTAATTGGGAAAATGTGTCAAATTTCCTCCTGGCCAGACCCTAAAAGCCCGTTAAGCTCCACGTGCCACAATTGCGGCACACAATTAAGCAAAAATGGGGGCAGGCATTCAGTCCAACTTGCCCACCAGTGGAAGGGCCGCACTTAGCCAAACCAGAACTGCAGTCTCCAGCCGAGGGAACCTCTCACCTGGCAAATCAGCTTCCCTTACGAACAGGCACCGGCAGAAATCTCCTACAGCTTGCTGTCCTGGTTTTGGCTGGGATAGAGTTAATTTTCTTATTAGTAGCTCTGTGTTTTGGATTTAGTAGGAGAATAATGTTGATAACACACTGATGGTTGTCGTTGTTGCTAAGAAATCGAGGACTTTTTCCAGTTTCCCATGTTCAGCTAATGAGCAGGTGTGCAGGAGCTGGGAGGGAGCACAGCCAGGCAGCTCGCCCAAGCTGGCTAACGGAAATATTCCATACCACAGACGTCATGCTCAGCACAGAAATGAGGGTTGGGCAGGGATCCGCGAGTTCTCTGAGCTCCTCCATCACTGCTTGGGGACTGGCTGCGCAGTCAGTCAGCGGTGGTGAGAAAAATTGTATTGTGTATCGCTTGTTTTGCATATTCTGTAGTAGTAGTAGTATTACAAATAGAACCTAAGTGTCATTTTGCCTCTCACCCCTAATCCAGTGGGGCTGTAGAGAGGAAAAACTCTCCAAATCTGCGAGAATTTGGGCAGAAACTGGTCTGAAATGTCTGGATGCGTTACCTCTCCCACTGATGAGTATGAGGAGCATTATGAAGATAAAATACAGGCTGTTTTCTCATGAGATTTTAACGGACTGTCTTACACAACACCCTTAATTCCCATGCAGTCAAACTTAAAACTAACGGATAATGCTTTTCTAAAACAGTGCCAGGTATTCATGAAATGTTTAAGGGCTTGCCCCACGCAGCTGAAGGCAGCTTTACCAGAACCCACTACTGAAGCCTGTCACTCCTTGAAACCAGGAGACAGGGTCTACGTGGAGGTGTATCGGTGAAAGCACGCCTGAAGAGCGCCAGAAGGGACCTGATCTGGTCCCGGTAATTACTACAGTAATTACTGCAGTGATGGCAAGGGCTGCTCAACTGGATCAGCGCTTCCCAGTTGCCCTGGTTTCAGCTGGGACAGAGTTCATTGTCCTCCCAGTAGCTGCTGTGGTTTGGATTTAGTAGGAGAAGAATGTTGATAACACTGATGTTCTCAGTTGCCGCTAAGAAAACAAGGCAAGAGGGAGCGACCAGCAGCAGCAAAGGTTGGGGCGAGGAGGTGAGGAATCCTGGCTTAGAACCGTTGTTCTGGTAACAAAGGCCCAGCGCTCACTCCAGCACAGCCCAGGATTTCTCAGCGGTCAGCACCGTGCTGAGCGGGGTCCAACAACGGGCCAGACCAGGTCACACAGTGCCACAGGAACACGGCACAGCCCTGGCCACTGAACGGCCACTGCCTCGCTGCCCGAAGCCCAGCGCAGGCAGCAGCCACCTCTCACCACCCCTGCATCGGCAAACCACAGAGTGCTGCCCAACATGCAGCCACAGCAGCACTTATTTATGGCTGTGAAATCTTATACTAGGGCTCAGACCTGTCAGGAAAACTGGTGGAACTGGGCCCTTCTTTCCCTCTTTGTTTTATTGATAGCAATTTATTTTACTGACCATATGCCCACTAGCGGCTTCAGAAGGCAGCCAGGCCCCTCCAGGACCTCCTGGTAAAAGAAAGGCGGGCTTCTCTCATGGTGTTCATTTTATTACAAAATCCTCAGTACCTCAAAACACCTCAACCCTTAACAGAGCAACCAGAAAGAACAGAAACACAGCAATTAACTGCTCACCAAAATACAACGGGGCTTCCTAGAGCGCAAGCATCGATGGGGACCGGCCATGCCCCACCTAGCAAAGCAGCAGCTCCCACAAGCTCTACCAAAACGCGGCCTGGTTCTGCCACCAGACAGAGCTCCTTCCCACAGATGGCTCAGCAAGGCGGGCGACGCTTGGAGGAGAGGGGCCCTGAGATTGAAGGTGTTTGAGAAGACGGCAGCAGGCCAAGAGCCACTGCGGAGCTGCGCACCTGCAAACACGCTCCTCCAGGCGTTAACACCTTCGTATCACAGACGCGCTATGTCTGCAGCGGAGTGAGGGGTCTCCGCTCCAGATACGCAGACAAGGGGGGCTGGGAGTTTTCAGTTGGGTTTTTTTTCTTTGCTTGTTTCTTTTTTAAAAACGGAGAAGACAACGCATCGCTGCCATTGAGGCGATTGATTCCTTGTTGCCACCAGGGCCGAAGCACAGCCCAGGCAGCGCTTTGCAGGGGTGACCGCTGCGATCCCAGCACACCCGCTGTTGTGGGTGGGTTAGTGGCTGTTCTCTCCTGAGCTCTGGGGTGCTGGTGGCATTCGACTTTGCTCAGTTCTTTTTGGTCTTGGGGGTGTCATACTTTCTCTTGCTTGAGTACCACAGCAGCAGTGGGATCCCAATAGAGGGCAGGGTCATCACACCAAAAGCTGCCCAGTCCAGCTAGAAGGAGATATTTTTAGAAGTCAAAACAAATCATGTACAGATGAGCCTTATAACCATCAGATCTACTCTCAAAGCTTCCAGCTCAAATCCCACAGTGCCAGCTCCTTCACACAGGCAGCCGGGATGTAAACCCTATGCTGCTTCTGTGATATTCTCCTGGACAACCGATACGGATTAATCCTTGTTGGAGTTTTCCAGGTGACTGCAGCGCTAACCAAACACACCACAGACTGGCAAAAAGCTGCTGCGCTGGGTTGCAGAGTTGCTGCAGTGCAATTTCAGTTACCGATTGAAAGGTACTTACAAAGTGAGGGGAGAACCTCCTGTCAAACTCACGCTGAGCCAAGATTCCTCCCTGCCCAGGAGCACTCGTGAAACCAACCTGGAAAAGGTACGAGGAGAAAGACAGCATTTGCCACCTTTCCTTCTTCCAACAGAGCCTGTGCAGTGTAAGAGGGCAGGGACATGCATCATCCCCTGACAAGCAGCTCAAAGAGCAGAGTCGGGTCTATCTGCAGTCTGGGCAAGGATCCTGCAAACGGTCAACTCACCACAACCTGTCCACCCTCCTGCGCCAGGTACGTGATGGTCGCAGAGGTGAAGTTGAAGTAGCCAGCTTTGAGAGGCCGCAGAACCACAGTGTGGGACACATTACTTGCTCTGAGGGCCGAAAGTTAAGGAAAATAGTTGCATTTCATCAAAGGAACATAAGTGAGGAGACAGGTCAAGAAAAGCTTCGAACCAGGTGGAAAAGTCAGTCCTGCGGACAGATCCGAGTGCTCTCTGGTTCCAGACACCCAGCGCCATCCAAGGCTGATCCTTCCCAGGCAGGAGAACTGCACAGGGACCCGGCCCTGTCCGCAAGGAACTTTATTTTCAGTTACACAGCACTTTCAAGGAGAACAGAGGTTTGCATTCATCACCCTGCCCAGGGTCTGGCATGCTGGACTTTCAGTGACAGCGAATGAAGACAGGAGAGCTACGGGATGCTTCGGGGGAAGGAGCGTTGGGAGAAATTTCAAAACATGAAAAGATACGGAGCGATCCTGTCCCACTTGACGTTGAGCATCCCAGAGACAATGCCAAAATCTTCGGGGGGGAAAGAATCATCCGACAGCTCCACATCTAAAGCAGCACTAAACGCAACAAAGAAAGGGATGAGAAGAGAATCTTGGACTTGGCATTCTGTTCGCTGGGGACTGCACCGAAGAGGGATGACAGTTCCGCACGGACAATTCAGCAGCTGGAAAAACTGATTTTTGAAACATAAAAAGTCACCAACTGAAGATGAGGAGGGAAGTCAAGGCGTATTACAGGGAGACTGCAGAAAGAGGAAGGTAAAGCTGAGAGAAACTGCAAAAAAGACAAGAAACCAGGTGTGGAAAAGAGCTCATAAAGCCAAGAAAGGGAGGCTGCGTGCTTGGGGAGCGGAGTGTCACACGATAGAGACCTAACGACACCATGCTGGACCAACAGCCAGAGCAGCCACGAGGCGAAAGCAGGAAATGGTGAAAGCAGGGACAACAGAACAGGAAAAAAAAAGGCAAATTGCAGGGTGAAATGGTCAAGCACGGGTGATAAGCTCAGAGTTAGGGGGAGCAAAGGTAACCACACATCACAGAGCCTAGAAATAGTCTCGCACCCTGCAGACAAACACGCGTAACGCTTGCTCCTGGTCAGCGTTAGAAGCCTGGACAGGGCCTACCTGGAGCCGACGTTGTAGATGTTGTACTGCAAAGTCAAGTCCTTGCCCTCCACGGCATATCTGTTTAACAGAGATTTGGAGGCCAGGAGCCTGGCGCCTTCCTCACAGTGGGCCACGTAAACCAGGGCAAACACAGCAAGAATCTGGAGCTTCATCTAGAAGCAAAAGAAGATGGAATGTCATTGATAATTTGATTGCAAAAAGAACACGAACAGGACAACTAAACCAGACATTTTGGGTACTCATGTGTAGCGAGACATGAACAGCTGTATACTTCACAGCAATGCTGATAAAGGATTATCACAAGCTGGCAGAAAGTTACCCTGGCTCCACATAGGTCCGCAGCTGCCCCTGAAATACCTGTACGCTTTTCTGCAAGCACGCAAGAAGCGGCACAGCAGTGTCCCACATCAGCAGGCAGGGAAGAAAAGACGACGGTTTTCTCCCTTTTCAAAGCCCCGGCAGGCATCACTCCCCTGTATCACTTCTCAGCAACTGGCAAAGGCCTCAGGTCACTCTAGCAACTTTCAGAGCAAAAGATTTGGCATTTAATGCTTTCGCCAGTTTTAGCAATAAACAGTTAATTGCCATTGTGAAGCATATGGCAGCTTTCCAGCACTGTCTCAGACAACAGAGTTAGTTCTTCCCCCCATCAAATTCTCTGTTCTCAGAAAGTACTAGCTCTTCGTTTCCAACATCTGTTATTCCTCCCTATTTCCAGCCACTGAGGTACCACCAACTCCCTCCAGCGGCCTTTTGCTCCCCAGAAGTCCCTGCTGCAGGCCACGTGTCCCAGTTCCCCTGCGCCCAGCACCTTTGGAGCTGCCCTGCTGAGAGGATGTCCTGGGTTTGGCCAGGACAGGGTTAATTTTCACCAGACTCCAGGAAGGGGCACAGCCGGGGGGTGGGGGCTGACCCCACCTGGCCGAACAGAGCCCGGTATTCCATACCCTGTGACGTCACGGTGGGGGGGATGGGGGGTGGGGGTGTCCAAAACAGAGGACAAGGAGACCACGCGGTCATTATAGATGCAGCCCACTAGGAAACTCGTTAGCGCTTTTAAACGCAAAAACTGCTCATGTGTCAGACCTTCCACTCTCTGTACCAGAGAACCCTTCCTTCCCCTGCCACAGTTTTCACATCAGTGAGCTGGCTGATGGCACAAAGCTGGGAGGGGTGGTGGATACACCAGGAGGCAGTGCTGCCGTCCAGCGAGACTTGGGCCAGGCTGGAGAGTTGGGCAGAGAGGAACCTGATGGAGATCAACAAGGGCAAGGGCAGGGTCCTGCACCTGGGGAGGAACAACCCCAGGCACCAGTACAGGCTGGGGCTGAGCTGCTGGAGAGCAGCTCTGCGGAGAGGGACTGGGAGTGCTGGGGGACGACAGGGTGACCATGAGCCAGCAGCGTGCCCTGGCTGCCAAGAAGGCCAATGGGATCCTGGGGTGCACTGAGTGTGGGCAGCAGGGCGAGGGAGGTTCTCCTCCCCCTCTGCCCTGTTGAGGCCTCATCTGGAGCCCTGTGTCCAGTGCTGGGCTCCCCAGTTCAAGAAAGACAAGGAGCTACTGGAGAGAGTCCAGCACAGGGCTGCGAGGATGAGGAGGGGACTGGAGCATCTCTCCTAGGAGGAGAGGCTGAGGGAGCTGGGCTTGTTCAGCCTGGAGAAGAGAAGGCTGAGAGGGGACCTTAGAAATGCCGATCAATATCTGCAGGGTGGGGGTCAGGAGGACGGGGCCAGACTCTTTCCAGTGGTGCCCAGCGACAGGACAAGGGGCAACGGGCACAAACTGGAGCAGAGGAAGCTCCAGCTGAACCCGAGGAAGAACTTCTTCCCTCTGAGGGTGACGGAGCCCTGGCCCAGGCTGCCCAGGGAGGCTGTGGAGTCTCCTTCTCTGGAGATATTCCAGCCCCGCCTGGCCGCGGTGCTGTGCAGCCTGCTCTGGGTGACCCTGCTTGGGCAGGGGGTTGGGCTGGGGGATCCCCAGAGGTCCCTTCCAACCCCCCCCATGCTGGGATTCTGGGATTCCCACCCTAGGAACCCCCGCCGCCCCCAGACCCGGAGGGACGCTCACACTCGTCGCTCCCTGCAAAGCACAGAGCCGCTCCGTTTCACCGACCGCTGCCCGTGGAACGCCCGGACACCGACGCTCCCGCGACAGCCCCGGGCTGCGCCCTCACAACCCCCCAAACCGACGGCCCAGCCACCCACCCCCAGGGACCCCACAAACCCGGGGACGCGGCCCCCCGGCCCCTCAACCCCTCCCCACGGAGCCCCCGACCCCACTCTCCCCCCCCGGCCCCTCACCGTCTCTACCCCGCGGTGCCCACCGGAAGGCCGCGTCAGCACCGCGGCCGGGAACATGGCGGCTCAGCGGTGCCCCGCGGCACGCTGGGAAATGTAGTCCTAGCGCGGCTGCCACCGGGGGGGCAGGGACGACTCCGCGCTTGCGCAGTGCGCGCCTCCGGGGCTGGGGGTTGAGCTGTCTGCGTATAAACTTCTGCAAAACACCCGCTTTTAGTCCCAAAATGCTACTTATAGACCCTGCGGGGGAGAAGGTGCAGTGCTGGCCCCTGCACCCTGCCCTGCCTCAAGCGCTGCAGCGGAGCCGCCCCGAGCACGGCCGGTCCTGGAGCCGCAGGGACGCCGGGGTTTTCACAGAATCATGGAATGGTTTGGGCTGGAAGGGGAGAACCTTGAAGACCATCCAGTTCCACCCCCCTGCCATGGCAGGGACCCCTTCCACCAGCCCGGGGTGCTCCCAGCCCCATCCAGCCTGGCCTTGAACCCTGCCAGGGAGGGGGCAGGCACAGCTTCTCTGGGCAGCCTGGGCCAGGGCCTCACCACCCTCATGGGAAAGAATTTCTTCCTTACATCTGATCTAAATCTCTCTTCTTTCACTTTAAAGCCATTCCCCCATGTTTGGATGTGCGGCAGGGCAAGTTTGCACCTGGAGGTGTGGCTGAGGAACACACCTTGCCAGGACTCGGTTTCCCCTTAGGGACGAGGGGCCTGAACCTGTGACTGGGGTTTGCTGCAGGCCCACGGCTGAACTCCGCGCTTCGGGAGAGCGGATGACAAAGCTGCCAAGCAAGGGTGTAACACAGAAAGCCAGGAAGCGGCCATACCTCCCCTCTTCCTTCGAGTACTGCTCATCTCCATCTGTCTGGAGGTCGGGGTGATTCTCCTCTTACCTCCTTCTTGCAGAGGTGCAAGGGGGGAAAAGACGCGCCCTCCCCGCTTTGCCTTCAGGTAGTGATGAGCACATAGAGCAGAAGCCCAATGACCACCATGGCTCGGAGGAGCACTTCAACGAGGAGCAGCAGCACGCACAGGACGATGACGGCCAGCAACTCTGCCCAGATCACCAGCGCTGCCAACTGCATAGAGGCTTTGTAAAGCGGTGAGGAAGACGAGGATGAGAGCAGGGAGGAAGATGAGGGTGAAATTCCTCAAACATCAGGTGGGACACCTCTCCTAGCGTGCAGACCTCCAAACTATACCTTCATGAATTAGGGACGCTCTGCTTAAAGAGCCCCACGCCAGAGAGGCTCCACCCTTCTGTTTCTGAAAGATTAGGAAATGTCTTGACCTTCCCATTGCAAAACCAGTAACAAACCAGAAAGCCACTGGGCCCGATTTTCAGCGCTGGAGGAAGCCTGGAGAAGTCACCTGCTCCCTGTTTCCCAGGCAGTTGCCTGCAGACCTCTGGCAGGAGAAGAGCCACAAATCCATGGCTCCGTACACGTGTGCCTCCTCGCGCCCACAAATGAACAGCCCATGAATCTGCCTCTCTCAACACGAGCCGGCCGTGTGCGCTGGCAGCCCAGAAAGCCAACCGTATCCTGGGCTGCATCAAGAGCAGTGTGGCCAGCAGGGTGAGGGAGGGGATTCTGCCCCTTGACTCCGCTCTCGTCAGACCCCACCTGGAGTCCTGCGTCCAGCTCTGGAGCCCCAAACATCAGAAGGACATGGATGTGTTGGAGCGGGTCCAGAGGAGGCCACGAAGATGATTCGAGGGCTGGAGCACCTCTCCTCCGAGGACAGGCTGAGGGAGCTGGGGCTGTTCAGCCTGGAGAAGGGAAGGCTGAGAGGGGACCTTAGAGCAGCTGCCAGTGCCTGAAGGGGCCGACAGGAAGGATGGAGAGGGGCTTTTCACAAGGAGGTGCAGTGACAGGACAAGGGGAAACGGCTCTAAACTAACAGAGGGCAGATTTAGATGAGATATCGGGAAGAAATTCTTCCCCGTGAGGGTGGTGAAACCCTGGCCCAGGCTGCCCAGAGAAGCTGTGGCTGCCCCCTCCCTGGCAGGGTTCAAGGCCAGGTTGGATGGAGCTCTGAGCACCCTGGGCTGGTGGAAGATGTCCCTGCTGATGGCAGGGGGTTGGGACAAGATGATCTTCAAGGTCCCTTCCAACCAAACCGTTCTATGATTCTCTCCAGCACCCCAGCCACCAGCTCCATCTTCCATCTCGGAAGCTCCCTCCCATCTCAGCTCCCTCCCACACTTCGGGAGGGTTTGCTGCGGTGCCTGGGTAGATCAGGACCCAGACCCCGGGAAAATACCTGTCCTTGGCCTCAGAAGCTTTGAGCTTTTTGCAAAGAGGAGGTGACGTGCGGAAACAAACTCGACAGCTGACAGAGAGTTATAAAGCAGGTATGTTTGTTACGGCGCCGGGTGCAAGTGGGATCGCTGCTCCTAACTTGCACACCGAGTCATGAACCATGCACCTATTTATGACAAAGTTTATCTAAGTAGGTGGGATATTACCTACAGAACAATTAGTTCTGGGAATAGGCGTGATGATTATAATTATTTCTAAGGATTCATTATCATACTCTGCCCCTCTTTAGCGCCTGCGCAGTGTCGTGTGGTGGTTGTCTGTGGGGGTCTTCTGGATGAAGGCTCGTAGTCCTCCTCGCAAAGGCTCGTCGTCTTCCTCGCTGCGTACTTTTCACCTTTAGCTCAAAATTCCCTAGTTGTCTGTGTTGGCTGAGTCCCAAACCACAAAACCAGTTTCAGCCAGAGGGATGCTTCTTGTAGAGGATAAATTTCTGGTTATCGGTCCTTCTCCGTCCCCGTTTCCCTTCACCTATCTCGCAGCAGTCCCTGTGATTTCCATCTGAGCTCACAGCAGTCGTTGTCAGCAACCCAAATGGCAGCAGTTACCCCTTGCCTCCGCACCGCGGCGGAGCTATGTAACAAAATAAAACTAAAGCCGTAGCAAAACGGAACTAAATGTCATTCTCCCCCACCGGAAGCTTGGATTTCTCTGCAAAGCCCCTTCCTGGGGCAGCAGCGGGCTGCCAGAGGTTGATGCAGCCGACCTGCTTCGGGGTGGTTTCTTCCCGGCTGGCAGCTGTGGGTCCACGTGAGCTGGAGAGCGCCGGTGACCAAGAGGGGAAGACAAAGCCTCATTACGGAGCAGAACAAGATTGGGGGGGGGGGGAAATCAGACAAGTGGGAAACCTTTCCAGGCCCGCAGGCTGGGAAAGGGCGAACCGAAGCGGCTTTGTGCCCGTTCTCCCCGTAATTAACGCGGAACAGCGGGACGGGCCTGACGAAGCACAGCGCCGGCTGCTGCGGGGACGCGCCACCGCCGGGGAGCTCTGCTCTGAGGGGACGCCTCGGGGGCTCCGGCAGGGTCTCGGGGCCCACCAGGCAGCTCCGCTTCGGCCACGGGGATGGCGGCGGGGGGAAGGTCGCTGCCTCAGGAACTACCGCTCCCAGCATGCTTGGCGGCAGCTGCCGCTCCCATGGTGCGGCGCGGGGTGGGCGAGACCACAGCGCTGACGGGGAAAGGGGGGTGGACGTTGAGGATTTCCCTTCCAAAGGTCTCAGAGACCCCGATCCGCCTCTTAGCTCGCCTGGAGAGCCGTCGTAGAGCTACTTCGATGCCTTCCAGATGAAATGGGGAGCGCGTAGCAGAGCGTCCCCCATACGACATCCCAATGGCAACTCTCTCCCCCCTTTTCCTATGTGCAGTGGGTCCCGCCACACCGTCCATACGCGGGGCGCCGGCAGCCCGCACATGCGCACTACGACGAGCCGCAGCTCCATGCGCCGGGTCGTCGCTTCTCAACCGAACCTGCTGCCAGCGCCGGGGAGGCGGAGCCCCGCGTCCTTATTGGACGCCGCGCCCGCGGGATGGGGCGGGATTGGTCGTTGCCGGCGGGAGGCGGGGTAGGGTGTCGCGGCACCGTGAAGCGGCAGTTCTCGGAGGGGTCGCCTCGCCTTCGCAGTCTCCAGAAGGTTCCGCGCCGGGTGCCGCGCTCGAGCCGCCGCCGCCATGATGGGCCCGCGCCCCGTCCTTGTGCTCAGTGAGTGCCGGCCCGGGCTCCCGGGGGTGGGGGCCGAGGGCCGAGGGGGTGGCTCCCCTTCCCCGCCGCCATGTTGGCTGCCCCTCGCGCTCCCTCACAGCCCCCCCACAGCCAGGCCAGGGCCTCCTCCCGCCCCTCCGGGGGGTTCCGCCCCCCCCTCGCTGTCTGCTCGGTCCCCGCACGCTTCTCCGCCGCCCGGACCTGATGGGCCGCGCCCCCCCCGCCGCGCCGTCGGAGCCCCCGTTCCTCGCTATCCCTTCCCCGGCAGCGCTCGGCGGTTTTCCCCTCGCGTGTTTCTCATTCCGTGAGGGAAAAGGCTTCCCGCTTTGTCTCCTCCTTCTCGCCTCGCCCTGCTCTGCCCGCCCGTACGTAGATGGTGCGGCCCAGGGCCCCTTTGCCGCCAGCCTGCTGACCCTGACGCTTGGCGCCGCTTTTACCACTGCTTTCTTTTGTTCTGCTGTACAAATCACAAAACGCCCGCTTCTGAGGTAAATCTGTGCTCCTCCAGGCTGGGCTTGGAGTTAAAAAAAACTCCCAGCAGCACCAAGATGCTTTAAGGCAGCCCCTTTTGGCAGCCCGTCCTCGGCTGTGTGTCTGTGGTACGACCGCAGCTGCTCACCCCGACGTGCCAAAGGCTGAGCAGCACTGGTGCGTAAACCTCAATTTTAAAGCAGTGTGCGTGAGCATCTGCAACTCTTTTTTGATTGAAAACTACTGGGCAGCCGGCCCCAGGCTTTGTGGGACCTTGCAGGTTCTCACGAGTGACCGCTGTCTGATTTTCTTGGGGGAATAGGTTATATTGCGGGGCTCCAAAGTTTTGTCTTTGTTGAATTATGCTAATCAGGAATTCTGTTATAATAAGGAATGTTGTTTTTCACTGACACTCTTCTCTGAACACACTTTCTGATAGTGGCTGTGGTGTTGTAAACTTAATTTAGAACTGGTCATATATCAAATGTGTGTGACTGAGAGGGTGTCTTTGATGCATTGTTGGTATTGCTGTTTCAGTCTTGGACTGCTTAGTAAGGTCAGATTGAAGTTCGGTTTGTGCTTTAATATTTTCTCTTTTTCTGTGCGCTTTAGGTCAGAATACGAAACGTGAGTCTGGAAGAAAAGTCCAGACTGGAAACATCACTGCTGCAAAGGTACCGTACTCTCATGGCAGGCTGTTTTGATTTGTGTTTATTGTTTGTTTGGGTTTTATTTTAGAGTGTGAGTGTGCGCATATATATATGTATTTGTACATTTAAGAGGGAAAACTGGATCTGAAGCATGTTTTCTGTAGTCTGTACGAATCCAGAGTAGAAGCAGCATAGAAAATGAATTTTCACTGTTAAAGTAATAGACGCAATATTAGTGAACACAGAGGGGTTTTTAACCCACCAAAACTTCTTTCTCTGCAAAATCTGAAAGTGCAGAAGTTCTGACACCTGATTTAGATAAAAGTTTAGTGGTGGCAGTGCCCTTGTAATCCCTGTGTTCTCCTTCGCGCACAATTCTTAACTTCTGCTGCATCCAGGCAACTACAGAGTCATTGGGTCACTTATATTTTGTGGTGGCTGCTTGTTTCGTGTAGACTGTGGTTTTCTTAGACTTTCTGATGCGCTGCTGTATTGCCTCACCTCTTCTGTTCCTCCTAGACTATTGCTGACATCATCCGAACATGTCTGGGACCAAGAGCTATGATGAAGGTAAGAACTTCTGCTGAAACACCTGCGCTGCACGCTGACTGGAACACCACGCGTGGTACAGGTCGGTGCAAATACTGCTGCTCTTTCGGTTGCAGATGCTGTTGGACCCCATGGGTGGGATCGTGATGACCAACGACGGCAATGCTATTCTTAGAGAAGTAAGTTTCTCCTAAAGGATTGTCTTGCTTAACTCGTGAGTTGGAGTTTTCCAGGATGCAGTCACGTAGCTGCCAGTGGAACTGTTTTATTTCATCTTCTTGCAAGAGCCAGCAAGTACTAAACAGCAGTACCAGGAAGGGTGCTTACTGGGAAGGAATTAAATGTTTCCAGCAAATGCTTTTCCTCCTCAAAATAATAGATTTGATCCCGGGATGGTAAGTTTTCATGGAGGTTTTACGAGACTGGGGTAAATTCTGTGGTAGTTGTAGCTACAATCACTTGCATCAAAACCTAGATGATCTTTAAGGTCCCTTCCAACCCTTACCATTCTGCCATTCTATGCTTGCTTTTACGATGCTGAATAATTAGACCAATAAGTCGTTGTCATCTTTCTGGTGCAAGCGCTGTTGAAATAACATCACAAAAATCGTAATGCCTGAAAAACTGCGGGAGACACAATATTATGAAACACAAGGGCTTATTTTCAGTCTCAAAAAGAGAGAAAAACCTTTGCCATAGCTGGGCAGAATGCCTTTGGTTGTTCAAAAGGTGCGGTGGTTGTTCCACTGAGCGACGCAAGAAGTTTCGGCGTTAGTATTCTGGAACCAAAATGTACCCCTTGCTCCTGTACAGATTCAAGTCCAGCATCCAGCTGCGAAATCAATGATTGAGATCAGCCGTACTCAGGACGAAGAGGTTGGCGATGGAACCACGTCTGTAATTATCCTTGGTAAGCAGAGTGAATAAGACATACTTCTTATAAAGGGTTGAGGCTGAAGTTCGCCCTTTTTGCTTGCCAGAGGCCAGTAAGTATGCCTTGATGAGGCTGAGATTCATTATTTCCCAACCCTAAAATTTGATCCATGTTTTTTTTTACCGTGGAAGAGAATGCTAGGTTTGTTAGAGCCGTAGGCGATCGGCTCCATGCTTCGGGGAGTTGTGTGCTTTCTTTAGGCTTAACTGTGCTTATCTCGGGGCGAGCTGTGGGTGTTGTCAGAGCTCTCTGTGTGGGTAGCAGGCTCTCCTTGTCCGGCGTGCTGTTCTCCAGGCTTGACTCTGGAGTGTTCCACTGACCGATCTGGGGAGTTTTGATGGGGTTTTGTCTTTTAGCTGGAGAGATGCTCTCTGTTGCCGAACACTTCCTTGAACAGCAGATGCACCCGACTGTGATCATTGGGGCTTATCGTAAGGCTCTCGATGACATGATCAGTATTCTGAAGAAAATTAGGTGAGTGTGGGCTGGTGGGAGTTGGGGAGAAAGGACGCGGGGTTTCTGTATGGCTTGAAGGTGGTTCTTCAGGGAATCACGTTAGTGAAATATAATTTAATGTAATTGGAGAGAGACTCAATGGGATTATGAATAGATTGTAGCCTGGGGTAATGAGGAGTTTACTGTTTGGGTTTTCCTTTGTGCCAGCACTGCAGTGGACGTGAACAACAGAGAGATGATGCTTAAAATAATAAAGAGTGCTATAAACACCAAGGCAATAAACCGCTGGTCTGACTTGGCCTGTAGCATTGCTCTTGACGCTGTTAAGACGGTGGAGTTTGAAGAAAACGGCAGAAAGGAAATTGATATTAAAAAATATGCAAAAGTAGAAAAGGTGAGTGTGTCCTGAACCACTTCTTGCCTGTGTGCCCCTTTCTTGTTCTGAACTGGTTGTTCCTAGGACGCAGCGGGAAGAATTTTGCGCTGCTGATCCGCAGTCTGCAGACATAACCCTTGAAGGTGTTTCAGTCAGTGCTGTCGGCCTTGCGGGTTTGCAGCGAGAACAGAGGCAGTTACTGCAACTGTCTCTGAGTATTTGCCAAAAAGATCACTGAAGTTGTTTTCAGTGTCCATCTTCCAAACGCGTATTGTGGGGCGATAGGATGGGAGCAGTTTCTCAAGTTCTGCCACGGCTTTTCGCTGCATTTTAAGAGCACGCTGACTGAGATTAACTCGGGTTGTGACCTGGATGCATCACGGTTACTTGGGAGAGTTTTCCTTTTCAGTACGTGGGGTGGATAGTTTCAGGAGCCCAGACACACAGGGTTTCGTAGAGTAGACTGAGTTGCCTCATTTTCCCCCTTTCTTGTGTCAGATTCCGGGGGGTTTCAGTGAAGACTCGTGTGTTTTGCGTGGAATCATGCTGAACAAAGACGTCACTCATCCCAGGATGCGTCGCCTCATTAAGAATCCACGCATTGTCCTTCTGGATTGCTCACTGGAGTACAAGAAAGGAGAGAGCCAGGTAAAGCAAGTCCCGTTAGAGATGTCCGCTACTTTTAGTTTAAGATTAGTAAAGTGAACAAAGCCAGGCAGTTAAAAGCGTGAGCGGCAAACGGCTCTCTTCGTGTTCTTTCTTTCCGAGACCTTTTGTGTGTAGAGGCCATGGGGTCAGTACCCTGGGGAAAAGGGGGGAAGGGTGTAGCTGAGGCTGCGGCACTGGCGCTCACTGAAGCTGCCGCAGGGAGTTGTGTACCTAAGTGATGGTGGTCAAGAGTCAAAGAAACATTTCTGTGCTCTGATTAGCACTAATGTTAAACTGACACAGTCCCACGGTTTATTTGATTGGTATTTTTCGTTGTGTGGTTCTCCTTAACTCTGCCCGGGCAATACTGGAGGAGCGAAGGTCAGTCAGGCCAGGGGTCTGCGTCTAGCTCGGTGGAGGGTGGGGAGGAACAGAGCGAGGCCTTTCCACCTCTTTCTCTGCAGACTGATATTGAAATAACGCGGGAGGAAGACTTTGCCCGCATCCTGCAGATGGAGGAGGAGTACGTTCAGCAGATTTGCGAGGATCTGGTGAGAGTCAAGCCAGATCTGGTCATCACAGAAAAAGGAATTTCTGGTAATAACACATGTGATCCTTCTTTGGGTTGAATTCATCTTAATAAGGTCGATGCTGTGTTAAATGCACTGTTCAGCATTAAAAAAATACTAAAAACCCCCCCTCACAAACCTGCTTTTTGAACATGACCCTGATTTGGTTTTGGTTCTTAGCTTGCTAGCAAATAGTTCTACGTTGCAGGCGTTGAAGTTGGTTCTTGAGGTTGCCTTGTGAACGTGGACATTTAGAATAATACTTTGCTTTTCCAGCATTTGGAAACGATACCAAAGTACAAGTGAGGATGAGTCTAGCACACCATGGAGAGCTGCACTGTAATTTTGCCTTGCAGCTTGGTTGAAGCAGCTATGTTTAGGTTTTTCTTTCCATAACCCTTTTTACTTTAAAGACGCAGAAAGCTTGTCACGATACCGCTGATCCATCAATAAAACTGCCCCAACCTGATTTCAGACTTGGCCCAGCACTACCTGATGAAAGCCAACATCACCGCGATCCGGAGAGTGCGAAAGACGGACAACAACAGGATCGCCAGGTGAAGGCTGTCCCCTCGCTGGGGCACAGTCCTCGCTGTCTCTAGCACGGCGTTTCCGCTCTGATCTCGCCCTTTCTCCCCGGCTCTTACCGGGGAGCATCTAACGGGACGGCTGTTTGTGTGGCAGGGCCTGCGGCGCTCGCGTTGTGAGTCGCACAGACGAGCTGCGGGAGGAGGACGTGGGAACCGGAGCCAGGCTCTTCGAGGTTAAAAAAATAGGCGATGAGTATTTCGCCTTCATCACTGATTGCAAAGACCCCAAGGCCTGCACTATCATGCTGCGTGGAGCCAGCAAGGAAATCTTAGCAGTAAGTTATGACGTGTTCTGCCTGTCCTGGCCACCATCTTGGCGTCGAGAAGTCACTGCTTCGTTTCGAGCAGCTGTTGTGCACAAATGAAGCGAGCACGAGTTCCCTCTGGGTTCTGGAGTGACAAAGAAATCCTGTCTTGTGGGGTGAACTGCACAGCGAGGAGAAACCTGTGTCCTGCAGAGGCACCGGCCCCGCAGACTGTGGGCTGTGCGTTCACAGAATCCCAGAATGGTCGGGGTTGGGAGGACCCTCTGTGATCCCCCAGCCCAACCCCCTGCCCAAGCAGGGTTACCCAGAGCAGGGGGCACAGCACCGTGTCCAGGGGGGTTGGAATATCTCCAGAGAAGGAGACTCCACAGCCTCCCTGGGCAGCCTGGGCCAGGGCTCCGTCACCCTCAGAGGGAAGAAGTTCTTCCTCGGCTTCAGCTGGAGCTTCCTCTGCTCCAGTTTGTGCCCGTTGTCCCTTGTCCTGTCGCTGGGCACCACTGGGAAGAGCCTGGCCCTGTCCTCCTGACCCCCCCTGCAGATATTGATCGGCATTTCTAAGGTCCCCTCTCAGCCTTCTCTTCTCCAGGCTGAACAAGCCCAGCTCCCTCAGCCTCTCCTCGTAGGAGAGATGTTCCAGTGCCCTCCTCATCCTCACAGCCCTGCGCTGGACTCTCTCCAGTAGCTCCTCATCTTTCTTGAACTGGGGAGCCCAGCACTGGACCCAGCACTGCAGATGGGGCCTCACTGGGGCAGAGCAGAGGGGGAGGAGAACCTCCCTGACCTGCTGCCCACACTCCTCATGATGCACCCCAGGATCCCATTGGCTTTCTTGGCACCCAGGGCACGCTGCTGGCTCATGGTCACCCTGTCGTCCCCCAGCACTCCCAGGTCCACAGAGCTGCTCTCCAGCAGGTCGGCCCCACGAGCAGTAAACCTCTGCTTTTCTGCCTGTTGCAGGAGGTGGAGCGCAACCTTCAGGACGCCATGCAGGTGTGTCGCAACGTCCTCGTCGACCCGCAGCTGGTGCCTGGCGGGGGAGCGACCGAAATGGCCGTTTCCCACGCGCTGACGGAGAAGTCCAAAGGCATGACGGGGGTGGAGCAGTGGCCCTACCGTGCGGTAGCCCAGGCTCTGGAAGTGATTCCCCGAACGCTGATCCAGAACTGCGGCGCCAGCACCATCCGTGTGCTGACCTCACTCAGGGTAAGGCGTGGGGCACGGGGCCGGCTGGAGAGATTCCGCTCCTTCCCGCCATGTCCCAGCCCTCGGATCAGTTGTCCTTCCATAGCAGCACCCATGGGGTGCAGCTTTTCAGCAGCTGCAGCAGCTTTGTGGTTAAAGGAACCCCGTGTTGAAGTGACCGATCCGTTGAGGGGGATGGAGAGGTTGTCGTTAGGTTTTGTGCATTAGCTGGGCGGCAGACATTTTTACTGAAGCTTTATAGAACCATAGAATGGTTTGGGTTGGAAGGGACCTTGAAGATCATCTGGTTCCAACCCCCCCTGCCATGAGCAGGGACATCTTGCACCAGCCCAGGGTGCTCAGAGCTCCATCCAACCTGGCGTTGAACCCTGCCAGGGAGGGGGCAGCCACAGCTTCTCTGGGCAGCCTGGGCCAGGGCCTCACCACCCTCACGGGGAAGAATTTCTTCCCAATATCTCACCTCAATCTGCCCTCTGTTAGTTTAGAGCCGTTCCCCCTTGTCCTATCACTGCACCCCCTTGTGAAAAGCCCCTCTCCATCCTTCCTGTCGGCCCCTCCAGGCACTGGCAGCTGCTCTGAGGTCACCCCGGGGCCTTCTCTGCTCCAGGCTGAGCAGCCCCAGCTCCCTCAGCCTGTCCTCGGAGGAGAGGTGCTCCAGCCCTCAGATGATCTTCGTGCCCTCCTCCAGCCCCACTCCAACACATCCCCGTCCTTCTGGTGTTGGGGGCTCCAGAGCTGGACGCAGGGCTCCAGGTGGGGTCTGACGAGAGCGGAGTCCAGGGGCAGAATCCCCTCCCTCGCCCTGCTGCCCACGCTGCTCTGGATGCAGCCCAGGTTACGCTCGGCTTTCTGGGCTGCGAGCACACGTTGCCGGCTCCTGTTGAGCTTCTCACCCACCAGTACCCCCAAGTCCTTGTCCTCAGGGCTGCTCTCGAGCTGCTCCCCGCCCAGCCTGTCCTTGTGTTTGGGGTGGCCCCGACCCATGGGCAGGACCTTGCCCTTGGCCTTGTTGAACGTCATGCGGCTCACGCAGGCCCAGCTCTCCAGCCTGGCCAGGTCCCTCTCAATTCGAAAGCAGGAAGATGGAATTAAGTTATTAAGCTATATAGAAGGTACTGGAGTTTAAAAAAACCAAATTTTGATGTCAAAATGAAAATCTTCCTCTGAGGTTAGATTGGATGGTGTGAGAGAGAGTATCTCCAAGTCTGACTCCCGATACAGTGGCTTCAGGGGTGCCAGCGACACGTCCTTGTGTGAACTCCAAACCTGAGATGATTCCGGTGACCTTTGACTGCTGTCCTGAGCCGGTGGCAGTCGGCGTTTCAGCAGGCGGGTTCGCTGTCTGACGCGCGTGGGGCTGACCTGTCCCTCCGCTCGCAGGCGAAGCACACGCAGGAGGGCAGCCAGACGTGGGGGGTGAACGGCGAGACCGGAGCCTTAGCCGACATGAAGGACCTGGGGATCTGGGAGCCGCTGGCGGTCAAACTGCAGACCTACAAAACGGCCGTGGAGGTGAGGAGCGAGGCGGGGGGAGCGTGAGAGCCTCTGTACCCCATCTCTGGGCGAGGGGAGCGTTGTGTGAACGCTGTGGGATGTTTGGGCGAGCTCCGCAGCCCCAGCGTGGTGCGTCCCAGCGTTCCCCCTCGCTAACAGAATCACAGAATATTGGGGGTTGGGAGGGCCCTCTGGGGATCCCCCAGCCCAGCCCCCTGCCCAAGCAGGGTCACCCACAGCAGGCTGCACAGCACCGCGGCCAGGCGGGGCTGGAATATCTCCAGAGAAGGAGACTCCACAGCCCCTCTGGGCAGCCTGGGCCAGGGCTCCGTCACCCTCAGAGGGAAGAAGTTCTTCCTCGGGTTCAGCTGGAGCTTCCTCTGCTCCAGTTTGTGCCCGTTGCCCCTTGTCCTGTTGCTGGGCACCACTGGAAAGAGCCTGGCCCCGTCCTCCTGACCCCCCCCTGCAGATATTTATAAACATTTCTAAGGTCCCCTCGCAGCCTTCTCTTCTCCAGGCTGAACAAGCCCAGTTCCCTCAGCCTCTCCTCGGAGGAGAGATGCTCCAGTGCCCTCCTCATCCTCGTAGCCCTGCGCTGGGCTCTCTCCAGTAGCTCCTCATCTTTCCTGAACTGGGGAGCCAGAACTGGACTCTCTCCAGTAGCTCCTCGTCTTTCTTGAACTGGGGAGCCGTGTGATGGTGAGGGATGTAATGCCTGGCTTCGCGGTTGATTTTTTTGATCCCGTGGCTACAAACTTCTCATGTTCCATCCCACCTTCGTCTGCCAACTGCACAGCTTTGTGAGTCTGGCGAGGACGGAGGGATGGAGCCTTTCAGTGCCAGCACCCTGCTGGGATCCAGCTAGTGGGTGGCCCTGGGAGCGGCTGCCCCGTGCATCGTCTGCCCGGCCTTGCACCCGCTGCCCTCCCCCTGCCAAAAGACCCCGCTCTCAGCTTCCCTCGCAGCTGTTGGGCCACAGGTGGCTGCTTCTGGGGACGCTCTGTCCTGTTCTTGGGGGTCAGCTGGGAGTAATTGGTGTCCCCTTTCCCGTGGGGTGTCTGTGCTGGGTGCTGGAGCCACCGGCTGCTCCCCACTGCCTGGGCTGGGCACCGTGTCCTCCCCGCAGAGAGTTCTTGGGGGTGAAAGCCGCCGCGTAGAGGGGATTCTGTTCTGGTCTGACTAAACCTGGGCGCGGGGTCTCTCCCCAGACTGCGGTTCTCCTCCTCCGCATTGACGACATTGTTTCGGGGCACAAAAAGAAGGGCGAGGAGCAGAGCAAGCAGCCCCCCGCCGCGCCGGAGCCGGCCCAGGACTGAGGCGTCGAGGCACCGCGGGGAAGGAGCGGCCGCCTGCGCCTCGCCGCTGGGACGAGCTGCGGGAAGCGACCGCGGCCGAGCAGCACAAACGTGTGTCCGGGGGAGGGATGGGGGGGGGGAAACGCGGAGGTGAGGAGGGGGCTGCTGTGCCCCCCCAAGTGCCGCTGCTCGAGGGGGAGATGCTGAGGCCGGATTGAAGCCGCGGGGCTGTGACTTGGTGCCGTTTGCCTCAAAAATAAACCGCGGCGTTTCTGTCTGTCGGCATTTCCGTCTGTCCGAGCCTTGGCTACAGGCTGGGGGGGAGAGGGAAGGGAGACGGAACGATGCGGGATCCCCGTCCCGCGGCCGCTGACGCGATCGTTTCCACCCCCAAAAGTCCTTCCGGAGGGCGGCGGCCCCTTTAAGAAGCTGCGCGGGCCCTTGGAGGTGCAGGCGCGGTCACGTGATCGGGCGGGATCCCAACATGGCCGCTCGGGCGCTGCCGGTGCTGGCGGTGCTGCTGGCGGCGGGGAGCGGCCGGCGGGTGAGCGGGGGGGGGGGGGCCGGGGGGGCACCGGCGGTCGGCCCACTGCCGGGGGGGGGGGGTCCGGGCTTGGCAACGGGACGCCCCGGGGGCCTCGTCCCGCCGGGAGCTGCGGGGGGGGGGGAGAAGGGGGGGACTGCCCCGCGGATCCCGACCCCCCGAGCTGGAGGTGGCCCCCGCGGGTCCCCCCACCTCCGTCCCGGTGCCACCCACCTCCGGGCTGTGCCCTGACCCGGCGGGAGCAGCGGGGCTGCAGGCAGGGAAGCCGCCGGGTGGGCAATGCGGGGGGCTTCGAGGCCTGGGAAGCCCTTGGGTGGGCAACGTGCGGGGCTTTGACGCCTGCGGAGCCCCGAGATGAGCCCTGGCCCCAGCGTGCGGAACCGTCGCGCTGCGGTGGGTGCGACCGAGACCCCCGCCAGCCCCCCGTCCCTCGGCAGGTGTCGATGCAGTACAACCCCGGCTGGAACGGCTCCTCCGTCAACCTGCTCCACGTGCGGGCGGAGGGGCCCGGCGACACCCTGCACTACGTCTGGAGCAGCACCGGGGCGCCCGCGGTGCTGCTGCTGGCTACGGGCGGCCGGAGCAGCACACTGCGTGTCGACTGGCCCCGGCTGCTCTCCCCGGCTCCCGCGGGCGCCGTCTGGATCGACCCTCCCAGCAGCGTTGTCTACGCCGCTGCTGTTGTCTTCACCAAGGTAATCGCTGAGGAAGGCGGCCCGGCCCCGGGCGAGCTGCCCCGCGGCGGAGGGGACGCGGGGTCTGGCGTGGCTGAACGTGGGCCAGCAGCGTGACCGGGTGGGCAACAGCATCTGGGCTTGGATCAGGAATGGGGTGGGCAGCGGGAGCAGGGCAGGGATCGTGGTGAGGCCGCCCCTCGAGTGCTGCGCTCAGCTCCGGGCCCCTCACTCCCAGCAGGACATGGAGGGGCTGGAGCGTGGCCAGAGCAGGGCAGCCAGGCTGGGGAGGGGGCTGGAGGAGAACAAGTCCCATGAGGAGCGGCTGAGGGAGCTGGGGCTGCTCCGGCTGGAGAAGAGGAGGCTGAGGGGAGACCTCATGGCTCTCTGCAGCTCCCTGACAGGAGGGGGGAGCGAGGGGGGGTTGGTCTCTGCTCCCCAGTAACCAGCGACAGGACGAGAGGAAACGGCCTCGAGCTGCGTCAGGGGAGGTTCAGATTGGAGATTGGGGAAAATTTAGTTACTGAAATCATGCTCAGGTGTTGGCTCAGGCTGCCCAGGGCGGTGGGGGAGTCCCCATCCCTGGAGGGGTTCAAACACCGTGTGGATGTGGCACCTGGGGACACGGTTTCGCAGGCGTGGGGGTGTTGGGGTGACGGTTGGACTCGATGCCCTTTGAGGTCTTTCCCAGCCTTGATGATGATTCTGTGACTGGGGCAGAGCAGCTTGGTCGGCCGCTTTCCCCGCCGTGGCAGAGCGGTCCCCGTGTGTCTCCTGCTCTGGGGGTCTCTGTCTTGAGCTGTGATGGTGCCTTGAGACGTTGGGGCAAGGCCGCTCGCTTTGGGTCCCCTTCCTGTCCCTGGTGGCAGCGGCAGCCTGGGGACCGTAGCACAACGCGGTGGTGTCCGCAGCAGCTGCTCGTGGCTCCCGGCCCCTCTCCTCTTCCTTCTCCCAAGGTGTTTGAGTACAGCGAGGCCGAAACGCCGGAAGAGCTCTTCTACCCCACGTACGACCTGGCTGACTTCTCCTGGGACAGCATCAACCGCACCCTCAACCACACGGCCCTGACGGCCGAGTTCACTGGCGTCCCGGCCACCGACCCCAGCGGCAGCTTCTCCAACGGGAGCCTGGCGTTCCGGGTAGGTCCCTGGGCGCATCCGCTGCCCCGGGGTGCTACAGCGAGAACACAGTGAACGTGCCACCCAAAGCACCTTCTAGAGAGGGAATGGTGCTCCTTGGTGTCCCTGCTGGTGACGGCGCTGTCCCTCCGACCCGTGTCCCCCGCAGGTGACAGCCTACGAGGCCGGTGGCCGTGATGGGCCCCTGCCCAGCCTCCTGCACACGGCCAACAGCTCTAAAGTGGAGTTTGTCCTGGCCGGGGTGGCTCCGCGGGGCAACGGCTCCCGCTTCGTGCTGGAGGTGGCCACGGTGGAGGAGACCGGAGCGGCGCAGAAGCTGCGCTCGGCCCGCTCCATCGACGACGAGTACACTCCCACCATCTTCGAGGTGAGCGTGGGGCGAGCACCGCGCTTGGGGACGTCCCGTGCTGCAGGATCGAGGCGGGAGGGGGGAGCTGGGGCTCCCCACCACGGCACGGGGACCGTCTCCCGTCCTCCCTTCACCGCCCGTCGCTCTCCCTCCCTCCCCCAGATGCTCTCCCTGGTAGCCGAGTCCCGAAACGACAGCTCCGCGCTCAGCTTCCTGCAGTGGAAGGCGACGGCCTACGGCTCGCGGACGCCCAGGCGCGAGGACAACATCCAGTGCCGGGCGCACGGCCTTCAAGCAGCCAACTGGACCCTGCCCGCATCCAGCCTCGTCCGTGCCTACTTTGGGGAGGGCGCGGGCAGCGCCTACACCGTCAGCGCCCTCAATATCTCCTTTGGCGGAGAGGATGGCAAGGTTTACCAGGAGAAGCGCTACCTGAGCTGGTGAGGGGGGTCCCTTTGCGCGTGAAATGACGCTCTCCCAGCCGCTGGTAACTTGCGGTTTGGGGAACGGCGGGGCTGGAGGGCGGCTCTGTTTAATAATTGTTTCTTTTCAAAAGTCTGCGTTTTCCGGTGATCCCGTAGCGAGGCGTTTTCGCAGTTTATAGCAGCCTCTTTTTATGGAGCACCTCTCCTCCGAGGACAGGCTGAGGGAGCTGGGGCTGCTCAACCTGGAGCAGAGAAGGCCCCGGGGTGACCTTAGAGCAGCTGCCAGTGCCTGGAGGGGCCGACAGGAAAGATGGAGAGGGGCTTTTCACAAGGAGGTGCAGTGATAGGACAAGGGGGAACGGCTCTAAACTAACAGAGGGCAGATTGAGATGAGATATTGGGAAGAAATTCTTCCCCGTGAGGGTGGTGAGGCCCTGGCCCAGGCTGCCCAGAGAAGCTGTGGCTGCCCCCTCCCTGGCAGGGTTCAAGGCCAGGCTGGATGGAGCTCTGAGCACCCTGGGCTGGTGGAAGATGTCTCTGCTGATGGCAGGGGGTTGGAACCAGATGATCTTCAAGGTCCCTCCCAACCCAACCCATTCTCTGATTCCATGATTTCCTCGCCTTCCCCCAGTCTGGGAGACCCTCTCCTGCCCCATGGGGGATCCTGCCAGGACATCTCGACCCGACGCTATCGGGGTAGAAAGCCGCAGCCGTTCCACCCGTGGGACAGAGCTGATCCCCAGCTCCAGGGCTGATTTCCCGCACCCCCTCCCGCAGGTCGGCGCTGCTGGGCTTCGGGCAGCCCCCCAAGGACACCTTCTCCCCCCTTGTCATCTCCATCATGGCCGTGGCGCTGGGCACCCCCGTGGCGATGCTCCTGGTGGGCAGCTGCGTGGTCCTCGTTGCCCAGAGGAACCGCTACTCCGAGTACGAGCCCATCAACTGAGCGGGACGGTCCCTGCAGAGACCTCTGGGATCCTTCTTGTCGCCAGGAAAGGCCCGCGGCTGCGGCAGGGGCTCCAGCGCCTGCGCTCCCCTCTCTGTGCTCCCCTCCGTCGCTGCGGTCCGGGCTCCGAGGGGATCGGGGCGACATTTGCAGCAGTTCCTGCCGTAACACGTCCCTCTGTCCCGCTCCCTCCCGCTGCCCGGATCCTGCGTCCGATCATGCTTCTTCCTCTGGATTTTCAGTCCGCAAAGGGAAGCGACGGGGGAAGTTGGTCAGGGTTGCCTTCAGCCGCGGGAAGATCCTCCTCCTCCTCCTTCAAGGGATCAAACCACTGTTCCCTACCTGCAGCCAAGCAGCAGCCGGGACCGGCTGTGCCCTGTCCTGTGCCACCTCCAGAGTCTCTCGGGTGGCTCCAACCCCGCAGCAGGGCTGCAGGACAGGGCTGGGGACCAGTACTCGCTCCTGCCGGCGCGCGGGGAGCCTGGCTGCTTCTCCCTGGGCTGGGGGTGTCCCAGAACGGCTCCGCTCAACCCAGCTGGGCTTCACCGACTCCTCAACCCCCAGCAGGCGCTTTCGGCTGTGCTTGGCCTCGGGGAGGGCCGCTGCTACGAGAGGGAATCCCAGTGCCGCTTCGCTGCAGGTGCTTGAGCTCGGGTCCGTGCCGGGAAGGGCGGCTGCAGCCTTGCTTGCGGTTAGCTGCGGCTCTGCGGGGCTGGCAGCTGCTCGAAGCCACGGGGTAAGAGGGGCTGCGGCTGCTCGGGGGCTGCAGAGGTGCCGCGTCACTTGAGGGGTGCTGGGTTTCTGCGTTCTCCATCACCGAGTTGTCTTTGACCAAATAAAGTGGATTTCTACGAGCAGTTTGCTGTAGAAACGCTGCACTAGGGGCGAGAGCGAGGAGAGCAGCTCTTGGGCCTCGCAGGAATTAAAGGGCAGGAGCAAAGGTACAAAAACACGCCTGGGAGAGGCCAGTGGTCTCCTGGGGTGCATTAGGAGGAGTGTGGGCAGCAGGTCGAGGGAGGGTCTCCTCCCCCTCTGCTCTGCCCTGGGGAGGCCCCATCTGCAGTGCTGTGTCCAGTGCTGGGCTCCCCAGTTCAAAAAAGATGAGGAGCTACTGGAGAGTCCAGTGGAGGGCTACAAGGATGAGGAGGGGACTGGAGCATCTCTGCTGCGAGGAGAGGCTGAGGGAGCTGGGCTTGTTCAGCCTGGAGAAGAGAAGGCTGCGAGGGGACCTTAGAAATGCCTCTAAATATCTGCAGGGGGGGTCAGGAGGACGGGGCCAGGCTCTTTGCAGTGGTGCCCAGCAACAGGACAAGGGGCAACGGGCACAAACTGGAGCAGAGGAAGCTCCAGCTGAACCCGAGGAAGAACTTCTTCCCTCTGAGGGTGACAGAGCCCTGGCCCAGGCTGCCCAGAGGGTTGGGGAGTCTCCTTCTCTGGAGATATTCCAGCCCCCCTGGCCGCGGTGCTGTGCCCCCTGCTCTGGGTGACCCTGCTTGGGCAGGGGGTTGGGCTGGGGGATCCCCAGAGGGCCCTCCCAACCCCCCCATGCTGGGACTCTGTGTGAGGAGGCAGGCTCCCTGCCCCTGTGTTGACTCACACCCCGGGGCGGTTTTGCCTATGAGCCGTGGGGTCAGCGTGAGCCCAGGCCGCAGGCCGTGTCTCTGCCGTCCCCCCACTCATCGGAGGGAGTCAGACCGTTCCGTTCCCCGACTCGGCTGGGCTGCGCTGGGTGAGCTGCTCCCAGGATCCAGCCCTCAGGGATGGGACACGGGACAAGCCGAACACTTGGCACATGTAGGGAAGGGAGGGGCTTTCCCTTTATGTGGTGGGTTTTGAACTGGTTTGGGTTGTGCCTGAGAACTGGAGAACTGAGACAACCAGACTCCAGGGGTCCCTTTGTGTCTGCACCCTCAGGGTGCAGGCTGGGTGCCCGTCCTGGGCGGATCGGCCGTCCCCAGCCTTAGGCAGCAGCAAGCCAGGTGCCACCTCACTTCTCCCCTCGCGTCCCTCCTTGGGGCAGGGCTCCCTCCCTCCTACCTGGGCCAACTGGTTTGTGAACCAGGCGCTGAACTTTCACCAGGAGGAAGAGGAGGGCCAAGCTGGGCAGGACTGGCTGCACCGCCACGAAGGGATGGGTGCCGTGCTGAGAGATGGACAGCTTGGGGGAAACCTCGTTTTTTCCCCTCTTGGAAACATCAGTTTGGGGCTGGGTGATGGCGACGCTACACGTCCTGGCAGCAGCGTTTCCTGGGGGAATTTAACCCACCCTCCCCAAACCAGCCACGGAGCCACGCGGTGAAGGGCTTTATTGGGCAAAGCAAGCTCCAGCAGGAGGTCAGGCAAATCCCGGCCCAGCCCATCCTCGCGGAACGGGGCTGACAGGGTCTTGCTCCGGGCCCTGTTCGCCCTCCGCCAGTGAACTCCCAGTGCAGAGGGTTTTACAGCTCAGCTCTGCCAACCCCGGGTGCCCGGCAAAACCTTGCCGGGTCGGGGCAGAGACCCCCAAGCAGATCTGCCTGCAGCCCTCCACCTTCAGGGCAGTAAGGAGGGCTCAATCCCTCTGCACCGTGGGGTCCCGGCACCCTGTCTCCTCCCTCACCCCCAGTACCGGAGTTTGGCCCCAGTGACCTTGGAGTCCTCGGGCTTCGGCCCTGCCACAGCAAGGAGGTTTTGGGGCTCCAGGACGAACATGCTGTACAGGTTCCAGAGGAGCATGGCCAGGAGGGGCAGGAAGGTCATGCTGAAGCCGAAGGCGCGGAAGGAGCGCCCGATGGCGTACGACAGCCAGTAAATCAACCTGGGGAGGGCAGAGAGGGGCGGACTCAGTGAGGGCGATGGCCTGGGGCCGGCACCCAGCTTCGCTCAGGGGTTCTGACCCCAGCGAGGGTTTGCCAGGCACAGCTGCTACGGGAAGCGGGATGAGGGATGGAGCAACCCTTCCCCTGCGCCGGCCTTCCTGGGTATAAAACCGAGCGAGGCGCTGCCGGAACGGGAGTTTGCACCAAGGCATGGTGTCTGCCAGCACTGACAGACCCCGTTTGCACCCTGGGTGCTGCCGCAGCCCAGGGACGGGAAAGGAGCCACTTACCGGGAGATGGCGAAAAGCCCGGTGAGCAGGGGGATGAGCTTGAGGACCTCCTGCGGGAGGTAAGTGGCCAGCACAGCCATGTTGAAGAAGTAGAGGATGAAGAGCTGGACAGACTGGGAGACGTAGGTGCGGTGGATCTCCACCTCCCGCTGCAGCTCCCCGAAGGGCTCCAGGGCGGAGGAGCAGAGGCGGGAGATGCCGCTGACGATCATCCCTGAGGGGCAGAGAGAGGGGCTGAGCAGGCGCCCAGCGAACCCGCGCTGGGGGAGCACCAGAGAGATGCAACGGGGTGGGAAACCTCTGTCTGCTGCTTCTGATGGGAGCAACGGAGCTGCGTAGAGCCCAGCCCCGGCTCTGCTCCCCGCTCCCCACAGCCAACGCAGCCCAGCGGTGGGGGTGAAGGGCTTTGCACGCCAACCCCCCCACCCCAGCTCACCCAGAACGATGGGGAACGTGGCAAAGGCGGCGCAGCGCAGCGTGTAGACCAGGCGGGCGCTGACGGTGGGCAGCAGCGGGGCGTCAAACGGCAGGAAGACGTAGGCCCCGTAGACGAAGCAGGGGCAGAGGAGCAGGGCCCCCACCACGGAGGCTACGGCCTTGAGGTTCCCGGTGCCGCAGTCCCTGGCACACGGGCACCGCGGCCCCTCGGTCAGTGGCTTGGCCGTTCGCCCCTCGAAGCCCAGCGGGTCGCTGTAGCGCGAGGGGCCGATGGGGAGGAAGACCTGCTTCTGGCGGAGGCTGTCGGGTCTGTCGCTGGGGGAGACGTTGCCCTCCTTGCCCTTCTCTGGGGCCCATGGGGTGGGTTGCTTCTTCTTCGGCTTGCCGGGCGTCCGCTCAATGCACTGCGGGTCGATGGGCACAAAGACGTGGGCTGGCATCACGGGCAGCCCGAGGGCTTCCTCGTCTTCGGCCTCGGCTGGGGGGCAGGTGGGAGCAGCCTCCTTGGGGTCTTCGCGGCCTCCTTCGGGACTCGAGCGCCTTTTCGTCTCCGCGGGCTCCGGCTGGCCCCAGGCGCTGGGCTGGCACCGGTCCCACGGCAGGGTGGCATCAGGGTCCCTCGGGTGTTCAGCTGGGGCTAACGGCACCTTGTCCAGGGGGGTGGCCTGGGCCACCTTCTCCAGCTCCAGCAAAGCCACCTCCTCGGCGGGCAGGATGGGGTCAGCGGCAGCCATGAGAGCGGCCGGCTTGGTACGGCTGGGGACTGGCAAGAAACTCTCCTGCGTTTTGGGGTGTCGAGAGGGGGACGAAGGCTCCCGGCCCTTCTGCTTTCACCCTGTGCCAGGAGAAAGGAGACAGACAAAAAAAAAGCAGAAATTAGAGGTTTGGGGTCGTACAGACAGCTCCAGTTACAGCGTGGGGCGCGAACCGGCAGCCGCCACCCCTCGAGGCCCCGGCACCCACCTGCGCTCCGACTATGAGGAGAAAGCAGCGCCCAGCCCACGGCAGCGGGATCGGGGCGTGTGGCATCACGCCTGTGGGCACCATCGCCCGGCGCTGGGCGCCCGGTGAGCCCCGGGTGCGGCTGTGACATGGTGGCAGCCTGGGAATTGTTTCCCCATCCCTGGGTTTGTGGCTGGGCGCAGCCTCGGGGGAGCTGGACGCTGCCCGGCCGATGCAACCGGCTCCACCCGCGGCTCCGTCCTGTGCCAGCACCAGCCAAGCCCCGATACTGGGCGAGAGCGGGCCAGGCCGCATCGAGGAACCACAGCTAAAGTCAGGCTGAGCCAGATTCGCTGCCTGTTGTGGCTGAGACCGCGCTGGGGCGGGCACAGGAGGCTGCCGGGTGCCACTTGCTTGGGGGGGGAGAGCAGGAAATCCAGGCAGAAATCCCCCATTTTTCCCTCTGAGCAGGGGTTCCCTGACTCTTTGCCCGTCCCGGGTGTTGCTGGAAAGCCTCCAGCAACGGAAATCTCTCTTTTTTTTTCTCCCTTCTGGACACATTTATCCCTGCACCCCCAGAAAGATCCCCGGCCTGGCCACAGGCGTGGGGAAACCGAGGCACGCAGTGGCGCAGGGCTTCTCCCGAGGTCCCCCAAGGAAGTACGGCTAAAGCAGCGTCCCGTGTCTCTCCCGCCTCCATCTCCCCTCTCCCAGCCCCGCTCGCCCCACGGGACACGGGAGGAAGGTGGGCTCCTCTCGCCGCGAGACTTACGTGGAGAGAGGCAGGGGGCCATGGGGCCGGGGGCCGCGCAGCGGCGGGCTCTGCTGGGAACCTGCGAAATGCTTCCAGGCTCGCTCTGCCTTCTGGACTTCAAACCTGTTTAACCAGCTCAGGTGGGGCCGGCCCCAACAGGGCAGGCGCAGCGGCCTCGCCCGACGCGGCCCTGAGCCCACGGGCAGCCCCTCGGCCCCGGGTCGGCCGCCGAGCCCGTCCCGGGGGGCCGTGGCCCTGAGCGGCGAGGGGCAGCCACCGCGTAGGGGCGAGGCCGGGGCGGCGTGGCCCCCTCGCAGGGGGGGGTTGTGCTGTGCTGGGAGGGCTGGCAGCAGGCCCAGGGCCTGGGGTTGGAGCAGCCGCGGTGCTCGGCTGCCATGGCCGAGCCGGGCTGTTCCCGCCAGAGCCACAGCCGAGCCGAGGAGGCGAACGGCAAAGGGACGGGGGGGGGGAGCCCTGGGGAGCTCCCGCCATGCTGCGTGGTGGCATGAAGGGATTCCCAGGCCTGGGGAGGGATTCCTCCCGCCATTCCGGTCACCTCACGGCCCCCACAACCGGGGAGGGTGGGCCCTGTCAGGGGGCCCGGAGGCCCTGAGGCGCCAAGGCTGAGGGACGCCCGGCCCACAGCTCCTGCCAGGCCCGCGGCGTGGGGCAGCCACGGGGAGAACCCGGCAGAACCACAGCGAGAACCGGCAGCAACCCCGCCAGCCCACCTCCGGCTGCTGGCGCCGATAAAGCTCGTTGACTGACGCCGGCGCGGCCGCCATATTTGCCAGCACTAAGTACTGGCACGGCGGCGGCGTGCGAGAGGGGAAGGCGGAACTCTCGCGAGATGACGCCGCGAGAGCCGCCATCTTGCCAGCACCCAGTGCTGGCGCGGCGAGAGCGTAAACTCTCGCGAGGTGAGGCCGGCCCCGCCGCCGCCATGTTTGCCCGCCGTTCGCCAGTCTCGCGGCGAAGTCTCGCGAGAGCGGCGCGGGGCAGGGGGCAGCCGCGCAGCCATGGCGGCCGATCGGGGCCGGGGGTGGCGGCGGGGAGCGGCGGGGGGGAGCGGCCGCTGCTGAGGGGGCCGTGAGCCGAGCCCCGCCGGGCCGGGCCGGGCCTGGGCCTCGCCGGGCGCCATGAGCCAGGGCGGCGGGGCCAGCGGGGAGAGCGGCGAGCCGGAGGCCAAGGTGCTGCACACCAAGCGGCTGTACCGGTGAGGAGAGGGGCGGCGGGGGAGGCGAGGGTGAGGGACCGGGGGGAGGTGAGGGGAGCCAGGGGACATGAGGGAGGTCAGGGGGCATGAGGGGGGGTCAGGGAACATGAGGGGACCGGGCGAAACGAGGGGGGCGAAAGGAGGTGGGGCGGCGTCCAGAGGAGGCTGGGGAGGGCCGGCGCGAAGGGGACTGGAGGGCAATGGGGGGGAAACGGTGGAGGCCCGGGGGAAGGGAATGGGGAGCTTAGGGAGACCGGGAGGGAGGAAAGGAGATGCGGAGGATCCAGAGGAGACTGGGGATGACCAGGGTGGGGGGGTGTCCCAGAGGAGACTGGGGTTGACAAGAGTGAAGGGGATGGGGGCCCCACAGGAGGTTGGGGATACCAGGGTGAAGGGGATTTGGGGGAAGACAGACCCCAGAGGAGGCTGGGGATGACAAGGGTGAAGGGAATGGGGGGGTGGTGTCCCTGAGGAGACTGGGGATGACCAGGGTGAAGGGGATGGGGGCAGAGGAGACTGAGGATGACCAAGGTGAAGGGGATGGGGGGGGGGGGGGTGTCACAGACGAGACTGGGGATGACCAGGGTGAAGGGGATTTGGGGGAGGACAGACCCCAGAGGAGTCTGGGGATGGCCAGGGTGAAGGGAGGAGACCCAGACGAGATTGAGGACCAAAGCGAAGGACACTTAGGGAATTTAGGGAAGACTGAAGGGAAGGAGATGGGGGGGAGTAGTCAGGGAAGATTTAGGGGGCTTGGGGAAGGAGATGGCGGAATCGAGGGCAGACTGGGGATTAATGAGGAAGAGGGGAATCCAGGGGAGATCAGAGGGAAGCCTGGTGAGGGGAGGAATCCAGGGGAGATTGAGGGGTACCAGGGGGAAGGGGATTGGAGGGGTATTCAGGAAAGGTGGGGGAGGGAGATGGTGAGATTTAGGGAAGACTGGGGGAAACAAGGAAAGGGAGCAGTGAAATTTAGGGAAGATTGAGATGAAGAAAATTAGGGGGAATCCGGGGGAAGTGGGCAGTACTAAGGGAAAGGAGAAGGGGGGAGTTTAGGGCAGGCTGGAGGGAACGGGGTTGTGTGGGATCCAGAGGAGATGAGCAGTACATGGGGTGGGGAGCGGCACTGGTGAAAAGGGGGTGTGAGGGCTCCAGGGGAGATGAGTCAAAACAAGGAGCTGTGGGGGATCCAGGCAAGGTGGGAGGACAGCGGAGAGGTGGGGGGAAGAAGGCAGGTGGGAGGGGGAGAACGGGATTGGGGGGAAAAAGAGTGTAGGACAGCCAGGGAGATGGGTCAGGACGTGGTGGATGGAGGAAGGAGTTATGAGGGATTCAGGGAGGTGGGGTAGGAGGTGATGGGGGCTGAAGGGGAGGGAGGTGTGGGGATGTAGAAAGTCAAGGGCAAGAGATGGGGGGCATCAAGGGAGAGGGAGGGCTGGAGAGGGGGTCCGTGGTGTTAGCAATAGATGGGGATTATGTGGGAAGGGCTGGAGAAGAGGGTGTGATGAGCAGGAGCTTGAGCCGTGGCACTGTCCTGCTGTACGGAGGGCAAGACTGCTCTAGCTGCAGATCTTCCCAATAAAACACTCCCTGGGACTCCACTCTCACTTATGTCTCTGGGCTGTGCGTTGCAAATAGCGTCGCAAGACGAGATTCAGGCAATAATGATGGCCTTGGTCAGCTCAGCCCAGCAGGGACGAGGTGCCGCGCTGTCAGCGCTGGCTTGTTGCGTGAGCGTGGCCCAGAAATTGTCCCCTTCTGTCTCAGTTTCTCCATCAGTAAAGCAGATTCACAGTGGACAGTGTGGTTTCAAAGACGAGCAAGATGTTGAAGGCAAGAGGTGGATTTTTATGTCAGGGTCTGTTTTATTTTTGTCTTGCTGGCTTGCTTGGTAACGTTGGGCATGTCCCTTCATCTCGTGGAACCTCACTGCCCTCCTCTAAAACAGGGCAAGGCTTGCCTCCCGCCGAGAAATCAGGCAAGATCCTTGCCCAGAAGTCCAAAGCAGTAAGAGCAGGTTTGAGTGGTGGTTACTAGAATTTGTTTCCGTGATGCGCTTCGTACAAGCACGTTCCCTGCGCTTTGAAGTTCCATTCGGTGCATTTCTGATTGCAAGGTCAGTGGTAAAACACAATGGCTTGGAGTGCCCGAGGTGTGGGCTGCGTGGTGCTGGAAGCACCTCCGGGGCTGTGGAGCTCTGTATCTGCTCTCAGATGGAGATACCCCGTTTGATCTCAGGGTGGCTTCCCACGTCTGCTAGTGGTTGAGCTAGTGCAGCGTGACACCCTGCCCGCTGCCACCTGAGGTGTGGTGGACAGAGCTGGAGAGGATGTGTGTGCTCCCGCTTGCGAAATAGAGTGTGTTTTCTTTAAGCCACCTTCATCATGGTTGGAGATGTGTTTTACTTCGTGGTCACAGTGGACCAGGAATGCCTGACAAGCAGTACCTCACTGGCTGCTGGAACTCAAAGTGAGGGTCCTTTGACAAGACACGGGGTTGGTCATCAAAGCAAGGAAGCTGTAGTTTTCTGTTTAAATCTTTATGGCAGAAGAAGGCGTGTGTGGTTGCTTTATAGCATTTTTACAGCAGAAAAAGAAAACCACGCTCCTGTAGAGGTGGCTCGTCTTTTCACTGGAAGTAACTATTGTGATTCTAGAGCAGGATTTACAGTATCTGCAGGGGCCACAAATTTTCTTGCTGCGTAGCTGATAGCTCTCTTAGCAAGCTTTCTACCTGAGCAGTCTCTTGTCAATTCTTCTGTTTCAGCCTGAAGTTCAGTCAGATGAAGCAGTAACTCCCTGTCCTCTGAGAAGCCCCTTGTACTGTGTGTGATGGCTGACTGTCTCTGGAAACTTTTGGCCGTCGGATTAAACAGTGCCTTTGAATCGCAGGTGTTTGAATGTCATGGCTATAAACTGCGCTCACGCGGGATCAGCTTTGTGTCTGCCTGTGAGAGCAGCGGGAGTTGAGCTCAGGTCTCCACGGTCCTTGGCAAGTCTGTTGGCCGTTCAAGGGTCCTTTTGGAGTTGAGGATGCCCATCGCTGTTTGCAGGGTGGTCTTTGATCTTTTCCATTTAAGTCTTCCTGGGTTGGTGGTCCCCACGTTTCACCTCGGAATGTGGCAACTGGGTTATCCTGGGTGCTGTTTTACAATGTGTGTTTTAGCGTAGGGTGGCTGGATTTATTTTACAGATTTCTTTTCCAGATTCTGGGTAACCCTTAGCTCGCTGGCTTTGCGTTACTCTTCTTGTCTGCCAGCCGTGTTCTGGGCAGTACTGTGTGTGTACTGACACATGTCGGAACACAAATGAATGACTGCAGTTCTTTTCACTGAGAAATGTCTTACTCCTCAGAGACCGTGGCTCTTAGTGATCTATTAAATAAGGAAATAGAGAAAGGACAAATAATTCTCACTGCCATCTTGCCCCATCCCAGAACGTTAAAGGCACAGGAGTGAAGTGATAGATCGGTGTCAGCGTGGCTGGAGAGGACTTTGCGTTGGACCGTTTCCACCCTGCTTGGCATGATGTGCTGTACTTGGTTCTTTTAATAGACTGGCATCTGATTTGCCTCCTCTGTGATTCTGATGTGCTGTCTGAAAGCAATGTTTAAACCCAGCAGGTATAAAAATGGGTACGTAGAGAAAATTTGGCCTCTTAACTGCTAAGTAAAATTCAGGCCATGGTCTCAAGCCACCCAAGGCACAAATGCTAGATGGCGTTTTAACCAGTGCATGGTCTGTTGCTCCTGTGTTGAGGTTTCTTGACATTTCGAGGTGAGGCTGGCTCCTCTACCTTTTTGTCCTCAGAACTGCAGACACAGGATCCTTGGAGGTCATCACTGGCTGTCACAGATTCTTCTCCACTCCTGCCTCCACCTCTTCCAGCACCAGCGCGGAGCTCGTGCCGATAAGAAGACATTTTAGCATGGGGTCTGCCTTCTGCCTCACAGCTCAGGAACCCACATCCTAAAAGATAAACCTTGCTGCTTTCAAGTCCCCAACTCTCTGTTTCTTTATGAACCCGTAAAAAGTAGCAGAAGCAACCAGCATCTTCATGTGCCCATCCCTGGCTGTTGTAGGAAACAAGGCTGTATGGGAGATGCCCTCCGGGATGCCTCCCACCCTGTGCTCGAGGGGAGCGTGAAATACCCTCCGGTGTCCCTGCTCGGATAGTCCTGGAAGGAAACTTTTCTGTACTGTGGATTTGGCAGGCACTGGAGTCCTGGTGCATGTGAGCAGGCTTTCCTTAACTGTTTGGTCACATTTCTTACCCGCTGACACTGCTGACAGCCAAGTAGCTGTCTGTCTGCTTGCGACTTGGAAAGGGCGTTCTGGCAACTGCTTTTTGAGTAATCCATGTCATTTCATGGGCGTCAGGCTGCACGGTATCAAGATGCATTTCTGTCACTGCTGAACTCGGGAGGATTCTTCGATGGGGTTTTGTAACCTTTTTTTAGATATAAAAAAAAGCCAGAGGCTTGTTTGGTATGTGAGCTACTGAGCAGTGAGAGAACCATGTGGCCATGAAGGAATCTGAACTGAGTAAGTGGCGGGAGAAGGAGCCAGTGTGGAGCCTTTGAATACAGTTAGCGTATGCGTGAGGATTTGGACACACGGGTTCACACCAGCACGTGTGACATCCCACCCTAAGGGCTGGCCGCGTCCTTGGGTGCAGGTGTCGAGTGCTTGTAGTCACTGTGAAATCATTTCCCACCTTGAGGTGTCAGTGACACGTGAGCTGGTATCAGACACACAGCAGCTGCCGTTCCGGTGCACAGTGAACACATTTTTACAGCTATTTTGAAGTCGTAGAGACTGCCTCTTTTGGCGATAGCGGGGAGGAGGGGTGGACACCCCGGCAGGCTGTGCCGCCATTCAGCGAGACCTGGGCAGGCTGGAGAGCTGCGCGGAGAGGAACCTGATGGAGATCAACAAGGGCAAGGGCAGGGTCCTGCACCTGGGGAGGAACAACCCCAGGCACCAGGACAGGCTGGGGCTGAGCTGCTGGAGAGTAGCTCTGCGGAGAGGGACTGGGAGTGCTGGGGGACGACAGGGTGACCCTGAGCCAGCAGCGTGCCCTGGCTGCCCAGAAGGCCAATGGGATCCTGGGGTGCATTTAGAGGAGTGTGGCCAGCAGGTCAAGGGAGGTTCTCCTCCCCCTCTACTCTGCCCTGGGGAGGCCCCATCTGGAGTGCTGTGTCCAGTTCTGGGCTCCCCAGTTCAGGAAAGATGAGGAGCTACTGGAGAGAGTCCAGCACAGGGCTGCGAGGATGAGGAGGGGACTGGAGCTTCTCTCCTCCGAGGAGAGGCTGAGGGAGCTGGGCTTGTTCAGCCTGGAGAAGAGAAGGCTGCGAGGGGACCTTAGAAATGCCGATCAGTATCTGCAGGGGGGGGTCAGGAGGATGGGGCCAGGCTCTTTCCAGTGGTGCCCAGTGACAGGACAAGGGGCAACGGGCACAAACTGAGGCAGAGGAAGCTCCAGCTGAACCCGAGGAAGAACTTCTTCCCTCTAAGGGTGATGGAGCCCTGGCCCAGGCTGCCCAGGGAGGCTGTGGAGTCTCCTTCTCTGGAGATATTCCAGCCCCCCTGGCCGCGGTGCTGTGCAGCCTGCTCTGGGTGACCCTGCTTGGGCAGGGGGTTGGGCTGGGGGATCCCCAGAGGGCCCTCCCAACCCCCAACATTCTGTGATTCTGTACTTCTCTCTGGGAATCAAATGAATCAGTGGTTCCCCTTTCTGCCAGTCACCCTTCTGCAAAGGAAACAAATCAGTTCCCCGTGAGCCACGTTTCCTGCTGCAGCGCTCGCTGCAGAGGGCCTTAGAGAGACAGGGTGGCAGGACATTAATTGCAGGTTGCAGTAAGGAGATGTTTATTGCCTGCTGCTTTGTGGAGATGTGTTTTGGGGAAACTAAATATGTGTGTGGCTTGTTTTTTTTTTTTCTCTCCCCCCCTTCCCTGGCAGTATGCTGTGAGCTTGGATGAATGCTTCATACTTACTGCCTTTTCCCTGTGAATCAAAAGGCATTTTACTCGCTTGCCTTGCTTGCTGCTGAGGGTAATAGGTTGTTAGAGCTTGCAAAGGACCTTCAGGCCACATGAGAAAGATGCTAGTGAGCAGAGGTGGCTGTGGATATCAAGGTTAGTAGCAGACTTTTGTGTGTGATTCTTACACTGTTCTTGGTTTTCTTTGTGATTATTTGGGAAGAAGTTGGTTCAACTCCGTGGTGTTTTGATCTCGTAAGGCAGTCCTATTCCCTGCACTTCTTTTCTTCTGTCAGGTTCTGTGGTTTTCTGAAAACAAAAGAGATCTCCAGTTATCCTGGGATGAGAGTCTTCCCGTAACATAGTGTGAGATGGGACATTTTGAGCTCCTCGGTGTTCTGGGTTTTTTTGGGGGGAGGTTCCTTTTGCTGTTGGTGGGTTTGTGAAAGGAGATTTGCCTTGCTAGTGAGGTGCTGGCATATGAAGCCGTCTGTTACTTTACAGTAAGATCTGTAGTTTTCAGGGAAGTGGTGCTGGTTTCAGCCTCCCCCCTTAGCAGATGGTTTTGTGTGCTCTTGCCTGCGGGTGCCATGCGAGTGTCTTGTGTTCAGTCTGGCAACCATTTGTGCGTGTGCGCGAGAAGGTTCGGCCATGGCGTTGCGAGTGCGACGGGGGAGTTTGCATTCTGCAGACGATGGAGATTTCGGGGAGGGGGAGCAGCCGGTAGCAGCGTCTGACTGTTCTGCTTTGCAGATATTTGCTCTTAATCAGGTCTGTCCCATTCTGTATTTACAGCGCATCTTGCTTGTCTTCAGCTGCTTGTTCAAACGGTTCTCCGTGTGCGGTGGGCTCAGCAGTGGGAGCAGTAAAGGTCTGAAAGCAAACGAGGAGTGGCGGGTAGATAGGTGTGAAGTTGAGGGGGAGAACAAGGACCCGTGGAGTTTGATAGCTGACGGCTGGGGATGGCTCGGAGGACGTATTTCGTGGAGGAACATGTGGGGTCACCAGCTGGGACAAGTTCGTTGCAGGAGTCAGTTTGCTGACCTCAAATATGGGCTTAGCAAAGGCAGAGGTTGAGAGGTGATCTCTGTTGGTAGGAAGGGTTTAGCACGGCCGGTCGATCTGGCTTTATCGAACTGTCCCTGAGATACTGGTGAGGGTATTTTCTGTCAGCACTAACGCTGCCGCAAGTCCCCGGTTTTATTTCACCGCAACGTTCCGGAATTGTAGTCTGATTTGTTCACAGCTACAAACTTTCGAGTGCTTGAGATTTTACACACGGTGTGGTTTTCCTCCTCCAGGAGCAGAGTCTTGGACAGTGATTCACAAAAGTGTTTTTTTTTTTTACATGACTCAGATGTTTGGAGGTTGCTTGGTCTGTCTTTTAGCTGGCTTTCAGGGGAAAAAGCTTGTAACAAATTTCACATTTTAGACTGGTTTTTAATAGTTCTATCTATCACTGAGAGATCTTTAAGGGCTTTAATCAATGAGTCACTGTAACAAAGATCATGAAGTTTTGGCAAATGAGAATGATGTGAGTTGCCTTCTTTCATAGACAAGAAGCAGGAATTGGTGGAGGTTTGACTCTTTCCATATGAAAACAGTAATTGTTAGAAATTAATCCATTTTTTAATCAGAGAATTTAAGACATTTAATTTAATCTGAGTGTGTGTATAGCATGATGTAATTGCTGGGGTTAAAAGTTGCTAACTTGTCCAAGGACATTTCTGACTTTGCTACTATAGAAATAATTGACTTTTTTGACCAGACAGGCAGTGGTAACTGGTGATTAAACAGCTGACTTGCAGCCAAATCATTATAGCATGTGTAACACTGTTTTTTTCTTTTTTCCATAAGCTTTTTAAAAGAGAGTACAGAAAGAAAATCAATTAATATGGTGTGGCAGTATAATGCAGCTTGCTAATAATGGAATTAGCTAGGCTGGTACGGTTCTGTGCAGACATCCCGGATCTCATGAAATAATCCCAGATAACTCCCATTCTGAAACTCTTCTCTCTGTGTTACCTTGCAGAGCAGTGGTAGAGGCCGTTCATCGGTTGGATCTCATCCTTGGTAACAAGGCAGCGTATCAAGAAGTGTTCAAGCCGGAGAACATCAGCTTGAGGAACAAGTAAGTTGGGCAGGGCACTTGTTTTTTGTATTTGGCGAGGGAAAATCCATGTGAAGCAAGACATGGAGGTTTTGAATCTGCAGTTTCACGGTGTACCCGATATGCAGGGCACCACTTCACCTGGGATCCCTCCGGGTTTTTGAAGCAGAGGCCACATTTCAGATCTGTGTTTGAGTGGCACCTAACCGTATAGTCCATGGCTGGAGGCTCTCCTGGATGTTGTCGTAATAAAGTGTGTCGTCTTCTTGTTGGCCGGTGCCTTCCTTGTAATTATCTTAAAAAACTGTGTGGTGAAGAGACTTCTTCTATGTGTGTGAAATCATTTATCAGGTTCAGAGGGTGCCTGGCGGGGTGATTTTTCCTACGAATTTTTTAAGCTGTCAGGACAATTCTTGACATTACTGTGATTTAGGAAGTTACTGATGGCCAGCTGAGCCGAGGTAACTGGTTAGGTGTATGGCTGTTCCAGATGCTCTTGTGTGGGAGTGATACCAGCTGTACCGTCACCAGATGGCCTAGCTCGTCCGTCGTAATGAATTCAGATTTTCCTCTGCCATGCTTATGCAGTGGCAGCTGTATTTGAAGCTGCTGTAGCTAAGTGTGAATTCTCTGCTGTCTGTCTCAGGCTGCGGGAGCTGTGTGTGAAGCTGATGTTCCTACATCCAGTGGATTATGGAAGAAAAGCAGAAGAACTGCTCTGGAGAAAAGTTTACTATGAAGTTATCCAGCTCATTAAAACAAATAAAAAGGCAGGTATCTATGGCTCTGGCATGAGAGAGTCTCTGGCTGTGCAATGGGTGAGACCGAGTTAAAAGCGTCGTTTGCTTGGAGAAGTTGTGCTCTGAACACAGGGCAGGAAGCCAGGCACTCCGGAATTTTAATTGTGGAGCTGACATACGCTTTTTGTCTATATGTGGGCAGGTAAGCTTTAATGATCTGCTGAGACAGCTGCCATTGCAGAAGATATTTTAGGATAATTTGCTTAATTTTTGTCTTCCCATATTCAAAAGACATCTGTTTCCATGTAGAGCGATGGTCTTAAGAGGCTTTGTTAGTGCTGATTGTTTTTACTAGAGCTGATCACTGGAAAATACCCACAGTATTCACACGTGTTTTCTAGTGCCATGAACTCTCTCCTGGTGATCTGATTGTCTGAATGTATTGAAGGTGCTCTGGCCAGACACCTTGATTTTATTTATTTGTGGTTGCAGCAAGTTTTTCTCCTTCTTGATGCTGACCCTTAGTAAATACCACTAGGTACAACGTTGTTGAGCAAGAGGAGGTAGAGAACTGTGCAAAACCAAGTACTACCCCCTGTCTTGCTTCATACTGGGTATAACTTGGGTGGCCAGCCTAAAAAGAAACCCGGACTGCGTTAACATACTCTCATTTTTCTTCCCTCCAGCACATTCACAGCCGTAGCACACTGGAGTGCGCGTACCGGACTCACTTAGTGGCTGGCATAGGGTTTTACCAGCACCTTCTCCTCTACATCCAGTCTCACTACCAGCTGGAGCTGCAGTGCTGTATCGACTGGACGCACGTAACGGACCCGCTAATAGGTTAGTGCTCAGTCTCTTGGACTTGGGGACAAGGCCTGAATCCCGCACAGGTGGCTTCCTCTTGTGCTAGGCCATCTTTCTTTCAGCCTTCAAGGGATTATCTTCCCCACCCCCCATTAGCCAGTTGTCTGCTTAGAACAGACTGTCTGTCCTGCTGTCTTTTCCATGGCGTTGTTTTGTTGGGTTTTTTACTACTAAACTAGGCAAGAAAGAAGGGTTTCTAACAGGAAGAAAATGTTATTAGAAGATTCTTTAGTAACTATTCAGTGATGGTAGATTTTTATGGAAAACTGAAGAGCGCTTCTGGCTGTACAGAATGTTTTAAAAAGCTTAATTAGAGCAGAGAAACAGGCCATTGAGGGAACAGATTCTTGAAATCAACAGGTTTTTGTCAGGACATCTTATTCACTAGATGCAAGATACTGTTCCTCCTCTTGGTGCCCCTTCTATCTGTGCTCTCTTCACATACTTCCTAGCTGTGCTGTGTGTAGCTTTGAAACTGCTGTTGAGTCTTGGACTGAGGACATGAGGAAGCTTCTGTAACACAGTAAGGTGTGTTAGCTGTCTCAGATAACCACCTCTGTGCATGCCCTTAGATGCAGGGTAATTTGAGGTATCTTACCTGTTAGAGGTGGAAGAAGAAGAGTGTTTACATTCTTGAAACAGCTCAGGGCTGCATATGCATTCACATCCTCGATTACCTTGTAATAGTTTGTTCATGTTGGCTTCTGGGCTGTGCTCAGTGGCCTCAAGGCATGTCCAGGTGAGAAATGGAACTTCTATGTTTTGTGCACTATTAGCAAGGGTTTAATTGACATTCGTCAAGCTGGCAGGGGGGGAGGATGGCAGAAACCACCATAAGAAGAGTTAGTATGTAGAACATTTCAGTTGCTGGTATCCTATTCTTAGTTCTGGGAGATGGTTGTGTCACGATCAGCTTTGAAATGTCGGTTTAAAAGGCAGATGTCCCTGGCAACTGTTGCTTTGAGAAATGTATCTCAGTACTACAGAATTAATAAATTCTTGAAATGTGCGTTCCAGATGGGCTTGTATCCTGTGGTGCGTGATTACATTTGAAAGGCTCCCCTTATTGAGGTTTCTTAATGTGCTTAGGGTGTTTAATTAAAAGGATGCAGCAGATGAGTGTGTAACTGGATAATAAAAATGTAACCTTGCATATCCAGAAAAGATAGATGTGTAAGAATCTCGTATGAACTACAGATTAGGGTGGACACAACTTGATGGTTATATAAATGGGAGCAGGAGGATCCAAAGCAAAAAAAAAAAAGGGCGGATAGGTCCAATAGCGTACACGGACGTAGATTTGAAAGCCAGGTATTTGTATAACACAGCTCGTACAATGCCTGTTAGCAAGTGGGAACCGTTCCTCCCTGGTCACTTAAACCTCGAGGTTTCACTTCCACTCTTTTAAGCTAAGCCAACAGGGAAGCAGCTCAGACTGCAGGCTGGACTGGTCTTAAAATTATCTTCCTTTGGGATTCCTGTTTTAGGGGGTTTTCTCCTCCAGAAGGTGGGAGTCCTTGACAACAGGAAGGCTGAAGGTAGCCTGACTCCGTGCCCCTGGTCTGCGCGGTGGCGGTCGGTGCTCACTGGAGAGGAAGCGTGAGCGCGGCAGCCTTTGCCTGCTGGTCTCGGGCTGAAGCAGGGCCCCGCTGGGTGGGGAGAAGGTGCCAGAGGGGAGGTGGGAAGCACCGTCTTGCCAGTGGCAGCTCCTCCCAGGAACTGAGTCATGTTTGATGGCCGAAGTTAGTTCAGATCAGCTGGCTGCAGCCTTCCACTGTTGCTTTTGACACTTTCCACTGCCTGAACTGTGCTTTTTTTTTTTTTGTAAGTTCAGAGTACAAGAGAGTAGGCTATTTCGGTTGGAAGAGACCTACAACAAGCATATAGTCCAACTGCCTGACCAATTCAGGGCTAACCAAATGTTAAATGTTAAGCACATTGTCCAAATGCCTCTTAAACACTGAAGGGCTTGGGGCATCAACCCTCTCTCTAGGGCGCCTGTTCTAGCGTTTGGCCACCCTCGGTAAAGAAATGCATCCTGCTGTCCAGTCCAAACCTCCCCTGGTGCAGCTTTGAACCGTTCCCATGTGTCTTATCACTGGATCCCAGGGAGAAGAGCTCAGCACCTCCCTCTCCACATCCCCTCCTCAGGGAACTGCAGAGAGCACTGAGGTCACCCCTCAGCCTCCTTTTCTCCAAACCAGACAAACCCAAAGTCCTCAGCCACTCTTCGTGGGACGTGCCGCTCCTCGTAGGACGTGCCTTCCAAGCCCTTCAGCGGCGTTGTTGCCCTGCTCTGTGCGCGAAGGCAGTTTCGTCCAGAGGCAGTTCTTCCCAACTGACTGCAGATACCCCGTCTGCAACACAGATTCGCTGTCCTGATTTTTCCTCCTTTTACTTCTCTTCCTCCCTTTTTGCTTGGCCAGGCCTAAATCTAGATCTCAGTCTTTAGACGATCAGTTTGTTTTTGTCTTCAGTGTCGGGCAGGGTATGTCCACGTTGTCCGCTACTGCCAGGTGCAGGTGTGCTCAGACTTGGTTCTGCCTTCCAGGGATCTGCGCCGGTTCCTATCCAAAGGCCCCATGAGCCATGCTAACAAAATCAGCCTCTGAACAGGCCTTATTAGTGCGTGCTGGATGCGGTGTTAACACAATCACGTGGCTTGTGGACGGGAATTGGCCTTTTTCCTCTCATGTGAGTGCGAGCGGAGCCAGCTCTCTGTGGCATACCTTGTAGACGGAGTCTGAGCGACAGGCATTTCAGTGACTGTTAGCGATGCAGTGACACGCGCTACCCCTCAGCAGCAGGAGTTGAAGGGGGAGTGGGCGAGCATCGGTGTCTACCTGTATTTTCTACATTTGTTTTCTGCATCTTGACAACAAGCTGGTACCGGCGCTGGTCTCGAAGATGCCACAGACAGCAACCAACAGTGTGGTCTGACCATGCAGTGTTTGTCTTCACCCGGTGAAACGCTGGGCGTCTCAGGCAGAGGTGTAGGCTGCTCGTGTGTCTGTCCGGCAGCCTTTACCCAACGGCGTACGTGTCTTCATATTTCTCGTGTAGGCTGCAAGAAACCTGTGTCTGCATCGGAGAAGGAGATGGAGTGGGCACAGATGGCGTGTCACAGATGTCTGGTTTATCTGGGAGATCTAGGTAAGAACAGCGTCGTCTTTCAGGGCAGCCCTTAATGCGTTAAAAAGGTGGTGCCTGTACGGTGCTGAGTCCGCCGTTGTCTGTCACCAGCCACAGTTACTTGCAGACACTGGTTTTCCCCAGACACGTTTGTCAATGCCTGGTGTAATCTGAAATCCTCGTGGGTAACCAAACCACGACGAATTGCAGAAGCTTTGTTTTTGGGCGAGTGGGCGAGGCGTTTGCTGTTGATAAACAGCCACATCTGTGGCTGTGTGACGATAGGAGCCTTTGCTTTTATTTATGTTATTTGGACAGTGTGAAGGAAACTCAGAGGGGCTGACTTCTCAGTTCAGACCTGCTTTGAGGTTGCCTTACGGAGCTATTGTCATCAGCACAAGTGTGGCTGAAAATCAGATTTGTTAAGCAATCCTGTGAATCAATCCAGAGTAGTAGGCCACCGCAGAGCCCCAGGTTCTTTGTCATTGTGTCTGGCTGCGTGTCATCCCTTTTATAGAGACGTGTCTATCCCACAGTCACGACCTCCCGAAGTGTGTGGTAAGTGTGTCAGCTTCTTGCTTGATTGTGGGGGTGAAGGCAGCGAGAAAACATGTAACTGTGTGAAAAACAGCTACTTGAAATGTGGCGCGGGTAAATGTGCTTGACACGCAGCAGCCTTCAAGCTCTTGAAAGCTGTTTGGCATTATCGTTGCGCGTGAATCAGCCCGAAAATGGCATTGCAAAGAAATGACTTACCTGACTGGTGGGAGAGAAATGTGCTCACGTCCTCACAATGCTTTCACCAAAGGTTTTGGAAATGCCTACTGTTGCAAAAAAATTTAAAAAATAATAATAATTTTTTTAAAAAATTTAGTAAAGTTCGGTCTAGCCACAGCCGGCTGTTTTATTAGGTCAGCTGGCTCCCTTTGGATTTCACACTCTGCTGCAGTAGAATATAGTCTGTTTGAGGTACTGGCAAATGGAGCACAACTCGGAGTTATTTTAGGGATAAATGAATCAACACTTAACATGTGGAGCTGAAAAATGTCTTCCTTTTGCTTACATGCTGCCACAAGTGTGGAGGGATACCCTCTTTGCTTGGAGTGGCAGGGGTTGTGATGTGCAGAGTAGCGCAGTTAAAATAAAAGTGCTTCTGAGGGGCCTGGAAGACTCTCTACGTTTCTGTGTTTTGCCAAGAGCAGTTCTTTGATGGATCTGTTGACTTGGCCAGTATTTCTAGTTTTGTGGTATTTTTACTCTGTGGGGAAACTGTGCTTCTCTGCAGCAGGGAAGAGAAGACGCTGTGTTCTGGTTTCTGATGTGCAGTGTGTGGTTTTTCTTGCAGCTCGCTATCAGAATGAACTGGCAGGTGTGGACACGGAGCTGCTGGCTGAGCGGTTTTACTATCAAGCCCTTTCTGTTGCACCGCAGATCGGTGAGTGATCTACCATGAATTTTTAGTTGTAAAAATCATGTTGCCGCAACATGAAAACAAGACTCGGTGATACTACACTACTCAGGTTCATATCCTGATGCTCAGAGAGGAGTGGTTTTATCCTCTAGTTAAAATGACTTCCTTCTCTGATAATCTCTCTTGCTGGCAAGCCAAAGAGAGAGTTGAAGCAGAGGTGCTCTTTGCCAATGACCTCAACTATCTCATCTGATAACCTCCGAGAAGCTCAGACTTCCGTGAGTGTGGTACAGTTGTGCTTGTCTGGCTAAGGGAAGGTCCAACTGTCCGTTGCCAGAGCCAGAGCATTACTGGTCATCTCCCTCTTTTTACCCCTGCAAAAAAAAAAAATCTCACCTGCTGTTTTCTCCTGCAGAAGTGACTGCTTTATGAGAACGCGTTCTGGCAAGGGTTGAGGGCCTGTCTTCTCTTAAAAAGTGTGCAGTTCCAGGAAGATGTTTTCTTTGTGCCGTCTTTGCGGAGTTCTCATGAAGTTGTTTGATAGGCTGATCCCAAATACTAAGAAGTGATGAAAATTTATGTACCACAGTGAGCTGGAACAGAACTCTTAAATGCTGATAAGATGATGTCTATGTCAAGAGGAATACAGGGTCAAGGCCATGGAATTATTAATACAGAGGAGGAAGCGGCTTTCTTTGCTCTGCTTTGTTATTTAGATAACTGGCAGGAGGGTGAGGAGGGTCTAAAAGCACTATAAACCAGGAAAAAAACCTGGCTGGCGAAAGGATCCATTAGTCCAGACCTTTGTACCGCAGCTTTACTACTGTTTGTGTCTCCTGGCTTCCCCTGTGTGTGGAAACAGAATGAGAGGGAAAGGACCTGCTTTCTCGCAGAGCCATTGTAGAATTGTAAGTTAATTCCATTGCCCCTCTCTTTCATGACAGGCATGCCCTTTAACCAGCTGGGGACACTGGCAGGGAGCAAATACTACAATGTGGAAGCTACCTATTGCTACTTACGCTGGTGAGTGTCTGTGAGGTCCTTGGCTTCCTGGACAGAGTATCAGTGCACTGTGGTTGCTGGTGCCAGATTCTTTTCTCCTTTACTTTGGGCTCGTGACTGTTTTGAGCGGATGAGTTTCAGGGGAGGGGGAAGAGATGGGTTTATTTCACCCTGGAGCACGACTGGTACTAAGGAAGAGCCTTGGTCAAACCAAACCATCGTGCTGGTCACCGAAATACATGTGCAGGGCTGCACTTGGAGAGCAGGGTTTCATCTGAAACCCTCTGCCTGTGCTAGAGAGCCAGGTTTGAAGGGAAGTGGAGGTGCTGAGTGAGGCACCCCGTGTAGTGAGGTGGGTGGAATTCAGTTGTCTGAACATGGCCTTAAGGCACAGATTCAAAAAGGTGTGTACACACCGCAGATGGAGCTGCGCTGCAGCTTGGAGTGGGGTTTGCAGACACCAGTGGGAGTTAAGTAGCCCAGCGTGTTCAAACAAAAGCACTAGGTACCTGTCTGCATGCTTAGATGCCCGAATAATGTTCTAGTGAATGAGGGCCGTAAAATGCAAGCAGCCTGGTGGCAGGGGAGCTTTTAATGTGTTCTGTTTTGGTATCTCAGTATCCAGTCTGAAGTGTCCTTTGAAGGGGCCTATGGGAACCTGAAGCGGCTGTATGACAAAGCAGCCAAAATGTATCACCAGCTGAAGAAATGTGAAACCAGGAAGTTGTCTCCAAGCAAGAAACGGTAAGAGGGAAAAGAAAAGGAGAGGGGTGAAGGCTGAAGGCTTGCAATGGCACCAGTGCCATCCTCTGGGTTGAGAGTAGTGTCTTTCTGGGAAGTGGAAACCAGTAAATGGCCCATTTGAGGCAGTGACTGTTCGCAGAATTTTGAGAGCCCCAGTCTAGATCCCATTCCTGATCTCTCGGGTCATAATTTCAGGAGAAAAGCTAAATGCTGGCTGGGTGTAGAGTTTGAGGTGAGGGATTTTCTCACTCTCCCCTGGAGCTGGTGAGGTTCATGAGAGTTGAGTCATATTGGTGAAAGTTGGAAGTGTGTAAGCTGTCTTTTTTCTGCAGTTTCATTGGAATGTGGTTTTCAGTTGAGACCTGGTTTAGCTGTTAATAGAGCTCTGTTAGTCTAGTCCATCTCTGTGACGGGGCACCTGCTTTACAGTGTTTCCTTCTCAATCTTTTTAGAGGCAAAGACATTAAGAGGTTGCTGGTGAGCTTTATGTACCTGCAGAGTCTGTTGCAGCCGAAGAGCAGGTAAGGTTACGACAGATTGTATCTTCTATTGATAACTCACAGTAGCAGGCATTCAGAATTGGAAGAGACTGTTCCTGGTAGGATAACCGTGCCTGTACTGAGGCTTTCTGCCAAAAGGCCCAAGACTTTAGTCTTCTAACCTTGCAGGGAGAGTGAAGAAGATTGGTATTTCAGCCTCCCTAGGAAGACAGAGGGTTAAAAACACTGCGACTCTGGCTACATCAAGCTAGTAGCTGAGTGAACGTTGAACCCCTGAGCCTCGCAGCTCATCTCTGTGCTGTGCTATGCCTTTGGCGTTTTCTGACTTTGTTCAGTCATCAAATGCTTTTTCCTGGCAAGCACTGGCTTTAGGCTGATGGGACAGCAAAGAGTCACTGTCTGTACGCGTGCAGGGCTGTTCACTGCATTTGGAAATCTGTAACCAAATACCTTGTTCAGAAAAATAGCATAACCTGTTCATGTTAGAATAAATGGAAAGCTTTGTAGAGCTGTGATTTTTTTTGTTTTGTTTTTTTGGTTTTTTGTTACTTTCTTGGATTTTCACTGTCTGCTGGGAGGTTTTCAGGTGATTGTAAATTAACCTCCTGCTGCTTGAAATAGAGCAGATGTTTTAACGAGCTTAGACACAGGCTATGTGAAACTCGTTATCAAACAGTTTAGGTTGGAAGGGTCCTGCTGTGAGTCCAGTCCTCCCCCAGAGTAGGGTCTGTTGTGAAGGTCGATTCAGATGTGAAGTTGGATGAGGTTACTCAGAGCCTCACCCAGCTGAGTTTTGAATGGATCTAAGGACAGAGATTCCGCACCCTTCTTGTCCCTTTTCCAGTGTTTGACCACCTTCACTGTGGAATTTTTTTTTTCCTTGCATCTAGTCTCATTTTCCTTTTCTGCAGCTTGTACCTATTGCTTCCCGTCCCTTGTGCTGCACGCTGTTGAGAAGAGTCTTACTCAGTCCTCTGTAACCACCTATTAGGTGTCTGAGAACAGCAGCTTATCCCCACCCCAAGCCCTTTCAAGCTGAACAAACTCCGTTCTCTTTGCCCCTTCTCATACATCATGTTCTGTGTTCCCCTTGACAGTCCTCTGCTGGACTGAGTCCAGTTTGTCAGTGTCTTTTTGGTTGGTAGGTTTTTTGTACTGGGGACCCCAAGACTGGATGCAGTACTCCAGATACCATCTTGTGAGTGCCAGACAGAGAGGGTTAATAATAATTTTCCTCAGCCTGCTGGCTGTGCCCTTGCTAGTGCAGCCCAGTATGGGATTAGCTTTAGAGTATTGACTTATACCAGAGTGGAACCTCAAGGCTCATTTAATATCCGCTTAACACATATTTAGCGCATAAGAAAATTGGAAATTAATTAAATTTCCCAAGCATGTTGCCCCCTGAAAAGGATTTGCTAGATGTTTTGCAGACGAGTTTATTTTGTAACTAGGAGACTCCCATAGCCCATCGTACTGAATCCAGTGGGTGCTTCCTTTGAAGTAGCTAATAGCTATAGAGGATTTTGGAATATTCTTACGGGGCTGCAAGTTAGAGCCGTGGGAGGAGGAAAAGTGAAGTCCCTAGTTGGAGCACTACGATGTCATCCTTTAACTGAGCGGTGGATCCAAACCTTTTGCTACTTTTAGCATTGAAGTGTCCAGTGTATCTTAAAGGCTACTGCTTGAGCTCCCGGGGAGAAAGCCATACGTGTTTTCGTGACCCTTCTCTTTGCAGGGAGGTGCTCTAGCTACCATTTGTCTGGAGTTTAGAACCTTTGGAGAGGAAAACATAATCTGATTCATCTCACTTGCTTGCCATAGCTGTTGCTGCCTGCAGTGTATTCCCTGGTGCTTCATCCTGTCTGGTGCTAAAGGATAGCCTGGCTGCCAGTTTTGGTTCAGTTTCCATGCAGATACTGCCAGGAGCTTGAGTCTTGAATAATAATTCTAGTTTATTTTTTCGTCTTGTTCAGCGCTCTGGATTCTGAGCTGACATCTCTCTGCCAGTCTGTGCTGGAGGATTTCAACCTGTGCTTGTTCTACCTGCCCTCTCCTCCTAATTTGAGCTCAAGTAGTGAAGACGAAGAAGAGTACGAGAGTGGCTACTCCTTCCTTCCAGATCTCCTGATCTTTCGCATGGTGATCATCTGCCTGATGAGTGTTCACAGCCTCAAGAGGGCAGGTAACCAGTGCTTTATTCAGCCCTTCAGAAGTTTAGTGATTAACGTTCAGCAGTCCGGTTAGGCTGAAGGTGTTGTCTTAATTGGCATTCGTGTTTTTAGTGGTCAGTCTCTCCTCCACCTCATTACGCTGTCTCATTGCAGGTTCAAAGCAGTACAGTGCAGCCATCGCGTTCACGCTGGCCCTCTTCTCTCACCTGATAAATCACGTCAACATTCGCCTGCAGGCAGAGCTGGAAGAAGGGGAGAATCCAGTCCCAGCCTTTCAGAGCGATGGCACGGGTAAGAGGACAGAGCTGGGTCTCGCCGGTTGCCTCCCTCTAGGGCTGGCTTTTACTTTTCTTTCCTAAATCTCCTGGCTGTGGGGTTTGTAGTGTAGTGCCTGAGTGATGCTGGAGACATCTTGATCTTTGACTGCTGGGCTGAAGTCCCCAAAGGTGGGTAATTCGCCGAGACAGTCTCTGCTTAGACGCTCTCTGTGAGTATCAGAATCATCACAGGATGAAATTGTTGCTTTCCTTGTTGTAAAGAGTTAGCTTTCTGTATCTCTTGGCAGCTCGTTCATCGTCTGTTTACCCCAATCTGTGCTACTGATTTTCTGTCTCTGCTTTTATTTACTGGACTCTTTTTCTCCTCCACTGAGGAGATGATCTCTGGTGAAAGACCCAGGCAGAACAGTGTTTAAGGGAGGTGGGCCCTGCTCAGCACACCTTGTCTCTGCTCAGACAAAAACAGTTCTTTAGTTTCTGAGGGATCCTGTTCAGCAGAGAATAAAATTGCTACATCTTTCCCCTGCAAAGAGTCAATTTGTAATATTTCACAGAACGCACCATTAGAGTTTTCCTGGTCAAAAGCAGCGATGAATGCCCCCTCCCCTGCCTGGCTTTTGAAGCTGGCTGGGTGACACAGAACTGCTGGGAAGGCTGGGAGCTAGCTGAAGGAAGGGATTAGGTCAACTCTGTCTGGTTACAGGGTGGAGTCGGTGGTTTAGTCAAGCTGACTGGCACATGCCTTTGCCCTGCCTGGTGCTCACTTGGCTCTCAGACTGTAGAAGGCTGGGGAAAAGATTTAAAATTCGACTGTGTATTTTATGCTGGTCTGGCAGCGTTTGGCACTGAGGCTGCCTGATAACGGAGCAGCACAGCTTGGGCAGTAGGAATCCAGGCTGCCCCAGTCTTTCTGGTTGCCTTTTAGAAAGTGAGTCATTCTTCTAGGGTTGCCATGGCTTGGTCTCTGGCTAAAGACACTAAAAGAAGTGATGGCTGAAATCGGCACTGCTGGTTCCCCAGGCTCAGGGCTGGCAAGCAGCTTGTGTGACACATCGAGACTTTCTTAACTTGTGGTCTCATTTTAAATGCCTGCAGATGACCAGGAGCCACGCGAGCCGTTGAACTCGATTGAGAAGGAAGCTGAAGCTGACTTGGCCAATCATCAGCCCAGCGAGGAACAACGGAAGAATGACTGCAAGAAAAGCAAGAAATACTCCCGCCTCTCCTGTTTGCGTCGCCGCCGCCACCCCCAGAAGGTGGATGAGAGTGACCTGAGCGAGGGCTTTGACTCTGACTCCAGCCAGGGCTCCATAAAGGGCAGTGATGGCTCAGAAAGTGGCTCAGAGAAGAGTGACGAGGAAGCAGAAGCAGCTTTTGATGTAGAGACAGACTCTGACATGAACAGCCAAGAATCTCGGTCCGACTTGGAGGACATGGAGGATGAGCCTGGTGAGGAGGGAAATGGCCGAGGCAAAAGTGGGCCCAAAGAGGTCTTAAAAAACTGTGTGGATGGCAGTGGGCTGGGGGACTCCAAGAGCCCAGGCATCTCTAAGATGGAGGCTCCGGATCCAGCAGTCAATGGGCCAGCTTCCCTGAGCACTAATGACGCAAGCATAGCGAGTAATCTCCAGGCCATGTCCACCCAGCTGTTTCAGACCAAACGCTGCTTTCGGTTGGCTCCCACTTTCAGCAACATCCTTCTGAAACCGAACAGCGAACCACCCGTCTTGAAGGATGGGATAGAAAGCAAGCCGTGTGTCAACGGAGATCTGGAGAAGCCCAGCTTGGCAGAGCAAGGTAAGGATCAGCAACCTCGTTCAAAATATTTGTTGTTGTGGTTCTGCCTAGAAAACTGCAAGCTGTAGCAGTCTGTTTGCTACACAGTGCAAGTTCTCCTTCGTCCGGGTTTGCAGGAGAAGGTTGCCCAAGTACTGGGCGGGTCTTGGGTTGGGTGTTTCCTGAAGGAGGAGCTTTACTCTTTACTGCCTGACATCCAGGAATACGTGCACTAAGCAAAGGAGACGCCTGCAGCCAGCCAGGGTTATCCGTTGTTCTGCTCAGCAGGCTAGATGCTGAGCAGCTCTGATAATACAGAGGATAATTCCAGCAGATATTAAAAACTTGGATTATCTTCCTATTTCCCACGTGAAATGTTTCTAATCAGACACTGGCTAGCGCTTCTGGTGTTGGACAGTGCAGATGGGGTCCAGGAAGTTCTCCACGAAATGTCAGACGATCAGGTCTGCAGAGCTCTCACAGGAGCTCGTCTGTGAGATGTGGCCTAGGCGCGTGCGAGAGGAGTTGAGGGCCTCTTGCTGTCACCCTCTGGACGCTGTCTTGCCGAGTGCTCAGGGCTGAACCAAACTGCAGATGCACAGCAGGTGGAGCTGCAATGTCTCTATTACCATGCAACTTACACAACTGGGTAACGTTCTGGGGTAAAAAAAACAACCAACAACAAAACAAGAAAACAAAAAATAATCAACAAAACACCAGCTTGAAAGGGAGATCCGATGCACTACAGGGAGTTGTTTGTATTTCAGATAAAACCACGTGGGCCTGTTCGGTCTTGTTTGTCATTCCTCCCGGCTTCCTCGGAGCAAGGAAACATTTTTGCATCGTGCTGCCAAATTCAGCGAGCCTGCAGCACTGGCGAGATTCAGGCTGTGTCTGGGCCGGGAGCTGAAGGGGGGGGTATTAGATCATGTTAATGTTTACTGGCTCCCGGCGTTGCTTCATAGCCACTTAAAAGGAATAGGAGTAAAGGAAGAAAACAAACAATTATTGGTCTGTTTAACATTTTCCTTCGATGGGTTACACAGATGTTGCGGCTCCAGGAATGTATTTGAATAGTGTGGCCACGATACCTTTATAGATACAGAAAATGAGAGGTTGAATGAGCCAGGTTGAATGAATTACCTGTGTGTTTTTTAGCTTTGAGCGCTCAGCTGTGCTCTTTCAAAACTCGAGCTGTTTAATGGTCTTTACCACTCTATCAGGGATGGTTTCTGAATAAATTACTTCCTCCCTTTTGATATTGAGGGTTTATTGAATGATAATTGCTGTGCCAATAGGCAGAGATGATGGTGCAATTAAAATAAGGGATTGTAGCAAAATGTGTCGTTAATTCCCAGCTTGCTGCTACCTTGACCTCAGGTCACTCGTGTAGCTGGCATGCAGTTTCATTGGCAGCGGCTTTGAGAACCTCAGGTCTGTAGAATTACAAGATTGCAAAGCATATTTGATATTTAAAATCACCTGGGCCCTGGCTGATAAAATAGCCCTACCACTTTCTTCTCTTGCGTAGCCCGAAGATGGGTACACGTTGACCTAAACAGCGATTGCTGGCTCTGTTCTCTGCAATAAATTATATGGTCCTTGTGCTGGCACGTGCTGCTTCCCCCTGCTCTGTTAGCGAGCGTCTCGGAGGCTGCTGCAGGGGCTAAGGCATTTGTTATAATTTCACAGAGAGATTCTAGCAATCTTCTCACAACGAAGAAGAAAATGCAACAGTGCTATGCTCTTATCAACGGCACAGGGGACAAGGAACTGATTTGGTGAGGTTATGTGGAGGCACCGAGAGGTTCAGCTCAACTCTTTACCAACCCAGCGCTGTTCTCATACCAGTGGGGCTTGGCTTCTCAAGGGATTTAATGCCTGCCATCCTGCTTTTCCCTTCACTTTCCAGATGACGTCTCTGACTCCGAGGAGAGTGTTTCAAGTAACAAATCCTGCAGGAATGAGCGATCCCTTCAGGAGAAGCTAGAGATTGTGACCAACGAAGGGCTGCTTCTCACTGTCAAGGTGTTCCTGGACTGGCTGAGGACGAACACGGACCTCATCATCATGTGTGCTCAGGTGGGAACTGTGCTTGGTGTTCGGTCCAAGGCTGCATCTGTTCGGTTCCCCTGGGCTGGGATGCTAAGGACAGATTGAAGCTACTGCCCCTGTCCTGGGCAGAAGGTGGTGTTAAATACTCCAGCAGCTGAGTTAAGATAATCTTGACCTAAGAAGTGTAGTGAAGTTGACTCTTCATAAAGCATTCTGAGGTCTGTGAAAGCTGCTGGAAAGCCCAAGCGGTCTGATTATCGCATACATCTGTCTTGAAATATTCTGTGGCCTTTTGTGTTTTGTTCCTGCAGAGCTCTCAGAGCCTGTGGAACAGGCTGTCTGTGCTCCTGAACCTTCTGCCTTCTGCTGCGGACCTGCAGGAATCAGGTACTGGAGGAGGAAGCGGCAATGCAATGTTTCAGCAAGCGTAGTCGGCGGTGATTTCCATGGTGTGTGATAGATCCCGGGGGAGAGATCTGCCAGTAGCAGTTTGCTGATAAGCACGATGGGGAACGACATCGTGCATGTGTTGTTTTTATGTTTAAACACCATTCTGGTTAAATACTGTGCTGTAGACTTTAGTTCTATGAATGCATTATATGTGGCTGATGGTGTACTGAAACACTCAAACCGGTGTGCCTGAAGTCCTTGTGTGGCCAACGTGATTGGAATTAGCTGTCAAGACCATAAGTAAGTATGATTTTTTTGTCATGGCAGTCGTGGAAGCTAGTTTAGAAGCTCCAAAAGCTCGTGATGCGCACCGTACCTCAGCCTAAAGATCCCCATGGTTCATGAGAAGCATCTTTTAAACAGGCATGCTTGTCTCTTGGAACAAATGGGAAAGCCAGCCCTCCAAACTACAGTTTCTCCGAAGTGATGCGCCTCAGCAGGGTGCTTGGCACAGTTGCTCTTTATATTGCGAGTGGCCTTGTTGTTCCTCCTTCCACACATGCTCATGGTACACATGTGACTTAAACCTCTGCCCTTGACCATTACAGATTGTGTGCCTTAAAGCAGCTTTCCCCTTTGTCCCCACATCAGTTGCTGAAGTCACTGTATATTGCTGTGCTTCCCCTCCGTCCTCTCCAGGGCTGGCCCTGTGTAATGAAGTCAAGGACATTCTGAGTGGCGCTGAGCTCCCAGACCTGAAAGCCAACTTGCTGCTCCCAGAAGATGTGGCCCTGCGAAATCTTCCCCCTCTGAAAAATGCACACAAGAGGTTTAACTTTGAGCAGGACCGGCCCGTTTTCTCAGCAGCTGAGGAGGTGAGTCGGGGTAAATCCTGATCTGGGCACAAGCTGCGTTTCCCTTGCTGGAGGTGCAGCCTGTCTTAGCTGTGCAGGTGAAGATCTAGCTCTTTCTTGCCAAGAAAGACCCCAGACTGATTCAAACTTTTGAATCTGAGATGGGTTCATGTTTTTGGTGGTTGCTGCAGTCGTCTGTCTGTCCAAAAAATCAGTGTTCAGATAATTATCTTGCCATCTCTTCCCCGTCAGAGTCATTATGAAAGGAAGCAGAGTCACATGTTGACAGCTTTGCTGCTTGAAGTCTCCTGAGCTCCCTGTCTGGGCAAAGAGTTGTTATCTCTGCCCTGCCTTGAAGGAAGGGAATTTGGTTGGAGCTGCAGGATACCTCATGTGATCCTTCTCTAGTGAATGCAAAAGTTGGTGAAATCTCAGTTGTTGTGGCACTCTGTGCCCTTGTCGAGCACTTCTGTCTGTTTTCCCAAGCTCAAAGAGCCAAGGTGATCGTTTCTGGGTAGTGGAGATGTGCAGAGAAAGACAACTGTTCTTCTCCTGTCTTGCTTCGCTAGACCAGTCTGCTTCCTTGGGAGCAGGGAGTGCGTTCACGTCTTCTGTCTCGAACTGAGGGCACTGCTCTGACGCGTGGTGTGGGACCCACGTCTGTTAAAGCACGGGCCAGCGGGCTGAGGGCTTGAGTGCCATCTCAGGCTGCCGGGGCAGCTGGAGCAAAGTGCAGCAATCTGACATCCCACGTGAGCTCACCTTCTGCTGCCTTTGCTCAGCAGCCCAGCCCAGAGTGGTGCTTGCCCCAGAATCAGATATAGATTGTTGTTTTATTTGATTCCTTTTTCCAGCGCGGAGGGCTTGAGCAGAGATTCGGGGGGAGAGCCTGTTGATGTTTTTCTGAGGTTTTCTTGAGTTGGGCGAGCCCAGACTGCAAACAATTCTAGGCTTTCTGGCCAACTATAGGCTGTCCTGCAGCCCTCTCCTGCAGTTTCTGTCTTCAGAAGCACGTTTCCATCAGAAATGTTTCCTTTGGATTTTTTTTTAACAGCAGTTTCTGCCTCTTCCAAAAACATGAGCTGCAGGGTCGGCGCTGGCTCAGGCCACAAACCCCGTGGGGAGACGTGGCTGGTGATTGCCTGTCTGCTTCTTTGCAGTCTGTTGTTCGGATTTGCTGCATTCGGAGCTTTGGCCACTTCATTACCCACTTGCAAGGCAGCATCCTGCAGTTCAACTCGGAGCTTGGGATCTTCATCAGCATAGCACAGTCGGAGCAAGACAACTTGCTGCACCAGGCCCAAGCCCAGTTTCACATGGTGAGTTGGCAGAGGTGGGCTAATTCTCTGTACTTTGCACAATTTCCTGCAGATTACTATTATATTGTAGCTATAATCACAGGTCTTTGGTGGGAGATGCAAGTTTTGCTCCTTAGAGCTACTCGGGTGTCCCCTTTTCAGCCTGTTTGTGGAACCGTGTGCCGTATCAGCTTGTGTGTTTCCTGCTAACTGATATGGAAGTTTGTTTCTGTAACTAGGCTGCAGAGGAAGCTCGTCGGAACAGGCTGATGAGAGATATGGCTCAGCTTCGACTCCAGGTAGGAGATCGTAGACCAATAGAATGCTTTGGGTTGGAAGGGGCCTTTAGAGGTCATCTTTTAGATGCTGGTTCCAGCCTGAAAACTGGCAGGGTAGTGGCTGAAATGTCTGAAACTAGGAAGGGAAGGGGGAGCTCTCTGCTTCATTCCCACACAGAGGCAGTGAGTCTGTTCTGCAAAGACAGAATCGTAGAAAATCTCAAGCTGGAAGGGACCCATAAGGATCATCGAGTCTGGCTCCCTGCTCCTCGCAGGGCTGCCTAAAACTAAACCGTGTGCCTAAGAGCGTTGTCCAGATGCTCCTTGCGCTCCGACAGACTTGGTGCCATGACCCATTTCCCTGGGCAGCCTGGTCCAGTGGCCGACCACCGTCTCAGTGAAGCACCTTTTCCTCACGCCCAGTTTGCACTTCCCCTGACGCAGCTTCATTCCTTCTCCTCGTGTCCTGTCACTGGTCACCAGAGAGAGGAGATCAGCACCTTCCCCTCCACTGCCCTCCTTGAGGAAGGTGTAGACTGCCATGGGGTCACCTCTCAGCAATGAGGTCACCCCTCAGCCTTTTCTTCTCCAAGCTGAACAAGCCAAGGGACCTCAGCCTCTCCTCATAAGTCTTGCCCTCGAGACCTTTTGCCATCTTGGTCACGTTCCTCTGGACACACTATAAGAGTCTGGTGTCCTTCAGATATTGAGGTGCCCAAAACTGGACACAGTACTCGAGGTGTGGGCTGCACCAGTGCAGTGCAGAGTGGGACGATCACCTCCCTCTGACCCACTGGCTGCATCCAGCCCTCTGCTCCATGTGCTGGGTGGTTGGAAGGGTCCGGTGGAGCTTTGCAGGGCAAGTCTTGCCCTATTTGATCATTTGTTTCAGCATAAATGTGAAGCAAGTGTCTCTGCATGTGTGGTTTTTTTTTTCAGCTGGAGGTTTCTCAGCTGGAGGGAAGTCTCCAGCAGCCCAAAGCGCAGTCAGCCATGTCTCCTTACCTTGTCCCGGACACCCAGGCCCTCTGCCAGCACCTGGCTGTTGTCAAGCAGCTGGCCACCAGTGGGAGGTTCATAATCATCATCCCTCGAACAGGTATGGGGACTCCACATCAGATAGCTGAGCCTGCCTCCCCCCTATTCCCTCCTTGATAGGAAGCAAGCCCTGTGGGCGGAGGTGGTGGCTTTCTCTCCTGCTGCCGTTGTCCTTTACTTCAGCTGGAGCAGCTGAAACACCGTTTCCATGTGCCACTTCTGGGGCCTGTGTTATGTGTTGCCCATGCTTGGAATCTAACACAGTTTGTCAAAGAACGGCTGGAAAGAGAGAGGTTCTGTTCACTCTCCGCTTCGTCTGCCTCCTGTGGCAGCCGCTGCTGCCGTGCATCAGAGGCAGTGCGGTGAGATGAGGAATTCTTGACACGTCTGGATTGGCTTGCAGAAGTATGGCTATAAGCCAGATGTTTTTTCTTCTTTTTTTCTATCAGTGATTGATGGTTTAGACTTCCTGAAAAAGGAGAACGCAGGTGCTCGGGACAGCATCCGGTATCTGGAGGCAGAATTTAAAAAGGGAAACAGGTGAGAGCGGGAGAGTGATGCGGTTTGCCCTTGCTTTTGGAGTGGGTGTATTTTGGGCTGGAAGATGATGTCAATGGTGGGAGCGGGCTGTGCATCCCTTGGAGCCGAGTGAGGAGTGGGCCAAGGGAAAGCCAGGCCTCAGGAATGCGCTTGGTGAGACCGAAGGTGGTGAAGTAACAGGTTTGGCAGCTGGTTCTCCAGATGCACTTGTAGTTGCTGCTCGGCCATGAAATGTAGCTGCTTCTGAGGAGCGGAGGGAGCTGCATCTCTTTATCAGTGGATAGAACTGAGCCGTCCCTTTTAGTGATGCACTGGGAGTGCTGGAAGAGCCGTGCTGCGTCACTGCCCAGGTTCACTGTAGCAGGACAAGCAGCTGTCCTGCTGTGAAGACAAACCACCTTCAGGGCTGGTGGGCTTTGAGACACGCGCGGTATTGTGAACTTCGCAGAGTGATGGTGATGAGACAGGGGGCTGATCTAAGGGATTTCGCAGGGGATTGCTTGAGTGGGTTGATTAAAGCCAGCGTTGCGAAAGGGTCCTGCAGCACTTGGTGGACCTGCTGTAGAGCGTTGGCTTCAGTCGGTGTGACGGTCTCCCTGTGAGCTCAGTGGCTCTCATCTTCCCTTAGGTACATTCGTTGCCAGAAAGATGTTGGGAAGAACTTTGAGAGGCATAAATTGAAGAGACAAGATTTAGATGCCTGGTAAGATGACAGCATCTGGAGAGGTCCTAGCCTGATTCCCAGCAGGCAGGTGGCTTTGGGGAGAGGTTTTAGTGCTGGGACCCGTGGTGCAGCTTGCTTGATCGGATGCTCTGTGAGTAGTTATAAAATTCCCTAGGGAGAGTGTTGGGGCATCCGTCTGTGCATCCTGCATAGCACCAAAGGGTCTCAATGAAGCCCTCAACAGGCAGCAGGGAAACAGTCCTGCTTTCCACGTGTCCTCCTGAGCACCTATGAAACTGTTTGCATAAGCAAGTGGTCTTCCCTCTGACTTCGCCCTCTGTTTCTTGCGTCTGTCTGGCAGGAACCTCTATAAAATACTGGACAGTTGCAAACAGCTGACCGTGTCCCAGGCAAGTGGAGAGGAGGACACCACGGGAATGGTCACCATCATCACGGGCTTTCAGCTGGAGGACCCAAGCGTGTTCTCAGCGCCCATGCAGGTCAGTAGCTCTTTGGCTGGCAGAGTGGAGCTTGTCTGCTTCCTAGCAAGATTAGAATCTGGTTGGTTGTGGGAGATTTATTTATTTTTTTTAAATATTTTCTGCCTTGGGTGATAACTGTCCTGGATTTCCCAAATTTAGTTTATAAGTTGTGATTCCTGGTTCCTCAAAGGCCCCTTGATTTGTCACGCCTTTGTGGTGCAAAGTGTCCTGGGGGAGGTGGGAGAAGTAATTTGCACGTCTGTGCGGGCCTCTGGTGCCACAGCAACTTCAGCACGAAGAAGAATTGGGCCTTTTAGCAGTGACAAACTCTGAGAATCTTCAAGTTGTGAAGGGCAGTCTTCTTGACAGGACAAGAAAAAAATAAGTTGTTTTGTCTCTGTTTGTTTGCAGTCTGCCATCCAGGCAGCCGCCAATGCCAGTGTAGAAATAAAAAATGTTCTGGAGTTCTACAAGCAGTGGAAAGAGATGGGCTGATGTTCAGAAAGGCATTGGGTTGGTGGTACCTTTCTCTCCCCCTCTCGGAACGTGCAGCGTCTGAACAAAGGAAACAAAAATCCGGGCGACACTTAGACATGAAGAAGCAGCAGCAGCAGCAACGATAACAAAAATATCTACCAAAAAAAAAAAAAAAAAAAAAAAGAAATTCCAATTTGGGCACGCACACAGACACCCTCCACCCGTATCCCGACCAGACGGCTGTACATCTCCGACGGCGCCAACTGCTCTGAGAAGAGAGAGGCACCTCGGCGCGGCCGAGGCAGAGCTCTGCCCTTCTCCCAGTCGGCAGAGATGGGCGAGAGACGGGCAGTCATTCATTCCTCCCCCTCACTCCTCCCCAAAGCTTGCTTGGTCATCCGAAGTGGGCAGGCGGCTTCTGAAGCGTGGACTTGACTTCAACGAAACCAAACCAGCGCAGCGGAAACGGGGCCCTCGTAGCTTGGGAAAGAAGACCCAAAGAGTGGTTAGCTCTTGTTCAGTCATCTGGTGACAGGAAAGCAGATACTCTTTCTTTTTTTTTTTTTTTTTCCCCCGCCCCCTCCTCCTTTGAATTATTTTTCAAGGGGTTTTTTCCTTTTAATTCTTAGTTTTTATATACATAAATAATATTAAAAAAAAGTGGAGTTCCTTTGGGGTTCTGGATACTCTTCCAGTGTCAGAGAGAAAAGGAGACAATTGTGCTATTTAAAAGGGGGGGAAAGCTCTTAATATAATTTTTTTTTTCTTTGAACAAGCATATTTATTTCCTTTCCCTGTCTCCCGTGGAGCGGGCTCAGTGCAAGGGGATGTTGGCCTGCAAGGAGAGAGCAGTCTGAAGTGCCCTGATGGGCTCGGTGCACACCCTTGCTCTCCTTACAAGCTGCATGCTTCACGGGCAACGAGAGATGGGCCGGGCTGCTCGAGAGAGGTGAAAAGGACTCTGTTCCTCCTTCCGCAGTCCCTCCTGCTCCTTTGCTTCCAGCATTAGACCTTGGAGAAAAGGAGTGGAAGCCAGCAGAGTTGCTGGAAGAGAGAGAAGAGCTGCGTGGGATTTAAAGACCGATAAAGCTCGGCTGCTTGGCTGGAGTGCTGTGACCCTGGGATGGAGCAGACCTCTCCGAAGGACCCAATGCTGCCTCTTCTTTTTCTTTTTTTTTTTTTCTTCTCCTTTTTTTTCTTTTAAATCTTGCAATGAGGTGTGGAGAGGGAAGGAGGATCTCAAAGCCATTATCTCTTCTGCTGGTGGTTCCGACACAGCACTGCTGCTATGCCATACTAGAGAGGGTGGCAGAACTGGAGTGTTAGTGTCCCCCCCCTCCTCACGTCCCTCCAGGGCAGGCAAAGGCAGCCGCTGCCCAGGAGGACGGAGCTCAAACCGTTCAGCGCTTTGAGCATCCCAAAAAGAAGGGATGCTGCTACCTGGGCAGATGCTGGGCGAGCGAATTCCCCGTGTGACCTCGTGAGGGACCTCGCAGACCTCCATCCTGACGGCATCTCAAGCACCCAGTGTCTGACGTCCTGTCCCACGCTTGGAAATGAAGAGAAGGGTCGCTCCCGGGACAGCAGAGCGGTGGGAGATAAGGCTGAACGGCCTCTGCGTAGTTCACCTGTGTCGATGTACTCAAGAAACAGATGTCTCCATCCACATGAACTAACAGCAGCTATGCAAGTAAAAACCACTAGTCTTCTACGTTTGCGTGTTTTTTCACATGGGCCAGCCAGAAGCTGCTACAAAAGGGGCGTAATGCGGAAAGACAAGCAACATACTCCAATCTGTGCAGACTTCCTAGCATGGTGCGTTGTACTGGAGTGGCAGGATGTTCCTTGTTTTCAGGTAAAAACTAAAAAAAAACCCCAAAAAACCAGCACAAGTCCCAGAGGATTCATTTATATTTTAATTTCAGTTCCTTTGCAGCATGCAGCCTTGCAGCGCAGCAGAGAGAAATGCCGAGCTTGGGGTTACAGCTGGAGCTGGCCCTGCAAGGTCCCTGTGGCCTGGAAGGCGGGTGGAGGGGTAGAGGGGCAGCGTTTCCCGGCAGGTTTTCCCTTTTGCAGCTTCTCCTGAAACTGGCAGTGCTTTTCTAGGCTGAGCCAAGGAATGAACGGCAGCTCAAAGACTCTGGCTCCCCTGGGGTGTTCTTGGAGATCCGAGGTGGGCTGTGAAGCTTGTCAGTCGCTCTTTCCTCCAGTGCTGCCGGTGGTTTTATTTGAAGCTATCTGTTTGTCTAGCTCATTATTTTTGTTTGATGGGGTGGGAAAAGAAAAGAGAGTCACCTTGGGGGACCGGCATATGAGCCAGAGCAGTGTGGTGAAGCGGAGAGCAGAGTCACCTCGCCTTCTGCCCCTCCGTTGGCTTGGAGGGTGCTGCTCAGCTGGGGCGAAATACGCTCCTTGTTCCGTCCAAGCCTGGCTCAGGGGTGTGGATAGCTGCTGGACTGTGCTTTTTTGTTTTTTTGGTTTTTTTTTTCTTTCTGCTTAAGAAAACCACCCACCTCCTTGCTGCAAAGCGCATTAGAAGGGTCTGCGGTGTGCAGCTCCCTTCTGGAGGTCTGCTCGAGCTGAAGCCTGGCTGCGCAGTCCTGAGAAGTCTGTCATTCCCTTCCGGCTGCGTAGTGCGAAGCGGGCACTTGGGCTTGGTAAAGAAAAGAGCATTGCTGGGCTGAAATCAAAACAGCGAGGAGCTGAGGCACTCCCCAGCTGTGCTCTGGGCCGGGTATTCCCTTGGTCACAGGTGGATCTGGAAGGGCGGAAAGAGCAAAGCAAATAAAGTGGCAACCACAAGCTGCCAGCGGTGCCCGATGAGCTGGGAGCCAAGCGCCGCGGGGCCGGGGCAGCAGCCGAGGTGGGTGCTGTCGCTGAGCGGGGCGGGGGCAAGGGCTCGCCTGTCCCTGTCCTCGGCCGGACCGGTGGCTGGTTTGGGCCGGACACAGAAGGCAGTTTAAGAACAAAAGGAAATAAACTTGGCATTGCTGTAACAAGACGTCGTTGCGGAGCTGCAGCGAGCTCGCTTAGGGGCCCCGCAGCAGAAGCAGAGGGATTCCTACAGGGCAGCAAGGCTGTTGCCTGACTTTCTGCGTTACCATCCCTTAGTAACTGAGCCTCTGAGGAGTTGTTTTGATACTACCCTGATGTTTGGCACACCTGGAGAGGAGGAAGAGGCCCTGACTCTTCAACGGGGCATCTGAACTGCCCAGTCGTCTGTCTGGGCTGATTGGGGAGGGATAATAACCTTGTAAAAAAGGCACCTGAAAGATCCCTGTGCCACCCTGCTTCCTCTCCAGAACATCCAGCTGTGGCTGAGGACCTGATGAATTTCCTTTATTTTGGATGCGCTTCCCCAGTCAGAGATCCACAGAGCTGACAAAGCGAGAGACTTCCAAGCTCCGGGACAGCGCAGCGGCCTCGGGGCAGGCGCCGAGCTGTGTCCTCCGGCAAGTGTTGCCTTCTCCTGGAGGCTCAACTCAACGTCTTTAGGACTGGGGTAAAGGGAGGCACTTCTGAACCCCGATCCCAGCTCTCGCGGTGGGTCGGAGTCTCCTCACTGGGTATGAATCGATCTGGATCAGTCCGAGGGCCGGTGCCAGTTTTCCCCCCACGGATTTGGTGCATCGCTTCCACGTCCCAGCCCAGAAGCCGAGAGCAGGAGGCCGCTTTCCCTGGCCTGTTTTGGTTCCAGACGCTCAGCAGTTCTCCGGGCCTGCGGGAAACTCAGAGGTCGACGGGGAGGCTCCGGGGAGCGTGGGCTACTGCTCTGCCCATGGCTCCAATGCGCTGTGGCTCGGGTTTCCCAAGAGCTCCCCCCACCGTGTTCATACCAGCCCGAATAGTGAGGCAACGATCGAGCCCTGTGGAAGCCAGCGCGGGTCCGCTGCTGCTCCTCACGGTGCTGTTTCTGTACCAGCTCAGAGCTGGCTGAGCCCAGCTCCAGGCTCATCCCGTGCTGGGAAGGAGAGTGAAAAGAAGGCTCTTCCAGGCTGAAAGCGTTGTTTTCCTGGTGTTTTTGTGCGTTCCTTGGGTTTGATTTGCTTTTCGTTACCACCGTGTTGAGCTCTTAGAAGTCTGTGGGGTGGCCCCGAGCTGGGAGAGCGCAGGTTTGCGGTGGGGAGGCTCGCTGGAGGCAGCACGGGGCGGGGGGACGGGGGCTGTCCCCAGGCCGTGGTTGGGGACACGGCCACTCCGGTGCTCGCCGCGCTTCACAGGCTCTGCCAAGCGCCTCTTCCTCCTCCCGTCCTCGCTCTGCTCCATGCCGCCTGCAACGCCTTGGATTTTCACTTGCATCTTAGATTTATCGTTATTTTTTTCTTCTTCTTGATGTCCAGCAGAGCTAGCTGGTCTCGCTGGGGCTGAAAACAGTGGGGGCAAAAGGGGGGGGGTGGCGAGAATGGAGGAGGGCAGCAGGGTTGGCGCAGGACCCCCGGCTCCCTGGGCCTGCCTCTGTCTGCTGGCAGGGAGAGGGCTTGGCTTCAGGCGAGGGACGAGCATCCCTCCCTCCGTCCTCCTGTAGCACAAAAAAAGCCCGGCCTGGGGCTTTGTGCCTGGGTAGCTCTGGCCGGGGGAGCGCTGGGCCGGCGGTTGGACCCCGGCTGGGACGAGGAGGAGCTCGGGGGCTCTCACGGCGTCTCTCGACTGTGCTCCCAGCGCCTTGGCTAGCTCAATAAAATCCAAGATGTTTGTACCTCTCGTTTTGTGGTGATTCCCGGCCCGGCCCGTGTCGCTCCTACGCCGCCCCAGAGAAGGCCGCGTGTTTAATGCGTGAATCCACCCGCAAACGTGCCCTTGGCTGACCAAACTTTCTGCTTTTCAGAGGAGAAAAAATAAGCTTTGGTGTTCCCCAGCCCTTTGACTGCTCTTTGCCTTGGGTGAAGGAAGGCGTAGCCTTGGTTTGCTGCTGGTTTGAGAGGGTGCATGGAGGTGGGTCCCTTGTCCCCGTCACAGGAACAGTTTTGCCGTTGTTCCTTCGCCCTTTGCTCGCTGCCTTTGTGCTTGGGGACGAGTTCGGCCTCTCACCGGGACTCGGCGTGGTTCTGCTCGCGGGAGCATCCCCACCCCCAGCACCGCTGCCGGCGGCAGAAATCCCCGCAGCGGTTCACCGGGCAGCCTCTCCGCTTGGCTTTGGACGGGGCTTGGGGAGCGCGCGTCCTTAGAAACGCCGCCCTTCCCCGGGTTCGTTCGAGGTGCCGCTCAGGCTGGGCTTCAGGGCAGCGCGCTCGAAGCCAGGCTCTGCGAGCGTCCGCGCCAGGCGCTGGGGAGCGGGGAAACTGGGGATGGTGCTTTATGGGGGGGAAAAAAAGAAATAAAGAAGTCTTCCGTTCGCACCAAAGCTCCTTTCTTTGCTCTGCTGGTGGAAAGCCCGGAGCCGGGCACTGATACAGTTTGCTCTCCCTCTCCAGTTCTTTGGCAGCTGCCAGCGGTGGGAAGGCCGGGGACGGAGGTTGTGAAAAGGCGAATCCGGCTTCCAGTCCCTCCTGGGAGCAGAAAGCGTGGGCGACTTCTCCTCGCGGGGCGAGACGTGCCCCGTGTCCCAACGCCTCTGGCACAAAAGAGACCCCTCGCTGCCGGCTCTGTCCCCTCCCGAGGGGCTGGAAGCGCCTCGTCCAGCGCGGGAGGGCTGTGCCAAGACGCTGCCCGGCGTTAATGGGCTCGGCGGGCCCCTGCCCCGTTAACGAACTCGCTGTGCCTCCGCTGGCGTCGGCAGCGTGGATCCAGCCCACGCCCCTCGCGCTGGAGATCCACCAAGGGCTTTGCTCCTGGAAAACCGAAGCGAGGAGGAAGCTTTGGAACGCTGATCGGGAGCCGGGACCCCTGGTCCTGCTCGCTGGGGTGCTGAGTCCTCGGAAAGCGCCGGGGGCCTCCCTCCCTGCGCCTCCGCTTCCCCCTTCTCCCTGCCCCGAGCGGGTCCCCAGCCAGGGTTTGCCGTGCTTGGCGCGGGTTATTTTGAGGGGCTTTTCAGCGCCGGGGCCCGCGTCGCTGCGGGGATGCAGGAGGTCCCGTTGCGGGCAGGCACGGAGCCCCCAAACCCTCCCACCGGCCTCCTGCCAACGGCGGCCGGAGCAACGCCGCGTCCCTTGGCCGAGGCTGCCGCCGCGCCGGCGCCCATCGGCCCCGCGGCTCTCCGCACCGAGCACGGGGGGTTCGAGCCGCTCATCCGGGGACGCTGGGGCTCCCCACGCTGCGCCCAGCGCCCACGGCTGAGCCACTTTGGGGGCGGGGGGGTAAAGAAATCCTCAAAGACGGGGGCTTGGAAAGCGTCGCTCCCGCTCGCAGCGCAACCCTCCAGCTCCTGACCGCGGCGTGGACGCCTCTGCCGGCGTTCGCTGCCCCGGACTGAGCCCGAGCCACCTCCTCGTGCCGGCGGGACGCGGTCAGGTCGGTCGGGGATGCTTTCCCAAACTTCCTCTTGCTTTTCTCCCCCTCGCTCCGTCTCCCGTCTGCGGCAGTCGTGGGACCCCCGCGGCGTAACCTGGGGGGTCCCCGCGTGGCCCTGGCGCTCGGCTCCATCACCCACCCCCCGCTGCAGAGCTCGTTGGCGTCGAAAATCTGATGCCCGGAGCCGCTTTCCAGCAGTCCCACGCAGGAGCTTGTGCCCCTCCGGCAGCACGCTGGGGGCAAAACCCCCCCGTGCGCAGTCGTGCGTCGCGGGGGGGCTCGGGGGGATTTCAGCCCAAGTGGGCAGCGAGGCCGCGGCCGGCACAAAGCTCCCTTTGAGCCCCCGCAGACGCTGCCCCGGCCGCCGAGGAGCGGGAGCTGCCGGGGAGGGCTCCGGGGAGGCGGGCGGTGGGGCCGAGACCCCCGGCCCGTGGAGGCAAGGAGGGGACGGACGTCCAGCATGGCGGCACCCACCGTCCCGCCAGCGGCTCTGGGCGCTTTCGGGTTGTTTCGAGCTTTTTTCCTTTTCTCCTCCCCCTTCTAAAGCACTGGGTGAGTTTTGGGCTGGGGGGGTGGGTGGGGAAGCTCAGGACCCCTTCCTACACCGTGCCTCAGTTTCCCCTCGGTGTCCTGCTGCATCCCGGCCCCTGCGTAACGCAACGTCTCTGGCGGGGTCTGGGCTCGGGGGCTGCGGGGTATCCGGGGGGCTTTTCCCTCTCCGCGGTGGCCTGGTCCCAAACCTGCGCGTACGGGGACATCCCCAGAGCGGGTACACGGGGGTCGGGGGGACTTCCGTGGGGAGGGGGGCTGCGGTGGGGCAGGAGCTGGCTCTTTGCTGCAGCCCCCACCCATCGTGCTCACCTGGGTCTGGGGGGCCTGATCCTGCTCAGATACCCCCTCCTTCCCCAGACCAATCGACCGGGGAGGGGGCTTTGCTGAGCCCACCCCTGGGAAAAGCGGAGAGGGGGCCTGGGGGGCGGTGGTCCCGGCTGCTGCGGCCCCAGCCCCGTCCCCCGGCGGGCTCCGTCCCATCTCCGCAGGACATGGGCTGCGGCCCGGCGCCCCGACACCTCTAGCCCGGAGCGCCTCGGCCCCACCATGCTGAGCGCGAAGCTGCCGCAGATCCTCAGGGTCCATCAGGTGCCTCGGGTGCGTGTGGCTGGGGGCGGTGGGGCTCTGCCCCTGGGTTTCTCCCCCCAGTTCCCTCCTCCAAGGTGGAAAAAAACCCACCTGGGCTCCCCAGCCCAGCTTGCTCCGGCTGATGAGCCGCTCCCAGCCCACCCTGCCTCAGTTTCCCCTCTCTGGGGCTGCCCCACTCCCCCTGCTGTGTCCCCTGACCGGCCCTGCTGTCCCCGCAGATCTTCTGGGAGGATGGGATCATGTCGGGGTACCGGCACCCCGCCAGCTCGGCCCTTGACTGCGTCCTCAGCTCCTTCCAGATGACGAATGAGACCGTCAACATCTGGACGCACTTCCTGCCGACCTGGTGGGGCTGGGGAGAGCGACCGAGAGGAGGACGCGAATCGGAGCGGCGATAGGCGTGGGGACACGGGATGGGGACAGGAGTGGGGCTGGGGAGGGGTGGGGGGACGGGGACGAGGATGCGAATGATGGAAGGTGGAGGTGGGAACGGGGAGAGAAAGGGGTGGAGAAGGGGATGAGGAGGGGATGGGGACAAAGAAAGGATGGAGACAGGGATGGGGACGGGGATGGGGATGGGGATGGGGATGGGATGGGACAAAGAACAGATGGAGATGGGGCCAGAGACAGGGATGGGGACAAAGAAAGAATGGAGATGGGGATGGGGATAGGGACAAGGATGAAGATGGGATGGAGTCAAAGAAAAGATGGAGATGGGGACAGGGACAGGGATGGGGTTGAAGATGGGATGGGGACAAAGGATGGAGACCAGGATGGGGACAAAGAAAGAATGGAGATGGGGATGGGGATAGGGATGGGGATGAAGATGGGCTGGGGACAAAGAAAAGATGGAGATGGGGACAAAGAACGGATGGAGATGGGGACAGAGCCAGTGATGGGGATGGGAACAGGGATGGGGGTGAAGAAGTGATGTGGGTAGAGACAGGGATGGGGACAAAGAAAGGATGGAGATGGGGATGGGGATAGGAATGGGAAGGAAGATGGGATGGGGACAAAGAAAATGTGGAGATGGGGATGTGAGGGATGGGGTTGAAGTTGGGATGGGGACAAAGGATAGAGACAGGGATGGGGACAAAGGATGGAGATGGGGACAAAGGATGGAGATGGGGATGGGGATAGGGATGGGAATGAAGATGGGATGGGGACAAAGAAAATGTGGAGATGGCGACAGGGTTGGGGTTGAAGTTGGGATGGGGACAAAGGATAGAGACAGGGATGGGGACAAAGAAAGGATGGAGATGGGGATGGGGACAAAGAACGGATGGAGATGGGGACAGAGATGATGGGGACAGGGACAGAGACAGGGATGGGGACAGGGAAGGAGCTCACCCCCGTGCCGGCAGGTATTTCGTGTGGCGCTTCCTGGTGCTCTCCTCCTCCCTGGACTTCTGGCAGGAGCCCTACCACTGGCCCCTGCTCATCTACCTGCTGCTCGTCTGCCTCTACCCCTTCGCCTCCAGCTGCGCCCACACCTTCAGCTCCATGTCGGCGCGCGCCCGCCACATCTGCTACTTCTGCGACTACGGAGCCCTCAGCCTCTACAGCCTGGGTGAGCCGCGGCCAGGGGCCGGCGCGGGGCCGGGGACAGGGAGCCGCTGGCCCCGTCACGCCGCGTTGCTCTCGCAGGCTGCGCCTTCGCCTACGGCGCCTACGCGATGCCGGAGCCCTGGGTCAGCGGCGGTTTGCACCGTTACTTTGTCCCCGCGGCTGCTTTGAACTCCTTCGTCTGCACCGGCCTCTCCTGCTACTCCCGGTAGGGTTTGGGCGAAGGCACCAGCGCTGCAACTGGGTGGAAGCTGGGGATGGGGGCTTCGTCCTTCTCGAGCGTCTGGGTCCTGCAGAGTGTGTCTGGGGATGGGGGGGTCCCTTGTTCAGTCAGTGGGTCTGGCCCAAAGCCAAGCTGCTCGTGGGGTCCTCGCTGCAGGGCCTGACCGGCGTCCATGCCCCCTGCCCTCCTCCAACCCTTCCCCCCCCTCCCCAACTTCACAGCTTCCCTGAGCTGGAGCGTCCCCGGCTGAGCAAGGTGCTGCGGACGGCGGCGTTCGTCTACCCCTTCCTCTACGACAACATCCCGCTCTTCTACCGGGTGAGTCGGGGTGCCCGGGGCCGGTGCCACCGCCACGGGGGGCTCGGGATTCTCCCAGGGAATGGGGGGGGGGGGGGGGGGGTCCTCCATTGCTCACTGCCCCCCCCAATCCCCACAGCTCCTCTTCTGCTTCTGGAGCAGCGGTGCCTGGAGTGAGGCCGTGGCCGGGTACTGCTACCACCTCCTCTTCGCCCTGCTCACCGGCTTCCTCTTCGCATCCCACCTGCCCGAGCGCCTGGCACCCGGCCGCTTCGACTACATCGGTGAGCAGCAGACCCCAGTGCCTCCCAGTGCCTCCCAGTGCCTCCCAGTGCCTCCCAGTGCCTCCCCCCCCCAAAGCGACCCCTTGCAGCAGGAGCTGGGTGAGGAGTCCCAGCACCCAGGGGTGACGCCAGCCTCTCCCGCCCCGGGGCAGGACACAGCCACCAGCTCTTCCACATCTGCGCTGTGCTGGGGACCCACTTCCAGCTGGAAGCCATCCTCTGCGACGCGGGCTCACGCCGCGCCTGGCTGCGGGGCCGCCTGCCCGTCCCAGGGCTCCCCGGCACCTTCGGCACTGCCGGGCTGGCCCTTCTGGGCAACGCGGCCATCATCGGCGCCTTCACCGCGGCCTTGCCCCGGGCGCCCGGCAGCCCCCCGAGCGGTCCCAGCGAGGAGCTGGGCTGTGGGCACCCAGACCCCCCCACCCCATGGCCATCAGGTGTGGGGAGAAGAGGGTGAGGGGCTCTGATGTGTGCATCCTGCAGCTGGGTGTCTCGGGGTGTCATAAAATGGGGTGTCCCCCCCCCGCCCCGGTTCCTCTGCAGCCAGCCAAGCTCCCCGTGCCTCAGTTTCCCCACCGCTACGCCTAATCTGTTTCCCCACCGCTATTGCTAATCGTACTCACCACTGCCGCACTCTCACACTGCACCTAACACGCGTAGCAGCCCCGCATGGTGACCCCCTCCCCAGGGTGGGAGACCCCCAAACCCATGGACATCCCCCGTGGCCCGTTTCCCAGCAGGTTTGGTGCCTGGGGACCCGCGGGTGTCTGTCTATCTGTCTGTAGCCAGGATTGTCACGGGGTGCCCGGGGGCAGGGGCTGGAGGCAGAGCCAAGGGATTCGGGCTGGAGCAGAGGGCGCAGGGGGCTGGCAAAGGCTGGGTCGGTGGGAGCAGGGGGTCGGTGCCTGGCGTGGCGTTGGCCCCGGTGAGCCAGGCAGCGTGGGACCCCAGGAGCCATGGCCATGGGACCCCAGCTGCCAGGGCTGTGGGACCTCAGGAACTAGGGCAGTGGGACCGTGGGAGCCAGGGCTGTGGGACCCCAGGAGCCAGGGCCATATGGGACCCCAGGAGCCAGGGCCACGGGACCCCAGGAGCCAGGGCTGTGGGACCCCAGGAGCCAGGGCCATATGGGACCCCAGGAGCCAGGGCCATGGGACCCCAGGAGCCAGGGTGGTGGGACCCCGGGAGCCAGGGCGGTGGGACCCCGGGAGCCAGGGCTGTGGGACCCCAGGAGCCAGGGCCATATGGGACCCCAGGAGCCAGGGCCACAGGACCCCAGGAGCCAGGGCGGTGGGACCCCAGGAGCCAGGGCCATATGGGACCCCAGGAGCCAGCGCCGTGGGAGCCAGGACTGTGGGACCCTGGGAGCCAGGACCATGGGACCCTGGGAGCCAGGGTGGTGGGACCCCAGGAGCCAGGGCTATGGGACCCCAGAAGCCAGGGCCATATGGGACCCCAGGAGCCAGGGCCACGGGACCCCAGGAGCCAGGGCTGTGGGACCCCAGGAGCCAGGGCCATGGGACCCCGGGAGCCAGGGCTGTGGGACCCCAGGAGCCAGGGCCATATGGGACCCCAGGAGCCAGGGCCACGGGACCCCAGGAGCCAGGGCGGTGGGACCCCAGGAGCCAGGGCCATATGGGACCCCAGGAGCCAGGGCCACGGGACCACAGGAGCCAGGGCGGTGGGACCCCAGGAGCCAGCGCCGTGGGACCCCGGGAGCCAGGGCTGTGGGACCCTGGGAGCCAGGGCCATATGGGACCCCAGGAGCCAGGGCCACGGGACCCCAGGAGCCAGGGCTGTGGGATCCCAGGAGCCAGGGCTGTGGGATCCCAGGAGCCAAGGCCATGGGACCTCAGGAGCCAGGGCGGTGGGAGCCAGGGCTGTGGGACCCTGGGAGCCAGGACCATGGGACCCCAGGAGCCAGGGCGGTGGGACCCCGGGAGCCAGGGCGGTGGGACCCCAGGATCCAGGGCTGTGAGACCACAGGAGCCAGGGCGGTGGGACCCCAGGAGCCAGCACCGTGCAGGAGATGAGCTCGGGGCCGGGGAGCGATGTCACCCTGCGCGGGGACCTGGCAGCGACGTCGTGGGTGGGTCAGAGGGGACAGGAGAGCTGGAGCCCAGCAGACCCCAGCATGAGGGCGGGCTGCCGGGGCGTGCCGGGATGGCAGGGCCGAGCACTGTGCAGGGGATTGGGGTCCCAACCTCCCCCCGCTTTGCCCCCCAACCCCAGCCTTGAGGAAATGGCGGTTGGCTGAGGGAAGGGCCCTGGGGCAGACGGAGCAGCGCCCCCCCCCCCCCCCCCCCCCCCCCCCCCCAATAACTCCATGCTTGGACCAAGCAGCTTGAAATTAAACTGGAATAATAACGGCGGCGCGAGCGCTGGGCTCGTCATTGCCAGGGCCGGGCACCGGATGGACCCCGCTCTGCCCCGGAGCCTTTGGGTGTGGGGAGAGGGAGGAGGAGGCCAGGGGTCTTCAGCCTCGCGGAGCCTCGGCGGGGTCTCGCGCCCCATCCCGCGCCCTCGGACCACGAAGGAGCCGCCTGCGCTTTGTGCATTTATTTCTTTCCACGGTTAAGACAGGGCTGCTCGGGGAGGTGGGTGCCGAGCCCAGAGCCGGGGTCACGGCGTGGCGGGGGGTGCTGGGGGGGCTACACGGGGCCGTAGAAGCGCCGGTAAGCCTCCTGGAAGCCGATGAGGTCGGCCAGCTCGTCGCAGTCGGGGCTGAGCTCGCACACCTCGCGCTTGGCCTCCAGCGGGTCCCGCACGGCACCGTAGACGCTGCCGGGGACAGACGGGGGGTGGCGGAGGGTCCCTGGCCCCGGCGGGGACCCTCCTGAAAAGCTGGGGGGAGGGGGGGCTGGATGGGGACCGCGTGCCCCCCTCGGTGTCACCCGGGGGGACGCGGTCCCCGGCACAGTGGGGTCAAACCGTTACCCGTCGTAGATGTAATTCCTCTTGTGTCTCCGTGCCACCTCGGCACTGGCGCGTTTGGAGATGAAGGCTGCGGGGAGGCGGCAGGGGGTCGGGGGGGGCTGGGGCTGGGTCCCCCCCCCGACCCCGGGGCAGCAGGGACGACCCCGGCCGCAGGCACTCACCTTCGGAGCTGGGCGAGTCGGCGGCGCTGACGGAGCGATCGGCAGCTGAAGGATGGAGGGAAGGAGCTGCACCCTCACCCTGCTCCCCCTTTTTGGGGCTCACACCCCACACTTCACTGGGACCCCCCCACCCAGAGCCCCCCCAACCTGGCAAAGGGAGTCCTGATCCCCGTCCCCTGCACTCCAGCCCTGCACCCTCCACCCCCAGGTGCAGCAAATCCCTCTCCAAGCCCCTTTGCTCTCTCGGCAGAGCCCCCCATCACCCCTCTCCAACCCCCTTCGCCCCCCCTGCCTCACAGCAGAGCCCCCCATCACCCCTCTCCAACCCCCTTCGCCCCCCCTGGCTCACAGCAGAGCCCCCCATCACCCCCCGGGGTCCCCCCATACCCCTGCGGCAGAGGCCGAGGGCGAGCAGGGCCAGGAGGCTCAGCAGGACGAGGGGTCTCATGGTGCCTCTGGGCGCGGGCGCTGCGCTGGGTGCAGCCCCCCGTCCCGGAGCAGCTTTATAGGGTGCTGCGACCGCCGGCGAGGAGGGGCCCGCGGCACGGCCAGGGCTATTTCCAGCACATCCGCCGGGACCGGGAGCCGCCGGCACAGGCGGCAATTGTGGTTTGGGGTGAACCCGGTTCCCCCCGCGAGCGGGCAGAGCCCACAGGGAGGAAAACGCGGGCCCCGGGCCAGGGGGGAGGTGGTGGTGGGCCCAGCCCTGCTGGCCCGACAGCACCCAGCCACCCAGTCCGTAACTGGGACAGGAGATGGGGCGCTGGTGGGACTCCTGGCCGCGCTCCCCAGTCACTGACTGGTCTGTCCCAGTCCCCACCGCTGGATCGCAGCGGGGGTGCTGCCACGCTAGGAGTTTCCTGCTGAAAGCCGCGGGGTTTTCCTCTCCGCACAGGACCAGCGGGGACGCGTTGGCCAAGCTGGGCCTCGAGGACCAGCGCGTGCTCCTGGCATCGCCATCGCCACCCTTCGGCCTCGGGCTCCACGCAGCTCCCCCTTGCCCCAGCCCCCGCGGCGGTGCGGGGTGTCGGGGCCCGTTCCCAGAAACGGCACCTCCGGAAGAGGTCCAGCACCGCTTCAAAGCCCAAAGCAGGGCTCAGCGAGAAGCAGCAGCGGTGCCGGCGCGGCTCGGGCAGCGAGCAGAGCAGCCAAGGAGAATCTCCCGTTCCTCCAAGAGCCCGGCCACGCTCGGGGTGCTCACTCCCCTCCGCAGTTTGCTCCCGCGTAACTCCAGGAGGGCTCCGAGCCGCGGGCGCTCCCAGGGTGACATTCCTCTTCGGCGTCCTGACCGCTTTCCAGACTTTCAGATCCTATAAATCCCAGCCCGGCCTTGGAAAGCGGAACTGGAGGCTTTGGGGCGGAGGAGGAGAGAAATGCCGAAGCCAGAGCCTTTGTCAAACAAACCCATAAACTACCGAGTACGCGGGCCAAGCGCACACAGCGGGAGCCAAGACCGGGGGAACAACAGCTCCAATTTATTTAGATTATAATGCGGCGAGGGAAGGCTTGTTTACGACAGCAGGAAAATATGCCTCAGCCGGCCCGGCGCAGGCTCTGCCGGCCTCTAATTGCAAACAGAGGCTGGCGCTCGGCGGGAAGCGTCGCCGTTGTTCTCCCAATTTGCGTTTCGCCACCGCGCAGGGGCATGGCCTCGCCTCAGGGCACGCACCGACAGCCGAGGAGCGCAACAGGCGCGGAGGGCGCCGGGCGAGCGGAGGCCCTGCCGCCCGCGGCAGATCTGGCGTCTGCTGGGAAGAGACAGAATCACAGAATAGTAGGGGTTGGAAGGGACCTCTGTGGGTCATCGCCACCAGTCCTTGTCGGGCTCCCCTCAACGCCCGCCCGGCGCAGAGGAAGGGCCTCTTCCTCACTTCGAAGGCGTCACCACCGCGCCGGCGGGCAGACTCCGGCAAATCGCCGCTTCCCCGGCTGGCGAGCTCCCGCTGAGACGGTGAAGAACGAGGCCGGATGGGTAAAACCGAACCCAGTTCGGTTCCAGGAGCCAGCACGGAGCTTTCCCCGGAAAATACCGAGTCCCTCTGCCCCGAGCCCACAACGGCGAGGCAGGGCCGCGCTCAGTTCGGCTCCGCACGCGCCAGCCCCGGCTTCTCGGTGCTCGGAGAAGCGCCCTGGGTGCGTGTCTGCTGCGCGGGGAGCAGGGCTGGAAAATAACGGGAAAAACCAGAAGAAACGGCAACGAGGATCTTGGAGGGATAAAGCAGCTGCGGCCGTGCCTGCTCCGACGCGCCACGGGCAGCTGTTTGAACCAGACACAGAGACTGAACACGAACACCGCAAAAAACGGGGCAAAAGAGCAAGAAACAGGGCACCAGTTGGTCTCTAAGGCGCATCCGAAATACCTCCAAGGCCACAAATTTGGCTCTAGAAAGCTCTCCTCACGCCTGTCGCTGCGCTAAAGCGGCGTGGGAGCGTACGGACACGCTCCGGCTATCAGCTCGGGTTCTCCTCCCCGCTGAGCCGAGCGGGGAAGAGCAAACTGTCCTCTCTTTCCAAAGATCCTGACGTGCCCTTTTTTATTTCTTCACAAACTTTGATCAAACCGTGTGAGTCCAGCAGCTTTTCGGTCCCGCTGCAAGCCGCTCCTGGCCCGACGAGGGCGAGGCCACGTGGTTTGTGCAGGCCACGCAGAGTCCCGCTTCCCAACGCGCCGCCGAGGGGAGGAGGAACTCCCCCCCCCGCGGTCTCACTGCGGCTCCTGGAACGTCGTGATGAGCTCTCGTTGCTCTTTGCTAATTGCCTGGAAGCAAAACGAGCGCCGCTGAACTCGGCAGAGCGCTTTTCTCCGCGGACGCCAGCGCTCAGGACGCAGAGCGGGCCGGCAGGAGCCGGAGCGTCGCACACGCCGCCGGCCCCAGCGCGGACGGGACGCGGCGTGCTGATCCCCCGGAGCCGTCCCGCCCAGCGCACGGGGAAAACCTGCAGCGAAAACACCCGGGCCTCCCAGCCCAGGCTTTGCTAAGTGGAGGGCTTAAACACGGCGCAGCCCTGCGCCACAGAGCGGTGTTTCTTTCAGGCCGACGCTGTGGAAAGAAGGGATCTGTATTTGGGTTTTAATTTTTACCTGCCAGGCACGTTTGCGAGCTTGTATGAGCCGCTGCAGCTCTGCAATCCTGTCCCTCCCCGCCAGCACAGACTCCGCCACCTTCCTGTTCTCTTCCTCCTTCTCCCTGAGGATTTTCCGCAGGTAGGCGCGGTGCTTCAGGAGGTACGGCACCAGGGAGCTGCGGATGTCCTCCTCCGGGATCCCGCTGGGACGCCTGCCAACAAAGTGGGATGGGAAGCAACCGGCCAACGGCCCGGCCCCGCCGTCCGCCTCGCGCCCCTCAGCTGGAAGCCGAGCTGCTGCCGGCTGGGATCGGCTCACCGAGCCGGCAGCGAGCAGGGGCACGGCTACGGGGCAGCCCCCTTACGCCAAGGAACGGAGGAATCCTTCCCAAATCCCTGCTGCCAGGTGAGGCCCGGAGGCAGCAGGATGAGATGAACTCCCCCAAACCCAGAAACCAGAAACCACCATGATGCTTTCGATGAAAAAGGCAGCGTGCGTGACCTCCAGCCGTGCTGAGGCCGGGGGGAAGGCAGCCCTGGGGGA